>NW_026652292.1:1031843-1193438 GCF_009828535.3 Hylobates moloch
ACTGCAAGCTCCGCCTCCCGGGTTCACGCCATTCTCCTGCCTCAGCCGCCCGAGCAGCTGGGACTACAGGCGCCCGCCACCACGCTCGGCTAATTTTTTGTATTTTTTAGTAGAGATGGGGTTTCACCACGTTAGCCAGGATGGCCTCGATCTCCTGACCTCATGATCCGCCCGCCTCGCCTCCCAAAGTGCTGGGATTACAGGCGTCAGCCACCGCGCCCGGTCTTAGTTTTTGACTCTTACTGCTCTAAAGGGTTTTGAGGACTAATGCATGCCTGCCCCCCTCTGTTCTTATCCGGCCTAGAATGTTTTATTGGCTAGAAGTCTTTTGACTCTAAGTTCTTTGGCCAAAGGAAATCCCCTCCCTGCTCCTCCCACCAAAAAAACCCTAAAAAACTAATTCAGGCCATGACAGGAAACGGGTTGGACACACCTCACTATGCCCCCCTGCCTGGAATTTAGGCCAGACACAAAGGCCCTTCAAAAATTATAAGGCGGCCAGGAGCAGTGGCTCACGCCTGTAATCTCAGCACTCTGGGAGGGTGAGGTGGGCAGATCACCTGAAGTCAGGAGTTGGAGACCAGCCTGGGCAACATGGTGAAACCCCATCTCTAGGAAAAATACAAAAATTCGCCAGCCATGATGGCAGGCTAATGATGGCAAATAGCTCCCTGTTCAGCCAGGAAAAATACAAAAATTCGCCAGGCATGATGGCAGGCTAATGATGGCAAATAGCTCCCTGTTCAGCCAGAAGATTCAGTCTTATTAACACCTTAAAAAGGAGGATCCCCCAAGGATCAATTACAACCAAAATAAAAGGGCCTATGTCGGGCGTTGTTAAGTGTTCCCACTGCTGTTAAACTGCAGGAAGTCACTCACCGGGTACACCCGTCCAGGGTTACACCTGCGTCTTCTGCGTCCCTGCAGGCATGGGAGGACGACACCATGCCCTTCCCCTGTGAGCCCCTGGAAGGCGTAAAGCTGTTGTTTTGCAAATACACACATAAATCACATGGCGAGAACATGTGCAGTCATCAGCCATACCGACTCTTCTCGCCTGCTTTTGACCTTTCTCAGGGACTTTAATAACTATCTCATCATTACTAACTTTTGGCTCCCTTATTGGATTTTGGGTTTCTTCCCACCCAACCTTCATTTCCCCCATGATCAGACCAACGGTAAAGCAGCCTCACCCTTTTTCTGCCTCATCTTCCTTTGATGCAGGAAAGATGCGCCCTACAATTGGGGTTTAGCCAGAAGGTTCTTGGCTTCACCCAGGAAAGAGTTTGAGGGCAAGCCAGAGGTGTTAGCTGCTCCCTGTGGAGCGGGGCTGACTCACAGGCAGTGCGCCCAGAGTCCACAGCTGTTGGCAACCGTGTGGGCTGTTGGAAAGGCAAAGGACCTTTCCCAGGACCTTCAATAACTATCATCACTAACGTTTGGCTCCTAGCAAAGCTCGAGTCCTGTAGATTGCAACAATTCCACACAAAGACAACGCTGGTACAGGCTTCAACCCGTCCTATCCTCTGACCTGGAGAAACGAAAGCGTCTGGCCTCTGGGGCCCTTAGATCAGGCACCAGAGATTTTCCCTCCTCCAACGTTACGCGGGGCCTATGCCCATGAACACAGCAGGAAGCGATTCCAGAAGACAGACCCTGCCCTTCTGCACCCCCTTAAGATTAAGGCGAAGGATCTCATCTCTGAAGAGGGGGATGAGGCAGGAAGGTGGTAAGACTTGTTTTCTGCTCACAGACCCACTGAGGAGGACAGGATCTGGTCCGGATGGGATGAAGTGGAGACAGGAATCGGGACGGCAAGGAGGGTGATCCCTGGCTGCCATCATTGCTCACTGGCATAAGACCCTCCCACCGGTGCCATGATGGTTTGCAAATGCCATGGCAATGACCTGGAAGTTACCTTTTTCCATGGCAACGACCCACAAGTTGTCACTCCTTTCCTAGACAATTCTAAATAACCCGCCCCTCAATTTGCATTGATCCCTGCTTAATCTGCATGTAAAAGAAGTGGGTATAAAGACGGTTGCCAACAGCCCATACGCGGTGAACTCTGGGCGCACTGCCTGTGAGTCAACCCCGCTCCACAGGGAGCAGCTAACACCGCCGGCTTGCCCTCCAACTCATCGAGAACCTTCTCGGCAAAACCCCAATTTTAGGGCTCATCTTTCCTGTATTAAAGGACAAAGGAGCAGAAAAAGGGTGAGGCTGCCTTACCGTTGGTCTGATCATGGGGGAAATGAAGGTTGGGTGGGAAGAAACCTAAAATCCAATAAAGCAGTTATGTGTACGGCAGCTAGACCTCTCCGAAGGAATCTCACTTTGTGGTTTTGGCTTCCAAGCGTGTAAGTTTTCCACATCTGCAGAATGCCGTCCTTGCATCGAAAGGAAGAAGGTAAACTCTAAAGTGGAGACGTGAGCTGGATGGTGATGTTGGTCTCCTCCTGTGGCTGCCATAACAAGGTGCTGCACACTGCATGGCTCGGGACAACAGGCACCTGCTCTCTGTCTCAGAGGCCAGAGTCTGACAGTGAGGTGTGGGCAGAGTGGGCTCCTCCCACCCCCTTCTCCCACGCAGTGGCTGCTGGTGGCCCTGGGTGTGCCCTGGCTAGTGGCTACATCCCTCCAGTCTGCTCCCTCTCAGCACGGGGCTCTTCCTCTGTGCTGGTCTGTCTGACATCAGCCATAGGATTTAGCGCCCGTCCTAATCCAGAATGACCTCACTTTAACTCATTGCATCTGCAAAGAACCTGTTTCCAAACAAGTTCACATTCTGAAGTTCTGGGTGGACGTGTGTTTTGGAGGGCATTGTTTGCCACAGGACAACTACATATCACGGTGCTGGTGATGTGACCACACAAATGAAATAATTATTTCAAGTGACTTTTTTTTTTTTTTTTTTGAGACAGAGTCTCACTCTGTTGCCCAGGCTGGAGTGCAGTGACGTGGTCTCAGCTCACTGCAACCTCCACCTCCCAGGTTCCAGCAATTCTCCTGTTTCAGCCTCCTGAGTAGCTGGGATACCAGCCCAGATAATTTCTGCATTTTTAGTAGAGATGGAGTTTCACCATGTTGGTCAGGCTGGTCTTCAACTCCTGACCTCAAGTGATCCGCCCGCCTCGGCCTCCCAAAGTGCTGGGATTACAGGCGTGAGTCACCACGCCCAGCCTTCAGGTAACTTGTAAGCCCAGCACTCACACTGTTTATACTTAGAAGGATATTCTCTGAGGACAAAAAATCATCTTTTGTTTTCATTTTTAATTTCTAAATAGTCATTTTGAAATGATTTCAGAAAACAGTTACAAAAAACAAAAACAGCGCAAAGAATTCCAGCATATCCTGTAAGCAGTTTCCCTAGAAGTTATCTCATATAGAACCATGATGCAATGTTCAAAATTAGGAAATTAACACCAACACAATACTATTTAAAAAAATTATTTTAAATGTAATACCATTAACTAAGCTACAGGCCCCATCCCAGTGTCTTTGTGGCCCACAGCCCAGTCCAGGACCACACATTGCATTTGGTTGTCATTCCCCCTGGCTACCTCCCAGTGGGGGCAGCTTGGAGTGGGGGCCATTGCTCAGCACACAGCTGCTTTTCATGACTGCGTTTAGGACACATCCTCCGGACAGGACCCACAGAAGCTATGCCAGGCTGACCTCAGGGCGTCTCATCAGGAGACCTATGACATGGGTCTGTCCGTTCCTGGCGTGTTAAGTTCAGTTGCTGGGATCAGGGGTGTCTGCCAGGCCTCTCTGCCACAAAGTTGCATTTTCCCTTTAATTATCTTGTCGGGAGATAGTTTGAGGCCAAGAAATATCCCATTTCTCACCCTAATTTTGCCTACTAATTGTAACACCCCTCAATGGTTCCTGTGTTGTTTGCAAAATGTCCATTCTCTGTTGCCATCAATCCTTCTGCATTTATTAACTGCAATTCAGAGGGGACGAGCATTTCACCCTCTCTTTCCACTTATTTATCTATGCATTTATGTATGGACTTGTGGGCATTTGGCCTTATTAGATGAGTTTTGAGCTATTAGTATCATTTTCTTTTTTGAGACAGGGTCTCACTCTGTCACCCAGACTGGAGTGCAGTGGCATGATCTCAGCTCACTGCAACCTCTGCCTCCAGGGTTCAAAAGATCCTCCCACCTCAGCCTGCTGAGTAGCTGGGACCACAGGCATGCACCACCATGCCTAATTTTTTATTTTCTGTACAGGCAGGGTTTCACCATGTTGTCCAGGCTGGTCTAGAACTCCGGGACTCCAGCAATCTGCCTGCCTTGGCCTCCCAAAGTGCTGGGATTACAGGCATGCGCCACTGCACCTGGCCCATTGCTATACTTATGTATTGTTTTGCTCTGATTGTCCCAGGTTTGGCTCTGGAGCCATCTAGATTGGTCCTGTGTCCTTTTGACCCCCCCGCTGCCCTTTGGACACTCTGCCTTACTGACCGCCCCCCCGCTGCCCTCTGGCCGCTCTGCCTTACTGACCGCCCCCCTCCCCAGCTGCCCTCTGGCCGCTCTGCCTTACTGACCGCCCCCCTCCCCCGCTGCCCTCTGGCCGCTCTGCCTTACTTTGTGGGATCACAGGAGCTCAAGGTTCAGCCGGGACCCTCCCTGCCTGGAGGCTATCTGGAGGCCCCAGTGCCTGGCCCTGGAGAAGGATCTTAGTGCCCGAGATCCATCTCTGGGGGTGCCCATAGCTGTGGGGTGTCCCTGCCCCTAGGTCCCCCAGTGGACACAGCTAAAGCCTCGGTGAGAACACACGGGCCCATGCCAGGCTCACACCCGTCTACCAACACTTCTGTGCTGAAACTACAAACTCCTACTGCTGCCTCCCCTCCCAGCCTCACGCTTCTTACTCATAGCTCCCTTCTCCAGCAGCGAGACTCGTCACCCACAGCGTGGCTGCAGGAAGGTGACCTGAGCGGCCACACGGGGCCTCCTGCTCAGAGCGTTTAAGGCTCTGCTGTCGCCATCCTTAAGTTCTTAATGAGTTTTGAGCAAGGGCCCTGCAATCTCATTTTGCACCAGGTCCAGCAAATTATGTATCTGGCTCTAATTACCCAATATGCTTGCTTGCTCAATTCTGGAGCACACACAAAGTAATCTCATAATTGCTAACTCAGGTTGCTGTGCAAAACAGCTTCACAAACTAGGGCACAGTGTCTGCATGCCGTTCTTTTTGTCTTACAGCCCATGATACTGTCTTCCAAAGCACGTGGTAGGTTTTCTTTTCCCCACTCCCTTCGATGAAGTTCATTTGTTACTGTTTATATTCCATTTTGGCGACATGCCCCCATCCTGGTTGATTTTTTTTTTTTTTTTTTTTTTTGAGACGGAGTCTTGCTCTGTGGCCCAGGCTGGAGTGCAGTGGCGCGATCTCGGTTCACTGCAAGCTCCGCCTCCCGGGTTCACGCCATTCTCCTGCCTCAGCCTCTCCGAGTAGCTGGGACTACAGGCGCCCGCCACCGCGCCCGGCTAATTTTTTGTATTTTTAGTAGAGACGGGGTTTCACCGTGGTCTCGATCTCCTGACCTCGTGATCCGCCCGCCTCGGCCTCCCAAAGTGCTGGGATTACAAGCGTGAGCCACCGCGCCCGGCCCCTGGTTGATTTTAATCACTTATTTACTTTGGAGGGTGCGTGGTATATTTCTGTGGTCCTGGAAGGAACACAAAAGCTACAGCCTCCACAACAGCCAAGCCCACCAGCGCCTGTACCTTTGAGGACCAGGAGGGAAGGTCCTGTCTCCCTGTTCCCTCCACTGACTCCCCCACCTCTCCTGCAAAGTGGAGACTCCCTGGGGAGGCAGAGGATCAGGGTGGCAGGACTGCAGGGGGTGAGGGATTCCTGCCGCCCCATGGCTAGGTGCCACTGACTGACCATGCACACACACTGGGTAAGTGTGCTCTGGGCACTGACGTAGGAGCCAGGTGTCCCTTCATCTCACCTGGGCCAGCCCAGCACAGGGAGAGGGCTGAGGCTCTGAGAAGGGTACAGGGCAGAGAGAGCAGAAAACAGCAGGCTCAAGCTGGGGGTGGGAGCCCAGCTGCTCAGGAGATGGGAGTGCAGGCCCCCTGTGGGCACCTGGCGGACAGGAACGGGAGGGTACTAAGGAGTGTGTTGTACTTTATGTGTACCTGGCTACGTGAGATCAGACTATCATCCGGCGTTAGCTAAACCTCATAGTGGAGGCAGTGGTGTCGCGTCACTCCCGAGAGCAAACCACACAGAAGGCTGTGAGAATAATGCCTGCACCACCTTCCCCGGCACCACACGGAGCGGCCGCCTCCAGCTTTGTTAAGGGCTGAATGCAACCACGATGCAGGCACCAGCCCTCCAGAGCAGGCTCCATGGAGAAACGCTGTTCCCCGCTCTGCCCCCATACCTCGCCTGCAGCCGCCCTGAAACATCGGCTCTGGACGTGTGGAGCCATCAGCATTAGCACCATTTCCATGGTCTTATATTCCATTTCTAGCTCATCCTTTAGAAACTCACGTTTTCAGGTGGTTTTGTGTCTGGAATAGGTAGGTTCTTCGTCTCGCTAACTTCAAGAATGAAGCCAGGGACCCTCGCGGTGAGCGTTACGGTTCTTAAAGATGGTGTGTCTGGAGTTTCTTCCTTCTGGCAGGTTCGCAGTCTCACTGATTTCAGCAGTGAAGCTGCAGACCTTCACGGTGAGTGTTACAGCTATTAAAGGCAGCTGCGTCCGGAGTTGTTTGTCCTTCCAGGTGGATTCGTGGTCTCATTAGCTTCAGGAGTTGAAGCTGCACACCTTTGCGGTGAGTGCTAAACGCAGCGCAGACTCAAAGACTGAGCAGCAGCAAGATTTATTACAAAACGAAACAACAAAGACTCCACCACGTGGAAAAATACCCACGCACTTTGCTACCGCTGGCTCGGGCAGCCTGCTTTTATTCCCTTATCTGACCCCACCCACATCCTGCTGATTGGTCCATTTTACAGAGAGCTGATTGGTCCATTTGGACAGGGGGCTGATTGGTGCATTTACAAACCTTTAGCTAGATAGAGAGTGCTGATTGGTGCATTTACAATCCTTTAGCTAGACAGAAAAGTTCTCCAAGTCCCCATCCAACCCAGAAGCCCAGCTGGCCTCACCTCTCAATAGCACTTGCCTTGGGACTTTACAGCACCTACCCCGGGCACTCCGGCAGCCCAGAGGGAGCTCATCACCAGATCAAGCCCAGCAGGCGCCAGCCGGCCAGCCAAGCCCCTATCCACCCGGAACCGCGGCGGCCCGCCAGCGCTGCGCAGCGCCAGCTTCCGCCCGAGCCTCTCCCTCCACACCTCCCAGCGAGCAGAGGGAGCCGGCTGCGGCCTCGGCCAGCCCCAGAGAGGGGCCCCACAGCACAGCGGCAGGCTGAAGGGCTCCTCAAGCGTGGCCAGAGCGAACACAGAGGCCGAGGAAGCGCCGAGAGCAAGCAGGGGCTGCTGGCACGTTGTCACCTCTCAGTTTCACAATAACCCAGGATGCATTAGTAGTTTCTGTAGCCTGAGTGTTGGTGGCCCCCAATATTAATAGTTTGGAACCTAATACCCAATGTGATGGTGTTAACAGGTGGGACTTCTGGGAGGTGAGTAGATCACAAAGGCTCTGCTCTCACGGATGGCATGAGTGCCCGGGTAGAAGAGGCCCCAGGGAGCTCCCTTGCTCTGTCCACCGCGAGCCTTGTCAAGGGGCGCCATCTTGGAAGCAGAGGGGGGTCTCCTGAGACGCCACATCCGCCAGCACCCTGGTCTTGGATTTGCAGCCTCCAGGACTGTGAGCAATAAATGTCTGTTGTTGACAAGTGGCCCAGGCTTAGGTGTGTTGTCACAGCAGCCCGAATGGACTCCAGCAGCAGAGCAGCCGGGGTTGCACGTGGTGCGTGAACACGCCTGCCGCCCTTCTCCTCCTGGGGCATATGACGGCTGCTTAGCTCTCTGCATCCAGCTTCCAGGCTGTTCCATGCCCCTGTCCCCCTAATTGCTGTGTTCTTCAGGTCAAAGAGTACACTGATCTTGCCTTCAGCCCACTCATTTTCCCCCAGATTTCACTAAGTGATTTTGCAAAGTGATGGCTGTGCTTGCCCTGTGCACTTCTCTCCGGTTGGTTTCTACTCTGGATCCACTGGCGGGGCCAGAAAGAACAGTAGGAAGGAACCTGAGGTTCCTGTCCCCCATCAGGCGTGTGCACACCTACACCCACACACCCCTGCACATGCGCCCACACCCACCTGTGCACACCCCACACCCACACACACCTGCACACACTTGCACACCCACCTGTGCACACATGTACACACATCCATACACACATGCTTACCCCTACATGCACACCCATACACAGGTGCACACACCCACACACGTGCACGTGCCCATACACATGCACACCCACACCCATGCACACACCTGCCTGTGCACACCCCACACCCATGCATGCCAGCACACACACATGCACATCCACACACAGGCACATACCCCCACACACGTGCACACCTCACACCCATGCATACCCCCACACGCACACCCACACACCTGTGCCCACACCCATACACATGCATGCCCACACCCACATGTGCACACACTGTACATACCTGCACCCACCCACGTATGCACATGGTCAACACCCACCCACTCGGGCACTCTTACACGCACACACGCACACAGACATGGCCACTTTCATGGACACACGCCCACACACGCCCACATATACACGCATGCCCACCTAAACCACTCATTTGACCAAATAGCAGTGTTTTTCAACCACAGCACAGACTAGGGATGCATAGGACAGCATGTGGCCACCCTGGCCTCTGCCCATTGGATAGAGCACCTCTCTCTCCCGTAGTGACAATCAAAAGTGCCTCCAGGTATTGTTACACGTCTCCGGTGGGGCAGGGGTTCCCCCAGCTGAGAACCCAGGGGACAGTATGGGGGTTGCCAGCTGGCACCCGGGGAGGGCACGCCTGTCTGCTGCATGAGCTGGCGAGTCAGGGTGTCTCCTCGCCTCTTGACAGCCGGGGAGACGGTGGGGCCTGTGCTAGGGTCCTGCCAAGGCTTAGATGTGAAACCCCACGTGGGGCGTGCACACAGGAAGTGCTCAACCTGTGCTCGAGGACATGGGGAGGCAGGCCCTCCTCATGCCTCCAGGCACTGACAGGGGCCACTGTCCAGGAGGAGAAGGTGGTGGTGCTGCCCCCACCCAGACGCAGCTGCAGGCGGCAGGCACCAGGGCTGCCTGGCACAGGCATCGTCTTAGGGAAGATGGGACCTTGAGCTCACGGGCTGGCTCTTCTGCCTGCTGTCTGGGGACTTAGGGAAGCCTCAAAGGAGAAGGCCATGACCCCCTAGTCTCTCCCTGCGCAGCCCCCGTCTCCACCCCTGAGAAGCCTCATCACCAACCACTGAGCTGCCCTGGGGGAGACCCTTCTTGGCTGTTTCCTGAGGTCCCATTTGTCGTTTCTTTTTTAAGAGGCTTGGGGTGGTCCCAGCTCCCTGCCTCGGCCTCCCGAGATGCTGGGACTGCAGGTGCATCGCTGTGCCCAGCTCCTGGGGCTCCTTCTAAACACACAGACACAGCGGTGATGGGGGCATCACATGGTGACAAGGGCAAGGTACAGAAACGGAACGGTGAAAAGCATGGCCTGGCCTTGAGGACGCGCTGCTGTGGGCTCTGACGGCTGAATTAAGGACGCAGCCGCCTGCTTCTCCTGTCCTGCTGTCCCCACCACCCCGCCACCCCTGACACACCACATTTCTTTACTGTCAGTCTCCACCACCCTCCCCACCCACAACACAGGCTTCTGCGGGAGGGATCTGGGGCTCCCGCGCATTTGCTGGGGGCCCTCCTTGGATTTCCACTGCACCAGGCATGAGCGCCACCACCAGGAGCTCAGCTTTTCAGGAGAGCGCCTGGTCCTGGAGCTTTCTAGGCATTTCGGTAGCAAACCCTCTGACCATGTGGTTCCAGAAAAAGCCAGTGCAGCACCCACTTCCCCGTGCTGCAGCCACCGTGGTCCCGGGAAGAGGGCCCTGCGGCTGTGGACTCGGGACTTCACTTCCTTGCTGGCTGGAGGCTGCGTGAGCTTCCAGAGGCCACCTGCTGTTCCTGTCACCTGGGGCTCCCCAGCCCAGCCATGTGCTTCCTCAAAGCCACAGGGGAGGGCCAGCTTCCAGAGAAATGGGCATTGCAGTCCTGCGTAACACAATCACATTCCTCCACTCCCCTTTGCTGTGTTCTGTGGGTTAGAAGCTGATTATCGCCGGGACACCAGACAAGGGTGTCACCAACAGGAGGTGGGGGGCCTTGGGAGTCCAGCTACCACACAGAAGGAAATGACAGCTCCACTCCATCACTGAACCTGAGCTCAGCAGTGGCCTTGAGTGTCCTGGCAGCCACGCAGGAAGGGGACTGTGCTCAGAACACACGTGCAGGAGCAGGACACACTCCTGCTCTCAAGCCCATCACAGAGGCAGGTCTCCTGGGCCTCCGGTCTCAACGGCATCATTTCTGTGCAGGCAACAGTCACTGGGCTGTCCTTTCACGCCCTTTGGACACACAGACAACACAAGTGGTTCCCAGAAGTCCTCTGTGTCCTGTCAGGTGGTGACAGGTGGGGGTGGCTGTCCCCTCTGTCCTCCCCAGTGGTGACAGGTGGGGGTGACTGTCCTGTATCCTGTCAGGTGGTGGCAGGTGCAGGTGGCTGTCCTCTGCGTCATGACACCACCTGTGTGATGGCAGGGCCAGGCTCATCTCCAGAAACCTCAGGTCAGCAATCCCCACGGAAGCCTTTTTACATCACGTCAGAATCTGGAAAATCTGTTTTATTTCATTATCTGAAATACTTTTAAGAGTGATAACGGTAGCATTAGACTGATGGTTACAGGGATCTGGGACATCTGTGGCACTGGCTCATAAACAGCTGAGCCATTTCCATCATTTAACTTGCCCAATCCTTTCAACAACCTTCTGTGCTGGGCGCAATGCCTGCTGTCTGCACAGATGAGTAAACTGAGGCACAGGTGCGTGGACCCTGCCAAAAAGTGAAGGAGCCAGAGATTCTAACCCAGGGTCCCGGCCCGAGTCTCGCCCTTGCCCTCTCCCATCTGCCTGCTCCCTCCACAACCCCAATGCCTGACCCTGGGTGGAGAATGTACAGGGAGGGTCTGCAGCTGCCCAGCAGTGTCCCGGCGACAGGAACCAGAGCAAACCAGTCCTCGGCATGGGCACAGGATGAACTCAGGGCACCAGCGGGGTGTTGGCCGTTTCTGGGTAACGGACCTACAGGTGATGTCTTTTCCTCTTCTTTCTAAGCTTTAAAAATTACCATTGTGATATAATAGAACTTTTTAGAATTTTAGATACAGTTTCTCTGTGTGAACAAGGCTTAGAGGATATGAGAATGTTTCTGTAGCTTACAGATCATAATACTATCTTAGAATACACATATTGAAAAGCCACTTAAATATTAACCTTTGATTCTGAACCAGGATGAGCTTAACGGTGGGGACCTGCAGGGTGTGGCTGGCTGGAGCCCGTGGCCAGCAGCCATGGCTGAGGGCATACTACAAAACGGGCATTTCTGTCCCACTAATACTGTGTAAATATGTACGCCATCCAATTTTTAATCAAATCAAATGTTCTGTCCGATAGGTCCCTTCATCTATATGACAAACAGTTTTAAGTAAAGAGGATCTCAGCTTGCAGAATTGTTTAAATTCTAGATAAATGTGTTCAGTGCTTGATGGGCTAATGCTGGCTGGATTTGTGAAGGTATACATGGAAATTCTTCTGCATTCACCTTAGAAGAGCAATATTTTTAGGCAAATAGAGCTTGCGATATTTTCTTTCCATGCCACCTGCCCGCTTGGTGTCTGGCCCTGTGTCCTCAGAGGACCGTGATGGGCTGGTGTCCTTGGAGAGGAGGCCTCTCCAGGACCACCAAGAGGGGGCTGTGGCCCGGGCTGGGCTCTTCTAGTGGCATGAGGGACACGCCTTATTCATGTAAGCGTTGTGAGGTGGGAGGGGAGGCCAGCCAGGGGAAGGGTAGAAGAATGCCTGTTGGTTGGGTCGGATGCTCGATGGACTTTCACTGCTGGACATAGCGTGAACATCGGAGACGCACGTTCAGCTATCACGTTCCACTTTCCCATTCCCCGGACCTCGAACTCAGGCCTGTGTAACTAAAGGTTCTGTGCTGCCAGGCTGGGCGTTTCCCCAGGGAAGGCACGAGAGAGTGAATGCGGGGCCGGCCGCGGGGCCTGGGGACTGGGCTGCTCAGCACCACCCACAGGGCGTTCCTTGGGGCGTGGCCTGGGCCGGGGCAGTAGGCTCCCTTGGACAGGGCCGTGTCTGGCTCACATGAAGCTGCCCTCGTGGAACGGGGTGCAGTGGGGTGTTCGTGGTCCTGCTGCCGTTGGCTGGGCGCAGCCATCCCTGCCGGCTCCCCCGCACTGTGCCCTGGGCCCTACTGCACCTGCATGGGCGGGGCTCTGGGGCCGGAGCTGGGAGTGAGGCCGCCGGTCTCCTGTGCTGTGGTCGGTGTGGGGGCCGGTGGGGCGCAGAGCTGCTCACCCTGCTGACTCCCCTTTGTGCCCTGCTGGCCTCTGAGCCGGTTGTCTGGGGCCTCTGTGAGCGCCTTGTGCCCCCCACACCCGCCGTGAGTACCGTGTCTCTCTGCTCAGCCAGGTGGGCGCCCCTGCTGCTGCTGCTGTTGCCACCGAGTGACTGACTGATGCAGCGATGCAGCCACCGACACCCAAACGCTGGAGCATTTTACCCAAATGTAAAAGTCTAAACTTCCGGCTTCTCAAACAAAAGAAAACAAAGGAAAAGGTCAGATGCCCCGTTGACGCCGGGCGCGCGTTGCCGCGGCTGAGCCGCTCTTCAAAGCCGGCAGCGTCTGGTCTGGCCTGCGCTCCGCCAGCTGCCCACAGGTCCTGTCCTCGTGGCTTTCTGCCCTGTCCTCCCTGGCCGGCTGCACTGGCTTCTGTGACGCTCGCTCCTTGCTGCGGAAGTGCAGGTGCAGCACCTTAAAGGCTGAGTGCGTCCCACACAGCGGGGCTGGAGCTCGGCACCTTCAGTCCACCCAAACACCGCCCTCCCGCTGTGCACAGCCGCTGCTGCCCCTCCTGCACCCCGACACATGGGGAGCTGATCTGAGCCTGCCCCACCTGCTGTCCTGTGATCTCCCCTCTGCTACCCCCATCTCGGGCTCCATAACCCTTCCTCAGACCTCCCTGCCCGGGGCTGCTCTCCCCAACTCAGCAGAGCAGGGCTGGCCAGGACTAAGGACAGGGGCGACCACTGGTGCCCAGAAATCCTGAATCCAGGAAACCCCTCAGTCCGAGGTGGACCGGGATGGTGGACCACCTTGACTAGGGGAGGGCCGGCCAAAGTCTTTGACCCTGACCTAAGTTCTCTCTGCTTCGCTGAGTCTCTTTCTGTCTCTCTCCCCCTCTGTCTGTCTGAATGTCTGCCTGCCTCTCTCTCACACACACACACCTGAGGCACAGGTCTCACAGAACAGCCCTTGGCCCTCTCTGCCAGGAGGGTGGTTCTTGGAGGTTCCCGGTCCTCTGTGAGGATGCTGACAGCTGTGGGTCATGGCTGGTGCGGTGGTTCTCACTCTTGGCTGCAGAGAGCAGCTGGGGGCTGCAGGTCAGGCCCCACCTAGCTCCGCATGGCCCTGGTTCACTTAAGTGACAGGCTGGGGTGAGGGGAGGAGGAGGCCAGGGTGTGACTGTCGGTTTCATTTCTGCTTTCCCCCAGCTCCCCGAGTCAGGTGACTGAGCACAGTGGCAGTTGGTTTGTGGGACATCCATCTGTCGGTAGGGCATGAGTATCCTCGGCTCTGTCCTGCTGAATCATGGGTCCTGGCCGCAGCGCCGGGGCCAGCTGTGTTTGTGACCTGGTGCATCCTCAAGAGAAGGAGAGCAGGCGAGGCGCCAGGGAACGTAGGATTTGCTGATGAATTCTGTTTCAAAAAAGGTGGCTTTTTTTCTGTTTTCAGACATCAGGAAACAGGTAGAGGCTGTGACCTTTGGGCCAGTCAAATGAATCTACAGAGATTAAAGGAGGATTGTGGAGTGAAAACCAAAAAAAAAAAGCCAAACATAGAGGAATCCGTTTACCCTTTCAGCCATGTATTTCGCTGTTGCCGAACCTTTATTAAAATGCTTCTCTCAAAGGAAAAATTGTATAGTTTTTTCAGGCTTTAAAAACCCAGGCCGTGTGTCTAAAGGTCACTTGACGAACAGCACAAATCCGATGGTAAAGGGCAGGGTGCGGAGGGGTGAGCCTCCCGTCCAGCACCAAAGCGGGCTCTGCGGGCTCATCCCTCCCAGGGAATCCAGCACCAGAGCAGGCTCTGCAGGCTCATCCCTCCTAGGGAATCCAGCACCAAAGCGGGCTCTGCGGGCTTATCCCTCCTAGGGAATCCAGCATCAGAACGGGCTCTGCGGGCTCATTCCTCCCAGGGAGCTTGGCTTCTGCACAAAGAGTGTCAGAAGAAAAGACTTCTTCAGACATTTTGAAATTAACATTTCATTTGTATTAAAGAGCCCAACCCTCCTTGGAGAACAAGTACTAAATACAGCATTCACACAGCTAGCCCTATAGGGGAATTTGAGATTGGACCAGAATGGCAGATTTGTACATGTCATCCAGGACCTTCCACCCATCCATCTGTACATCTATCTATCCCTCCACCTACCCATCCACTCATCCATTCCTCCATCCATCCATCATCCATCCATCCATCCATCCATCCATCCATCCATCCATCCATCTACCCATGCATCCTTTGATCCATCCACCCATGCATCCATGCATCCATCCATTCACACATCCATCTATCCATCCACCCAAGCATCCATCCATCCATGCATCCATCTATCCATCCATTCATCCATTCATCCATCTATCTATCCACCCCTCCATCCATCCATAACCTACTCACACATCCATTCAGCCATCTACCCATCCATCCATCCATCCATCCATCCATCCCTCCATTCATCCAACCACAAATCCACTGGTCCATCCATCCATCCATAACCTACTCACCCCCCCATCAACCCATCCACCCACACACCACCTATTCATTCATTCATCCATCACATACCCACCCACCCATCTGTCTATCCATCCATCCATCATCAACCCATCCACTCACCCATCCATTCACCTACCCATTCATCTATCCACCCATCCATCCATCTATTCATCCAGTCATCATCTGCCTGCCCATCTATCCAACATCCAACTATCCATTTATCTACCCACCCAACCATAATCAACCATCCATCCACCCAGCCATCTACACACCCCCTTTCCCTCTCACCCTCCCTATGTCCCTTTCTTCTTTCCTTTGTCAACCCATACATCCATTCATTTACCCATCCATCTATCCAACTATCCACTCATCTATTTATTCATCCAACCATCCACCACCCATCCATTAATCCACCTGTGCATTCATCAATCTATCCCTTTCTCTCTCTCTCACCCTTTTCTCTCTCTCCTTTCATCCATCCCCCCTTTCTCCTGTCCATCCATCCAGCCTTCCATCTATCCATTCATCCCTTATCTATCCACCCATCTATCCATCCACCCGCCCCTTCACTCACCCATTCATTCATCCATCTGTAAACATATATTAAATGCCACTGCCTTCCATGTACCAGGCCTGTCCAAAACACTGGCAGAAATGAGTGAGACTAACTCAGTTCCTGCTGGGAAAAGAGACAATGGGCCATCTGCCTTCAATATGACACCTGCTGGGGAAGACCTGGGGAGTATGGGGGTTTCAAGGAACACTGGCCAAGGGCCAGAACCCAGAAGCTGGAGTGGGAGCAGACTTCCAGTGGTGATGTCTACGGGAAGCTGACATAGCATAGGAGCTAGTGGGTTAAGGTTGGAAAGTTCACGGTGAGAACAGAAAGAAGGTAGTTGCAGATGAGGAAACAAGAGGAAGTACAGGATGGGAAGGAGAGTGAAGCCTGGGAAGGCGTCCCAAGGGCCGGGAGTGTCTCAGGTACCCAAACACCCAGGCAGGACAGACCTGCTTTCTCTAACACCCTGGGGACGCCCACCACAAACTGGGCACTTGAAACAACAGAAGTTTATCGTCTCACAGCTCTGGAGGCCAGAAGTTTGAAATCACGGTGTTGCCAGAGTTGGTTCCTGTTGGAGGCTCTAGGGCAGCGTCTGTTCCATGTGTGTCTCTCCAGCCCCTGGTGACAGCTGGCAGCCCTCAGTGAGTCTTGGTTTGCAGGCGCATCTCTTGATGTCTGCCTCCGTAGTCACACGGAGGTCCTGTCCTGGTCTCTGTTTCACTGTGTCTCTCCTCTCCTTCCCAGGACACCAGTTGTGTTGGATTTAGGGTCTCAGTGTCTCTCCTCTCCTCTTATAGTGTCCCTGTCATATTGGATTTAGGGCCCACCCTACTCAGGTATGACCTCGTCTTATCTAATTGCATCTGCAACGACCTTATTTTCACATAAGGAGTCAGGACTTCAGCCCTCTCAGGGGATACAATTCAACCTTTCCCACCGCCCCACCAGCCAGTGCCGCAGCTCATGGGCCCTTCCTGCCATGAGCGCCCACTCAGTGCTGGCCTTTCTGCTGCTCCCCATCTCGGCTTTTATGGCCACTGCACACACCTCTCCACGTGTCTCTGTCAGGCATGCAGAGAGAACTGTGGGGCTTATGATCGTCTCCCTTAGGTTGGAATCCTGCAGACTCTTGAGTGGAGATTGTTGTGCTCCTGACTCACTGGGACTTGCAGAAGAAAACCAGGAGAGGGCAGGAAACAGGCCAAGGGAAGGGAGAGGCCGGAGCAGATGTGGTTTCAGGTGGGGTCCAGTGGTCCTGACGGGGACTCTGGACATACATCAGACTGCAGGTCAGGATGGGGGCTTTGACCTCAAGGTGGTCAGGGTCTGGCCCTGGGCCACCCTGGCACAGGCTTCAATCCCAGGGGCCCCTGGACGAGGGCCCAGCTGCCTAAGGCAGGCCCTGGGGTTCCAGGTGTGAGCTGTTAGGGCGGCACCTGCAGCGGGGGTCGTGGCCACCCCCGAGGGTAAGGGGCATCCTATGTGACAATGGGGAGGGTGGGGGGCAGCAGTAAGGCTGCAGGCAGGTTCAGCCCTTGTAGTTTTCCTGCCATGGAGTTCACTCACCCACCTGAAAGCCGCGAGTGTCCTTCCTGTCCACACGCAGCCGCAAAGGGGCTCAGACCTTCCAAAGCCCAGCTGCTGTGATGGGTGTGCTGCCACATCACGTGGCGGCTGACTGCATTTCCACGACAGCCGGTGAGGTTGGGCCTCTTTTCCAGGTTTGTTGGTCACTTGGGCATTTTCCCTTGCTGGCAGTCATTTAAGGTTTCTGTCCACTTTTCTGACGGGGTGTCTGCCTCTTCCTTATGGACTTGTGGAGTTCTCTCTACATTCGGGGTGTAAGTGCACCTCCCTCAGGCACTCCCTGAGTAAGTCACTTGGCACGAGGACCCTGCGTGCACCTGCAGTATGCTGTTCTGGTTGCCTGCAGAGCCTGCAAGCTCGCCAGCGGCCAGCGGGCATGGGGCTGGCACCAGATGCCATCCACAGCTCACACGCCAGAAAGGCGGGATCCCACATGCGGGTCCTCATTCCTCCCTGCTCGGGGACTGCTGTGCCTTTGTTTTGGGACTGGGGAACGTCCTCAGCTGGTTCTTCCCCCAGTGCCCTGATCCTGGGTCCACATGTGACTGGTCCCTGCAGACCCCACACCTCTGAGAAAGGCTTCAGTGGCATGAGCCTAGGCTGGACCACGACACACTGAGCAAAGCCCAGCTGTCTCTGTGACCAACGGCCATCTGGGCCGGCCCCGGCTGCCGAGCTGCTGGGACCACAGGCAGAGGAGACCCACCCAGTCCCGGAGCCCACCTCTCCAATTGCCGGGGCTTAATACAGTCACCCATGATGCTGTCAGAATCCTTCAAGTCTCAGCCCACATAGTGACTTATGGCCACCCACATAGTATCTGCCTGGACCCCAGACCTGAGTGGTCAGCAGGGATCACACCTGGGGGCTCCAGGTGTGAGCTGTTAGGGCGGCACCTGCAGCAGGCGGGGTGTAGCCGCCCCTGAGGGTAGGGGCATCCTATGTGACAACGGGGAGGGTGGGGGGCACTAGTAAGGCTGCAGGCAGGTTCAGCCCTTGTAGGCAGCCCAGCACTTTTCTTGCCACAGAGTTTACTCACCCACCTGAAAGGTGCGAGCATCCCTCCTGTCCACATGCAGGCACGTGCGTGTGGCATGTGCTACAATGCAGCAGTAGCAGTGTCCCCACGTGCTGTCAGGCACAAAGCCCTCGGTGTGGGGTGTGCCCTCAGGCAGTTCGGGGCAGGGCTGCAGGTGGGGCTGGCAGGAGTGACGCTTATCACAGGTCACTGCCTGAAAGGGGTGGCTGCCATCCTATCACAGGTCATGCTGAGGGCATTGGCATTTACTCCAAGCACCAGGATAACCCTGGGGTTTCCTTGAGCTGTGGCCTGATCTGTTGGTATCTAGAAGAATCCTTTAGGCCACAGAGAGACAAAAGACGCTTGGACTGAGGGCCAGGAGCCACTAAGATCTGGGATGGGGCTTGGAAGAGGCTCTCGGGTTGGGCAGTGGCAGTGGTCAGGCAGTGTGGTTGGTGTCTGGACATGTGGGGAGCCCACAAGAATGCTGACAGGCGGGTGAGGGGCTGGGGGAGAGTGGTGCAGGATGGCACAGAGGTCCAGCCTGAGCAAGTGGGCACGACATAAAGCAGGTGCACGACCTGCCACAAGGGACCCTGCAGGAGTGCGGACCTGGGTGAGGGTCACCACTGCACCCAACACTGCGTGGGACCCTGGGGAGGGGACAGGTCACACCCAGCACACCTGCGTGGGAGCCCGGGGAGGGGACAGGTCACAGCCAGCACACCTGCGTGGGAGCCCGGGGAGAGGGGACAGGTCACACCCAGCACACCTGCGTGGGAGCCCGGGAGGGGACAGGTCACACCCAGCACACCTGCGTGGGAGCATAGGGGATGTGTTACCTCTAACATCTAGGCTTCAGGGGAGGCCGGAAGGAGAGATGGGCCAAGAGGCATCAGGTGAGGAAGCTTTGCTGTGGGTGGGCTGGGGTGGGGCGGAAGCTGACATCGGGGTGTGAGCAGGTGAGCTGGGCCTGTGAAAATGGATGCGGCCCAGCGGAAACGAGGCAAGGAGGCTGAGGCGGTTTTTCCATTGTGGATGTCTTTTATTGTGCTTAGGGACCCACACGATGCTGACTAGAGAGAGGTCGACAGACACAGACAACACCTGGGTTGCTACACGGAGCCCCTCCCCAGAAGGCGATGAGGAAGCCGCTCTCTGTGCTGACTGCGGCGGCCAGAAGGCGATGGGGAAGCCGTCCTCTGCGTCCCTCCCCAGAAGGCAATGGGGAAGCTGCTCTCTGTGCTGACTGCAGCTGCCTGGCAGTTCACAGGCTGACGGCTCCCACCGAGCGTTACACTCCAGTCCCTGGAGCCCACGTCCACTTGCAGGGGACAGCCGTGACTGGCCCTGCACGGCACCTGCCCTCGGGCAGCACGTAGGCAGGCCCACCGACTCGAGGCATGAATTCAAACTATGGCACCCACTTTCCTGTCAGTGGCAGAGGGCAGTGTGCCATGGAAAGCAGCTTTTGGCCAACATCCTTCACTCAGTATTGCTAATTATTCTTGTAAACAAAAACTGCAATATCAGCAAACAAGCTCGCAGATACTGCATTCTTGAATTTGTTTTGATTCACAGGTAAATATGATTTTAAAAAGCCATCTGCAAACATAAAAACTGTTATTGATGTGACACGCACCTGAGAGAAATAAAATTCCAGTGGGGTCCCTTCCTGGAGGTCATGGCTCAAGGCCAGGCAGCGTGTGGTCTGCAGGCTGCCTGCGTGGGGGCCCTGCATGCGTCCTGGGGTAGTACACGCTCCTGCGTGGGGGCCCTGCATGCGTCCTGGGGTAGTACACGCTCCTGCGGGGGCCCTGCATGTGTCCTGGGGTAGTACACGCTCCTGCGGGGGCCCTGCATGCATCCTGGGGTAGTACACGCTCCTGTCAGGCCTTTCTTTACACCGCAAGGACCCACAGGTTGCCTGAGTGGCAGTAGCCTGAGCTGGTTTCAAGGAGTTTTATTTCTCTCTGCTACAAGAACATAAACAGAATTTCCTGGTGAGACATACCAGGACCCCTGTCCTCCAATGCCTCTGAACAGACTGTGTGTGCAACGTGTCAACTGAACGCTCAATTTACAGCCTCTGCTGGGAGCCATGCATCGGGAAAGGACTTTGCATGAACTTGTGGTTTCCTCCATTTCACCTTCTGCACAGCTAAACCAGGCGGGACACTTGGCTTTTTAATATGGGCAGAGTAAATGGTCTAGGAAGCTACTGTGAGCACAGGGATTCTCAGCAGGAGCGTCTACAAGGATCGTGATCCCCACCTGAGAACACAGTGCCCCTGGGGCAGCCTCGGAGCCGGGAGCAGGGAGCAGGGAGCAGGGAAGGAGGGAGCCAGCCTCAAACAGACAGCATGAAGTTAGACATTTTTTTGCCCTGCGGGGACGAGAATGGGGTGGACCTCACTGCACAGATCTACGTCGTTATTACAGCAACACAAGACACGGCGAGGTGCGCTCCCGGCACGGAAAGGTGTAAACAGTCAGAAGAGAGGAGTCTTCTGCTTTGTTGTTTGTGTTTTCAGTAGAGGTTGAAGAGTAGAAGTTGCCCTCCTTTCTCTCGAAACTTAGATTTCCTTGGTTTGTTCGTGTCTCTCCCATTGCAGGATGACTTCCCAGGGTCTTCGTCTCTGCCCCCTCTACACCTTGAGCCAGTGGCGGAGCTGGAAAGAAAACAGGTTTAGTCAGAAACCCTGGGGCGATGCCCCATTTAAGAGCAGCTGAAGGTGGCTAAGAGCAGCTGAAGGCAGTGAGCAGACAGTTTGCAGCCTCCCGGCCATGTGCCCTGGGAGAGGGGGAGGCTCATGGGGGGCCTGGACCAACACACCCTTGACAGGTGCCAGGGATCCGATGCCTCGCTCAAACTTCTACAAATCAATTATTACTTGATTTTTTAAAAAGCTGTGAGACTGAGGTTGCTGTGGTGGCCATGGTGGCCTCTGGGACACATTGATCAGCTGCTGAGTCTGAGAGATGCCGGGCACCCTCAATCCGGGGCTGGTTCCAGATTGTACCCCAGTGACTTGGGTGTGACGTGGTGATGTCACCTCTCCCCCACGTCCCCCCACCTTCCTGGGGGCCTCAGATGCTCCATCCAAGTGACACGCTACCTCTGCAGCTCCGTCTTGCTCTCTGCGACCTGTGCGGGTGCAAGAGCAGCGTGTACTGACTGCTCGGGGACTGATGAGACAGACAAGAGCAGCTATTTAGACCACCAGCAAATGTCATTGCCTGCTATTATGCAGCTGTTAGTTCAGCCTGTTTGTGAGCGTAAAAGCCCCTCGATAGGACTAAATGGCAAGAAGTGTGTTTCATAAACATTCCAAACAGGTTGCACGTGGGGCTTGCTTCTGACAAAACCATGCCAGTCATGGAAAGCCACTGAAGCTACTGTTGGCCACACCACAGGCTCCACCGGCCACTCCACTGAGAGCCTGCAGGGACCTCCTCAGCCTGGGTGGGATCACACTGCAGGCCAGGGGTCTACCGGGGGCCTGGAGCAGCCACAGCTGATGCCAGCACAGGCAGCATCCAGGTGCAGCTTGGGGCTCAGTGAAGGAAGCTGGGGGCAGGGAGCCCGGCCAGGACCCACAGCCAGGGGTGGCCCTGCGGCCGGAGCCCTAGAGCAGAGGCTCTGGGTGGCAGCCCCACTTCAGGTCAGCGATGAAGGAGCCATGCTTGGGACTCCAGTTGTGAGCCCTGTACCCCCGGGGTGAAGCAGTGGGACTCCAGCTGCGAGCCCTGTACCCCCGGAGTGAAACAGTGGGACTCCAGCTATGAGCCCTGTACCCCCGGGGTGAAGCAGTTCTCTGTCCTGCCCGCTGACAGAAGCAGAAGGTCCCCTCTGGAGGGAGATGTGCTTGGGGGCTCCCAGATTCCCACAGATTAAGATCAAGCCATAAATATAAAATAAAGACTAGAAACAGAAGACAGCAGCCCACTCTAAGTGAGTCCCCAGAAACCAGACCTCAATTTGACCCCAAAGGACCAGAGCTGTTGCAACAGATTCCAGGACGGCCACACGGGGGACTCTTGGAAAAGTGACACACGCACATCACAGTGATGAGAATTTCACAAGAAACAGCAGAGCACATGCAGCTTCCAGAGATGAAGCAGAAAGAGAATGGCTGGGATGCAGACCAGGGGCAGGGCACTGGGAGGCGGAGCGTCCATAGCTTAGCTGTGGTTTGTTCACGTGACGGACGGTCAGGGACCAGTCACAGTAGGTGAAGCGTAGCTATGGACACAGACATTTCTGACCTAGACGGAATAATAGGGACTGAATTTACCCTACTGTCCGAAACAACCCCCAAATAAAACACACGTGCCGATGACCTTCCAGACCGTGGACACCAGACCGTAAGGGTCAGTGGTCCCTGAGGGAAGCCAACAAGGAGGCCCCCTGCCACCCTGCTCGCTGCCTCGAGGGAGTTTCTAGATTGCAGCACAGGGACGGTGCAGCCTGGTGGACTCCCTGAGCTGACAGGCTGGAAAGGAGAGCGAGGGCAACGGAGGTGGCTGCAGTTTGCAGGCCAGAGCACCAGAGATGAGGTGGCCACACAGAAAGAAGACCCGGGACAATGGCCCAGGACCGCCACTGAGGGTTCAGCTGAGCACATCCCGCTGCGTATGAGGAGGCTGGGGAGAGAAACGCCAACAGGACCAGAGGGAACCACCTCTGATGCCCACACAGGGCTGGGCATGGTGCCTGTTCCCCCGGCCAGGAAAATGTCACGATTCTCGGGGATTTGCATGGAGTGTGCACAAGGTCTTGCTTCAGTAGGGGTTGGTTAGGGCTACACCAAATGCTGAAGCCAAATAATACAGTTTTTAGGAAGCTAAAAATATCTAGAGATGCAACAAATGAAATTGTAAGAAGAGCAAGGGAAGATCAAGCTAGACGCAGATGCAGAATGGTGAGGGGCAGGCAGTTTCCACAGGCTGTGGGCTCACAAGGGTCTGTTTGTCACGGTGACAAATTAATAATTTAAAAATGGCCACATGTGGATTAATGATAAGATGCGTTACTCAACTGTGCACCTAAGATTCAAATGAAAACAAAATCTAAGTGAGATAAGAGACCTGGAGGACCCACGGCCAAGTGGACACACCAGAGCCTCATAACGGAAAACACAGAAAGGCAGAAGGCAATCTTTCAATGTGTGGCCGCAAAATTCACAGAATGACAAGATTTGTGAATCCACAGATCTGGCCACACGACATATCCAGAGAGGAAAAATAAAAAGAAACCAAATTAGTGGTGGCGGGCGCCTGTAGTCCCAGCTACTCGGGAGGCTGAGGCAGGAGAATGGTGCAAACCCGGAAGGCGGAGCTTGCAGTGAGCCGAGATCGCGCCACTGCACTCCAGCCTGGACGACAAAGCGAGACTCCATCTCAAAAAAAAAAAAAAAAAGGAAAAGAAACCCAGGTCCCGACACTCCACAGTGAACCCACGACATGGAAAGCAGAAAAAACTCGGCCGAGTGCAGGGGTGAGGACGCCACAGAGCAGGCTCACAGGCCACACGTCTCAGCACAGCCATGGAACACTGCTGCCTCCAAAACGCAGAGATAGTCCCTGTCAGCCTAGAGCCCTGAGCCCACAACAGTGCTTTTGTGAATGAGAGCAACATAAAGATGTTCCCAGACACCGATAGTGAGGGAGGTTAGCAAGAGACCTCCTCAAAGGAATGTCTGAAGGATGCTTTTTGAAAAGCAAGAAAATGGTCCTAGAATAAAAGAAGTCAGTAACGAAAGTATGGGAACCAACAAACCCCAGGCATGCACATTAGTCCAAGGAACACGATGAGTCCGTACAAAATAATAACAGTGTCTAATTTGTGGGTTAAAAAGAGAGAAATGGATTTGAACAATCATAGCATGTTCATCAGTAGGAGGAAGATTTAAGTCCTTGTAATGGGATGGGGTTAAAATATGGTTTATCTGTAGAGTTTAAGTGAAATATGTATGGTACAACCTCAAGAGTAGCTATTAAAAGAATAGAATAAGCCTGGGCACAGTGGCTCAGGGCTGTAATCCCAGCACTGTGGGAGGCAGTGGTGGGCAGATCACTTGAGGTCAGGAGCTCGAGACCAGCCTGGCCAACATGGTCAAACCCTGTCTCTACTAAAAACACAAAAATTATCCAGGTGTGGTGGTGGGCACCTGTAATCCCAGCCACTTGTGAGGCCGAGGCAGGACAATTGCTTGAACCTGGGAGGTGGAGTTGCAGTGAGCAGAGATCACGCCACTGCACTCCAGCCCGGGTAACAGAAGACTCCATCTCAAAAAAAAAAAAAAAAAAAAAAAAGAATAAAGTATGTAAGTTCTAAGCAAGTAGAGAGAAATAAATGGAATAATAAAAATGAGTGAACCAAGAAAAATCAATCTATAAAAAGGCAATAAAGGAGAAAAACACTAAAAATGGGACAAATGGAATAGAAAGATAGTAGAATCGAGTTCAAATATATCAATAATCACAACAAATGTAAATGGATTAACCTGTCCAATTGTCAGCGTAAAAAATTCTAGGTGTATGCTGGGTTTGCAAAAGACACTTAAATCTTAAGATTACTGCAAAGTTGAAAGTTAACAGATTGCGAAAGATATTTCAGGCAAACTCAAATGACATCTGGTGCAACTATATTTGTCCCAGACAAGTCAGACTTTAAGACCAAAAGCATCATTAGGGAGTGAAGATGGGTTCATG
Source organism: Hylobates moloch (assembly GCF_009828535.3). NCBI lineage: Eukaryota > Metazoa > Chordata > Mammalia > Primates > Hylobatidae > Hylobates > Hylobates moloch. The sequence goes on from NW_026652292.1 coordinate 1,056,814, forward strand.
TCACCAGGAAGAGATGATCATTCTAGACATGGATCAACCTCAGAAAACAGCCTCAGACTACAGAGAGCAAAACCTGATAGAACTGAGGGGAACAGCAAACAAATATACCATCGAGGAAGAATATGCCACAGGCATCTCTCAATTACTCATGGTCAAGCACCCCTAAAGTTGACAAAGTGTAGACAATGTGGGTAACATGATATATAAGCCTACTCAAATGGACAGAAGCAGAACTGTGTATTGACAATTAGAGAATAGCACATTCATCTAAAAGATGTGCAATGTTTATCAAAGTTGATCAGGTACAAGGCCCTAAAGAAGTCTCAATACATTTTAAATAATAGGTATCATATGTGTTTGAGAACAATGAAATTAATTTGGAAATTAAAAACAAAAAGATGAGTAAAACATCCCCATATATTTGGCAATTTAAAAACAGACTTTTAAGCAAGTTATGAGTTGACAAAGTCTCAATGGAAATTAAAATATACTTAGAACTAAAAGATAAATACTATGTAAAAAAATGTGGAACGCAGCACATGGAGTATTTTGAGGGAAATTCATAGCCTTGAGTGCTTACATTAGAAAAGATCGAAGGATGCAAATTAATAACCTAAAGTCCAAATTAAAAAGTTAGCAAAACTACAACAGAGTAGATCCAAGAAAAGCAGAGGAAGAAATGATAAATACAGGAGCTGAGATTAATGCGACAGGAAGCACAGCAAGAATCTCACACGAAGTCACAGTTGGATATTTGAGAAGACTAGCAAGATCCTACACAAACTGTAAGACCCCCAGATACAGGACTCTCAGAGGAGAGAGGCTCTGGTGGAGCAGGACCGGAGGCCCAGTGGGGAGGGGCTGGCGTCCCCTGGATGCATGGGATGGGACGCCTGGATGCTCCTCCTGTGTTTGGAGCAGGCAAGTCACTGGGAAGACGGAGGAAAAGGTGCCAGTGGAGGGAGGCAGAGCCCACACCGGAACCTGACTCGCAGGGAGGAGGAACAAGCTGTGCAGATGTGTGCTCAGAGGCGGCTTCTCCCCACTGCCTCCAGACCTGTTCCCTGCTCAGCGTCTTGTTCTGCCTGACGTCACCGCCCACCTCCCAGGCACACAGAGCCCCCTCCCTCTGCCTGCATCCTTGCTCCTGCCCCATGTGCAGGTCCATGCTGGGCTCCTCAGGTGTGAGCTCATGAGAACCCTGTTGGAAGGATGTTTACGAGAATGAGCCACAGAGAGGTGGCCAGAGGGAAGAGGCAGGTCCAAGGTGGGGCCGCGGTGCCCTCCACACTATGGCCTTCTCTCCCTTTTGCTGTGCCTTGGACTCTGCTGTCGGCATTAGGCTGACGTTAGTGTCTGGAATCAGGTCGGGGCTGAGGCCACTCTGGGGTGGAGGACAACAGTGCCACAGGCCCAGGGCACAGCCCAGGCTCCTCTCCTGCCAGCCAACTCTGTGATCTTGGGCACATTCCGGGGCCTCTCTGGGTCTCAGGGATCCTTGTGTAGACAGAGTGGCAGGCTGCCTCTTAGGGTTGTGGGAGTAAAAACACGCCAGGTGTTTACTGTGTGCCCCTGGGAATGCACCTGCTCCACGGCATGTCATGAACATGTGCGCACACACTTGGATGGCTCCCAGGGTGCAGGAAACACCTGGTGTGACCATCCTCTCACTCGAAGCCAGCCCCAGGCTCCCAGGCCTCTCCAAGCCCCTCCAGGGCTCCCTATGGCTCCCCATGGCCAGGCCCAGGCCTCCCCTCCTGGCACTGTCCCTCGTGCCCCCATGAGGTGGGCGGGTCCCTTGCTGGTCCTTAAGCTGGCTCAGCTGGCCCCGCAGGGCACTGCTCCCGTGGTCTGGGACATGCCCAGGTCTTTGCAGGGACCATGCTTTCCTCAGGCGTCTGTGCAGAGGCACCTCCCGGGGCCCCCGCGTCATGCGCCCCCCCGTCCCAGGCGCACGTCTCCACTGTCACCTGCCACAGCTGGCTGCCTGTCCTCATAGAGCGCTGAGTAAATGAGCACCATCTACACCAGCCTTGTCTACACCAGCCTTGTCTACACCAGCCTCGGAGCCCTCTGGGGGCTAAGAACACTGAGCTTGGGATCATTCTGAATTCCCGAGAGAGGCCCAGCAGGGACCACGACCTCACCGTGAACTGGCGCACCTCCCCTCTGTCCACCAGCTCGCGGTCCTTCTCGGGCGCAATGGCGTAGGCCAGTTTCTGAAAGAGAAGAAGAGTGCGGGGGCCAGTGCAGACCAGCACCCACCGCCAGCACCCACCACTGACTCACACTGCCAGGACCCTCACCTGCCAGCACCCTCACCACCAGCCCTCCTCACCTGCCAACGCCCACCCACCGGCATCCATATCACCAGCACCCACCACTGACTTACACTGCCAGTGCCCACACCGACCAGCCAGCCAGTCAGGCCCGAAGCTGACATCCTGACGGTCCCCTTAAAGTCTAGCGCAGAGCAGAACATCAGCATTTGAGCCCTTGCTTGAAATAAAACGCGGTCCTGGAGACGGCTCTTGTCTCTAAGTTACCACGTGTGCTGGGCCCTGAGGAAGAACGTGCCCACACCCAGGTGGGCTGCCTCGGGGCCACCTGCAGCTGACATGTTCCAGGAGCACTTGCTTTTTGTCACCTGCAGCTCCTGGGAGAGTGAACGCTGAGCCTGCCTTCCTTCCACTGCCTGCTGCAGCAGCTCCTGGGGCTGGACGGCACCAAGTCCTCCCAGAGCAGGCGGCATCTTCAGGAGCTCACACTCGGGGGCCTGGATGCCTGTGTCTGGATCTCTGAGGCCAGGTGACCTCTCGCAGGGACCCCTGTGTGTGGCCCTACCACACGTCATCACCACAATTCCACTTGTACCTGGCTCAGCTGCTGAGGTTTTACTTGGCTTATGTTGAGAGTTTGGCCGTGCGAGGGGTAAGGGCACTGGTTATTTAGGCCTGCTGGGTTGTAAGCATCCTCCAGCTCTGTGCTGACCTGGGCCCTGCCTCCCAAGTCCATCCAGCCTCCCAGAGGAGCTCTCTCCCTGCAGGGACTGCCCAGCTGCCTGCTCTTCCCCTGCGCTGGGTCCTGGCAGGTCAGCCCGTGGGGGTCTGAAAAGGACTGTCCACAGCACAGTGCCATCAGCTTTCCTGGGGCCATGGCAGCCCCAGAGCCCCTCCCGCTCCACAGAAGACCCCAGCCACACACTATGCTTTGCCTGCACTGGGCCCTGGCCTGGCCAGGCTGCTGGAGGGACTGGCTCAGTGCCAGCCTGGGAGCACCTGCCACATGTCTGAGCCCAGGGGGCACCGTGTGGCCCTAAGGTGGAATCCTTGAACACAGCTGGTGCTGCTCTGGGGTTTTGCTGCCCAGGGTCAAGCGAGTTCTTTCTGAGAAAGGCTGGGATCTGAGGAAGCAACTTCCGGGAGTTCCCAGTGGTGGGATCTCAGGTGAGGGCGACCCTCTTCCAAGGAGGGAGTGTCCTTGTTTCTTCCGGGAACCACAGAGCCAAGGTGTTAAACAGGGCGCTGTGATTGGTCCACCTGCCTTTCTTCTACGCAAAGGTGGCAAAACCAAGCAGAGGAAAGGAGATGTGTGTCAGTCACTCGGCAAAGCTTCCTGGGGCTCCAGCTGCCCCTGTTCAGCCAACGTTGGGCTCAGCCCTGGGGGGGCCTAGGTCACCCCGGATTCTACTGTCCTCAGATGGCTGCTGTGTCCCCCCGCTCCACCACATATCATAGTGTGTAGGCATGCATGCACTCAGTACACACAAACACTTGGACACGCATGTGAGCACAGACCCAGGCGCACACACGTGCACACGCAGACAGCACATACAGACACAGAGATACAGTGGACGTACACACAGGCACATGCACACACAGACACATGCACACATAGACACAGACAGACACGTGGACATACATAAAGACACACACACGAATACACATATGGACGCACACCCATGGGCCCAGGCGTGCAGGTGGACACACACAGACACACACACACACACACTGTTGTGGTGGCCACCTCCAGTATCATCCTCGTGGTCACAGATGACCCAGGCAGGTGAGGACTGGGGCCATGGACACCCATGGAACCTTTCTGGTGGCCTCACACTCAGGTGAAGGCGCCCCATCCAAATACCCACCTCTCGAAAGGACCCAGGCAGGCTGCAGAACTTGTAGGCCGCATAGATGGGCACCATGGCCATGGAGGACGTGGCGATGACCCAGCCCAGCGCGTTGGCCCAGTCGGGGAAGATGTAGGCCCCGTAGTGGGGGGGCCTGAAGGTCACGATGCTGACCACGACCACGAACTGAAACCAGCAGATACGGAGGTCAGGCAGCTCTCAGCCGGCGGTGCCAGGACAAAGCAGGGATGGGGCAGGCACTTCATGGCAGAGGGTCTCTCAGCCCCCACAGCTGTGCACGTGCAGACCTCAGCCAGGCCTGCAGACGTGGCAGCTGGGCATCCCGGGCAAGTCATGTCCTCCTGAAGCTTGATCTAGCCTGTCCTGTCCTATCCTGTTCTCTCCCCTCCCCTCCCATCCCATCCTGTTCCATCCCCTCCCCTCCCCTCCCCTCCCCTCCCATCCTGTTCCATCACCTCTCCTCCCCTCCCCTCCCCTCCCATCCCCTCCCATCCCATCCTGTTTCATCCCCTCTCCTCCCCTCCCCTCCCATCCCATCCCATCCTGTTCTGTTACATCACATCCTGCTCTATCCCATCCCATCCCATCTCATCCCATCCCATCCCTTCCTGTTCTATCCCACCTTGTTCTATTCCTTGCTTGAAGTCACAACAAAAACAAAACTGACCACCACCAAGTACACTGAATCTATGATCATCCATGGCCTGAAGACACAACTGTGACCCATGCAGGACCACCCTAGGGCCATCTGAGCTCCGTATCTCTACTCATTCTAGAAGCAAATCTGATAAAGTCACAGACCTGTCTCAGAACCACCACCACAAAGGTAACAGAGGGTGGAGTGGATGCCACTTGGAGGGGCAGCTTCCCACTCTCTGGAGGCTTCTCCTTAGGCAGCTTATGCATTTGTTCATCCACTCCACAAACATGCACCACCATCTAAAAAGATCCTCCACGTGCCTACATATGCACCTCACACCTCAATGTGTTCTGTGCACCCACATGTGTACTGCACGCCTACTTATGTGTCCTGTGTACCTGGGTCCTTCCCAAGGAGACAAGGGAAGCTCTGATAGATATGGTTTATGATGTAGCTTAAAATGCATTTTTTTTCCAAATTATCCACTTTTCCTCAATTTCAGAAAAGTTAAAACATCCAAGCCTTCCACCTGAAAAGCATGTTGGACGCGTGTCTCATGCCAGTCTCAGCATCTTCTTCACACGCTACTTCGGGCCACCTGTAGGTTTGGAGCCGGGTAGCGGAGGACTGGGATGGGGGCTGAGGTTGTGTCTGTCACGTGACCAGAGCCAGGGTGAGCAGCCCTTTGGCGAGCAAAGCCAGTGTCCTGCAGCATCTGGGATCAGGGGCGGCTGCCTTGGCTGCACAGAGAGCCCTGAGCATGCTTTAAAGAACCACGCGTGCGTCCCTGGACATGTCGGTCTTGCACATCTGACATGTAGGTATTGCTGTAATGTGCTTTCCGGTATTGCTCAACTTCTCGCTAGATACCACTTTCCTTAGAAACGACTACGCCTCCCCAGGCCACAGTCTGCCCATGTAAGTTGCCTTTGCTCGGGCATAATTTCCCTGTAGCAGTGCTGCGGCGTCATCTGCCACAGAGTCATCTGAACAAGTCTGGGGCGTGTACACCCCTTATGACCAGAGGTTAGCACACGCCAGAGGGCAGGGGACTACGCCACAGCCTGAAGAAACAGATGATAACACAGACATTATTTTTCTGCTCAAATCAAAACGTCATAGGAATTGCGCTGTAATATTAAATATAAAATGACATAGAGCAATGAAATTGTCATGTTTCCCTCAAGTTGGCAAAATGAAGTCCTGTTTCGTATAGTTTGTAGGTTTATCTAAAAGTCTACGAAGTGTGTTTCTGCATGAAGTTCGAAGATTTGGTCTAAGATCAGTAGAACATTTTATCTCCTAAGATCGAGGTCAGCCCTCTGGGTGTTAAGAGGAGACACCCCCTCAAGGGGAGCTGATGTCCTCATGCAAAACAGCTCAGTTTCAACTAAAGGCGGGGGAGAGCGGGAGGTGGGCAGGAGGCTGACTTTCCGGGAGGGCTTCCTCACTTTCCCCTCCGAACAGCCGTGTAGTCTGTGTGCTATTAAAAGGCTGCCCCGTGAATCCAGGAGTCTTCAACGGGAGCCTCCGCAGGCGCAGTTAACTGGACTTGGAACACTTACGTGCAGTCACAGCACGCGGCCTGGAGCTCTCACACTATGTCGAGTTCCTCCGGGAGAGGGCCTGCCTATCATCTCTTTCCTGTACCCTGGAACCCCTCTGCTTGCAACTATGGGGCTGTCCCACCTGCTGTGTGCAGGTGACGAGGGGTCTCCATGCACGTGGGCCCTGCTGACCCCGGGACCAGCCCTTGGTCCACGAGAGGGTGCGGCCTGAGTCCCCTGCCCTGTTCCAGGCCCCGCCTCGTGCCTGCTGGACTCGGGAGCTGCTTCTCTACGTGAGCAGCTCACGGGACACTCTGCTTAGACCTGGACAGCTTTTAGGTCTCCTGCCCAGACCAGGCGGCACAGCTTTGCTTTGTGAGCCTCCAGGCCTCTGTAGGTCAGCGGAGGAAGCACTGCGGGCAATCCCTAATGAATGCGCGCAGCCACCTTCCAACAAAACTCTATTTACAAACACGGGCGTCCTTTGGCCTTGCCCGGTGTGCCCTGACTCGATGGCGGATGACAGAAGCAAGTGCCTACTGGACGCAGTGATGCTGCTGAGCCAGAGGGAGGCCTGCGTGAGCAATGGGACGGGGCCGAGGCCCCTGCTGCTCTCATCCAGCACTCGGCGTCCTTTGTCCCCGCTGCCCTGGAAGCTCTAACTTCGACCTTGATCCTCACAGGCAGAGGTGAGTGGACAGCCCGACCCACCTCCAGCTTCCCCTCCCAACACAGAGGCGTGGCCCAAGTGCAGGACTCACAACGAACCGTGACAGAGGTCCAAGACCACGTGAGGGTTTTTCGGTGGGTCTAGAGGGGAGGGTGGAAGGCACCTTCAGGAGACTATAGATGAGTTCAGGGATCAGCCTGTCCTTCTGGGCCGAGTCCTGAGGCCCCTGACTCCAGCCACGGTGACCTCAGTCTCAAAGCAGCCTTTAGGGGCCCACCCCAGGCCCTGCCCCCAGCCTCCTATGCACTCAGTGTGCTCAAGCAACAACCCACATGCAGATGCTGGACCTCAGGGCAGGTGCCAGAGTGGGGACAGTGGGCAGATGGGGGAGGGGCAGGTGGCCCGAGGTCCCTTACCAGGAGAAAGCAGGGGCTGACCAGCTTCCAGCACAGCCGCCAGTACAGGCTGGGCCGCTGCCCAGTCATCTGCTGGATGTCGTCACTGAACTGCCCGACACCTGAGGGGAGAAGAGGCGGCATCGGCGCCCATCAGGGCAGCGCATTCCCCTGATGCTGGACACGTGTGGGGGTCCTCGCTGACTCCCAAGGGCCCCACCTACTGGCCCCAGGCTCTGGCTGTACCCAGCCTCCTGCAGAGGGGGCCAGGCCACACCCCAGCCCACTGGGTGCCTCACTGACGGGTGGGGGCCCACGTGCCTGCTCCACCCTGGAGATGCACCAGGAAGAGCTGCACCCTGGCGAGTGCTCCCCGCACCCCGGCAACAGCCCCTCGGGTCCTCCTCCCCATCCTATGGCTCTCCCCGTCTCCCTCTGTTACTGGTACTTCTTGTTCACTTAAAAAGATTGTGGTAAAATACACATAACATAAAACTTACCATTTTAGCCATTTTTACGCATAGAGTTCATAATGTATTAATACATTCACATACTGTGTAACCGTCACCACTGTCCATCTTCAGAACTCCATCTTCCAAAACGAAGTTCTGCCCCCATGAAACGCCAACTCCTCCCGACCCCCAACCCCCACCAGGCCCCGGCACCATCTGCTTTTTGTCTCAATGAATGTGACTCCTGTGGGAACCTCCTGTCAGTGGAGTCACGCAGCGCGGGGCCTCTGCAACTGGTTTACTCCCTGGAGAGTGTCCCTGAGGCCCACGTCAGCATTCCCTTTTGTTTTAAGGCCGAATCATATTCCGTCGTAAGTATACTGTCACCGTGTCTTCAGAAAAGCTATTTCTAGAAAGATAGTAAACATTTTTTTCTCCCCAAAAGCAAGTACCAGCAGTCCGCCTTAGAAATGCATATTTTTGTTTCACTGGTATTATCTAACTTCTTCTAGGAACTGACCCTAAGACCTTAAGAGTGATTTCTCCCCCCACATCTGCCCTGGTCTGTGACTCGTGTGACCGCAGCTGATCTGCTGAGATTTGGTCTAGTCTTGCGGTTGTCCCGTGTCCCGTCAGAAAGAAGCCCCCACACAGAATCCCCTCTCCACACCCACCCAGCATCTGAGCTCTGGACTTGAGAGATGGACGTGGGAGGCAGCGGGGATGCAGAGAGGTGAGGCCAGAAGCAGCCAAGGGGGGCGTCCCCAAGGCCCCTCAGCCCCCAGACCCTGCCTCCCACCAGCAGGTCCCAGGGCCCCTGCCGGAGCAGGAGTCATCAGCTCCAAGACCTACAGGACCGCAGCGCGCTGGAAGCCCGGCGTATTCCGGCACATCTTGTTAGAGCACAGGTTTTGTTTCATTTAGATGAGAGGGGCGTGGATCTCTTTGGAAAAATAACACAGATCTCGGTCTTCTGAGGCGCAGGTGGCCAGGGCCAGCTTCGCCCCGTCTCCCGTGCTTCCAGAGGCCATGGCGATTCAAGGCACTTTCTCCCTTCCTCTGTGAAGGTCTACGTTTTGTTCAGGGAAGATGACAATGAGAGCAATAGACAAAGTATGGATTCCAGACACCCGTGAAAGTACAGCGAGGTTGATATTTCCCTTTTCTGTAGAGCAACACTGGAAACAGTGTTCTCAGAATAGGAGCTATTTGTCCTCTGTCTCAAAGCCAGGACGCTTATCTGGCTATAAATTCCATGGCTCTGAGGCAGACAAAATGACCCCCTTGTTTGCAGGTGAGCTGGGCGTCCTCCAAAACCGGGGCTCATGCAGCACCACAGACATCAGCTTTCAGCCAGATCCACACATTTTTTTTTCTTGTTTGAGACGGAGTCTCACTCTGTTGCCCAGGCTGGGGTGCAGTGGCGCAATCTCGGGTCACTGCAACCTCTGCCTTCCGGGTTCAAGCTGAATAGTATCCCGTCATAAGTATACCGTCAGTGTCTTCAGAAAAGCTACAGCCTCCTGAGTAGCTGGGATTATAGCCTCGTGCCACCACGCCTGGCTAATTTTTTTTTTTTTTTTTAGTAGAGATGGGGTTTCACCATGTTGGCCAGGACGGTCTTGATCTCTTGACCTCGTGATCTGCCCGCCTCGGCCTCCCAAAGTGCTGGGATTACAGGTGTGAGTCACCGCGCCCGGCCCACACATTTATGGCGAGATGCCCCGGTTCGGCCTCGCCACCTCCCTGGAAGTGACCTGGCCAGGTAAGTGGAGCTGGCACTCCGGCCCATTTTACAGAAGAGAGAACTGAGGGGAGTCGAAGTGAGCTGGCCAGGTCAGCACGCAGGGAAAGGGTAGCCCTGGCTCTGGGCTGGGTTTTCTGTTGCTGTTTAAACCACTGGTGGACGTCCCAGTACACAGCTGGGGCAGCACAATGGGTCGGGAGCTGCAACCCGTTCAACGGCCGCCCACTGATCATCAGGCCCCGACTGCTCTGGAGCTCTGGTCAGCAGGGAAGGCGATGATGGCACCTCTGAATGCACCATGTCACGTCCCTGCTGAAACCCCAGCATGGATCTGATTGTGTCCCCCTGTGTGGGATGGGCTCACCGGTGCCTCTAGCGTGGAGGAGGCAGAAGACGCCCAGCCGCTGTGAACACCTCTGACCACAGTGTGCGTCTTCTGGCTGCCATCCAAGCTAAGCACCTCACTGATCCCATCAAAGGGACCAGTGCCAAGCCTCTCCCCTCTGCGGAGCTGCGATGACCACAACCCAGGCTTCCTGCAGCTGAAAGGTGTTTCCTCATGGCGGCTTTGTGAGAAGGGGAGTGGCACAGCCACCAAATAAGAGGGCGCCGGCTTGACTGCCTCCCCCCAGACTCACCGTAGAACCAGGCCACTCCGATGGCTTCGATGAGCACTCCAAAGAGGATGGACGTGCCGGCTGCAAAATGGTCCAGGAGCGTGAAGACGTAGATGCCACCCTGGAAGAGAGGGGAGCCTGTGGACCTGCAGAAGGGCTTTCCCCAAAGGTAAACCAGCCTGGGGACTCACTGTGCACACAGATTGTTTCACTCACTGCAAACTCTGGTTTGAGTCCCTAAAATTCCACCCACATGCAGCTTCTTAGGGCCATGTCTATTACAAAAAATAAAAATAAAAATGACCTCTCCTTTCCCTTCCTAGGGCTTCACGTGCAATTAGAAATGGAAGCAACTGAATGTGGAACTTGGCAGTGCCTCCCTTGGAGAGGGAGTGGCCTGGGTGCCCCCTCCCACATAGATAGGCTCTGCCACCATACCTCCAGAGTCCCCCAGTCCCCAAACCCTAGAAGGAGGCAGCTTCAGCCTGGGGTGCTTCTGGGGGAGCTGTCCAGGTGCTGAAGTGACTCTGGGACCAAGCTCTCGATGTGCAGTTAGTTACCCTGTGCACTGCTATGAGTCATCTTCTGGGGTGGGTGGGGATGCAGCTTCCTGGGTGCTGCGGTTCTGTCTGGCCTGACAGTTCCAGCCAAGGCACCCCGTGCCACGTGCTAAGGAGACATGACCAGGAGAAGGCGAAGCTGGCGATGGTACGTACGTTGGTGACGCAGAACAGGGAGAGAAGGAAGGTTGCCAGGACGATGAAGAGCGTGAAGAGCTCACGGTGTCTGTGCAGCAGCTGGAACTCATCGATGAGCCCGGTGATCACTGACTCCATACCGCCCATCTGCACACAGAGCACAGGGTCGGGCTGCAGGCTGGCGGCGCTCCTGACTGCAGCCTGGGCCAAGATCTACTTGTCACCCAGTGGACACACACCCGGGGATGGACACGGAACAGGGGCCACGCGGCCGTCCAGGGTGCAGGACACCTGGTAGTGAGGACAGCTGTTGGCGAGGGCTTCTGTGGCGGCACAACCGCAGGAGAGAGGACCCAGAGGGACCACTGTATCCACGGTAGGGAGTTTGCAGCCTCTTCGACGTCTCTGGGCGGGTAAGATGCAGCGTGGCTAAAACAATGCCACCCCGTCCACTGCTGCTGCACGGGTTCAGCTCGGCCAGATTTTCCTGAGCAAGATGTGCCCCCCACACAAAGCTTTCGGCTGCACCTGGCCTTGTCACTGGCTAAGCCTTCCCGACGGAGCCTCCCGACTCCCGGCATCCTCCTGTGGGACGCCATCCAGGCACCTGACTCCTGCTTAGTGACCTTCTTCACCTTGCTCAGTCCAGACCCCCCTTCATGCTCTCATGTCAGGAACATGAGGCCTGTGGTCAACCCAAGAGCCGTGGCAGAGCTGGATAGGATATGAGTGGGGGCCGGGTGCATGACCAGCTTTTATAAGGCAAGGGATTCTGAGTTCTTCGGTCCCAAACAGCTGACAGGGAAGAAGGAGCCTGAGAAAGTCCAGCAGGCCCAGGACCGATCGAGGGCTGAACCCGCCACCTCCAGCAGCTGGAGGTGCAGGGGCCACACACAAAGCATTCAGGGCCAGGCCTGGGATTGGTGGGTGCCAGGAACTTCTGTTGCCCTCCTCATTCTTCGTGGGGTAGCCGAGGGTTCCAGGGAAAGCCACGAGATATGAAGGACCTGCTCTGTGCCCTCCAAGGCCCCACCACTCCGGTGTCCTGAGCCAAGTCTTTGGTGGCTGGGGCCCTGCTGCACGTGCATGCATGTATGTGTGCATGTGTGTGTGTGTATGTATGTGTGTGTGCATGCATGAGTGCAGGCATGTGTGTGTGCGTGTGTGTGGGTGTGCATGTGTGTGGGTGTGCATACATGAGTGCATGCATGCATGTGCGTGGTGTGCATGCGTGTTCGTGTATGTATGTGTGTGTTCATGTATGTGTGTGCATGCATTCGTGTGTGTGTGCATGTGTGTGCACATGTCCAGGATCTGTAGGTGGCTCAGGGCAGGGCACACGGGTACCCCAGAGTAGCGGGATAAAGGGAAAGGTAAACTCCAGTCACCACTCACCCCAGCCCCAAGAAAGGTCTCCCAAATAATCGTGGGGCTCGCCCAAGTCAAGCATAGGAGGTCCGGGGGCCGTCCGTGAGCCCAGGGATCTTGCCTGGCCCTGGGAGGGCAGGGCCCCCTCGGGTGGAAGGAACCCAAGTGCGAGGACAGGGCCGGGCGGCGCAGGTTACTCACGGCGCTGTCGATACCCAGGGTGAGCAGCATGATGAAGAAGACCACGGCCCAGGCCGAGGACAGCGGGAGCGTGGCGATGGCCTCCGGGTAGATGATGAAGATCAGCCCCGGCCCTGAAACAGAACCCGCCCTGCTTGCCACAGAGCCCACGCTGTGCTCTCCCATCCATCCTGCCCCACCCCGCCCCGAGAGGCCAACACGGCCTGCCACAGGCCTGTAGAGACTAGGGTTGGTGCAGCCCTGCTGAAAAGCCCCCCTCCGGTACGTCCAGCAGACCCTGGCCTGGGACTCAGGAAAGCGGAAACCCAGAACCTATCGGAGGGCTTTGGTTCATGCCCACCACCCAGCAATGGGGCTCCTCCAAATTACCTGTGTCCTCGCGGGCTATGGGGGCGCTGGGGGAAGGAAGGGGCAGAAACAAGGAGAGGGCAGGAGGGGTTTCCAGGCTGGTCCTGCCCTTCATCCCAGGGACACCTGCTAATGTCCTTCTAGTTAGCTTTTCCTGCACATATCATGTAATATACACACACAGACACATGCACACACGTATGAATACTCATTTGTGCATTCAAACTCATACATGCAAGAACACGTCCACATGCACACACACAAACAGACCCATACACGTGCATGCACAAACACACACACACACAAACACACACAAATCACACACGTCCACACTATTTAGTAGCCTAATTTCTAAAATTAGCAAAACATTAGGGATGCGTTCCTGACCTCCGCCTTCCAGGCACATGAGGAAGCTGAGGTCCTCCCACCCTCCCGTAAGATCAGTCGTGGCTGCACTTGGCCAATGCGCTGTGAACACACAATGAGCGGGTCCCTGCGAGTGAAGCTTGGTAGAGGAGTGCGTGGCTCCTTCACCACCTCCCCTGCCGCGGGGTCCCGCAGGCCACATTGAGATGGGCTCCTGTCAGCTGGGGCCCTGAGGGCTCAGAGGAGCAGCACATCCTGACGGATACAGGGGCCCAGATGGTGGCTGCGAAGATAAGAGATAAACCTGCTACCTTGCTATCCCTGCGAGCGAGGGGCACGCCAGGCCGAGGGCGGCATGGCCAAGGCGGAGGAGATGTCCCCGCACAGCTCTCTCGGGAAGTGACACGTGCTTCCTGCTACCAGCAGGCAGACTCGGACGGAGGTGGAGGGGATGAGAGTGTGACAGGCATGCGACCAAAAGTCAACGCAATTTGGTCTCCGATGATCCCAAAGACAAGACCAGTCTCACAGGCAATTGACCTTTGACCATTTCAGAAGCCTTGCATCCTCCACTAGCTGGCACCGTCTCCCGAGCCCAATCTTGCACAATCTGCCCGAAACAGAATCCCCTGTCCTCAGCAGGCACGTGTCTGGCCCTAGCCTGCAGGAATAGGCCTGCGCCTGGCCTTTTAATTAATCAAAGGCCAGAGCCAGGGGCCGTTCCTAAAGGTCTTTCAGGGGCCTCACTGTCAGCCAAGCAGTGGGGTCAGACCTGGGCTCTTGCAGCTCCCAGATACCCTGGTGGATGGGGACAGCCTCCACGTGGGGTGGGGGAGGCAGGCTCGCCTGAGATGTTCTGGGGCTTAGATGGTACCAGCCAGGAGCCTGGGAAGATATTCATCAGCTCGGGGAACGTAATGTCAACACCCTTGCCTTCGTTTCTGTACCTGAGTTAACATTTCACCCTATTTTCTCGAGAATTAAGACTGTAAATGACATTTACTTTGCTTGTCATGAAATGCACAGAAGACATTCGACTTTATTTTCAGGGGTTAATAGATGTTTTTGCAAACTATGCTAGTTATCATCATAAAGGGCAAAAAGAATGAAGGAAATGCATAAATGCGGCATCCAGTAAATTTCACTGCTCTGCACTTATTTGCATGATGTTCCCTTTCTCCTGCTTTGACTGAATTTTTTTTTCCAGAGGAAAGAACACGGGCTTAGGAGGCCCACCTCTGAGCTGCGGCTCCAGCTCCAACCCGGCTTTCTGTTGCAAGCATGGAGGGGCCCTTTCAGGTCTCGGAGCCTGTTCCTACCTGCGGTGCGAGGGTCCTAGTGCCTCACTCTGTGAGACTCAGATGGGGTCAAGGCTGCCCCTGCTTGGTGCGTGTTGCTCCCCGCCCTCACTGAGCCCCAACATCCAGGCAGAGATCAGTCAGCAACAACACCCACATGGGACAGGGGCTTCTCTGAGCACAATCATTCCTCACGAATGTAGCGCCCCCACCCCACCCCCCAGAGAAGACAGTCCAGAGGAAGCAAGGATGGGGACGCAGGATGGGAGCCCACCCAACCCAGGCCCGTGTCTGGAGGGAAAGGGCGTCCTCCACATCCATGTGGCAGAGCAGGCTGGAGGCGGGCGGGGGCTCTACTGGCTGACAGAGACCGAGAAGCCTCGGGACTCCCTGGAGCTCTCGGTTGGCCCAAGTTAGGGCTGCCAACGCCGCAGCTTTCCACTGCAAGCACCAGAGCCGGGCAAGTGGCCCCAAGTGCCTGGGTCCACTCTCAGCCCCTGCATCTGTGCCCGTCCTGCTGGCTCCATCCTGCCTGGTACCCTTGCTGCGGCCGAGGCCTCCCCCCACCACTCACCTGTGCCTGCCCGAGCCCTGGACCCCTCCCCACCCTCTCGGAGTCAACTCCAGGCGTGCAGGGACACTCAGCGTCATGCGTCGGCCTGGGGAGCAGGCAGGGACACCCTGTGCTGGAGGCCTCAGGGATCTCCCAGCTGCTCTGTGGCCAAGCTGACATAGCGGCATCCCAGCCTGCCTCCAGGAGTTGCTGAAACAGCTCTTTCCTCCCCTTCCCTGAGCTGCATGTTCCCATACCACGTGGCAAGCAAACATCTAGAGGGCCCTCAGTGACAATATCCAGGCCAGACCCTGGTGGGGCAGCCTCATGTGGCATCTGCAGGGAGCAGCCAAGGGACCGAGGCACCAACTGCACTGCTCAGCTGCATTTGGGCTTGAGGTTCCCTAGCCCAGGGTGGAGGGCCCGGGAGGGGCAGGGCAGGGAAGGCCCAGGGTGGGGGGCCCGGGAGGGGCAGGGCAGGGAAGGCCCAGGGTGGGGGGCCCGGGAGGGGCAGGGCAGGGAAGGTGCTGGGTGGTGGGAAGGTCTGTACTGGGATGTGTACCGCCATCCTTCAAGAGCGAGGCAGCAACTCTCACTGATGTTGCTCAGGGACCGTGCATCTCCTTCCTCTTTCACAAGGAAAAAGGCTTTGCTGAGAGCTCGGCGCTGGTGCTACACGGAGCAGGCCCAGGTGCAGCAGGAGGGGCTCACCGTCCTTGGCCACGTCCGCGATGGGCACACTGTGCTTCTGTGCCATGTACCCCAGGAAGGAGAAGACGACGAAGCCGGAGGAGAAGCTCGTCAGGGAGTTGATGGAGGTGGTGACAATCGCGTCCCTGAAAGAACAAGACACGCCGTCTCAGGAACCAGCTGAGCTGCAGCAGCTGCAATTTTCCAGTCATTATCCTTAATTTACTGTGTCTGGGGAAGGGGGCGGGAGGTCTTTGGAGGGGCCACTTTTCCCAGTGAGCACGGCCAGCTCCTTAGCAGCCTGGCAGAGCTGTCCTTGGGCCACCTTGGTCCCCTGGCTGAGCTGCTCAAGGCTCAGTCATCAAGGCTCAGGGTGGGCAGAAGAGACGGCCACCCCTGTGCCCCGCGAGTCTTGCTGTGGACGCCTCACCCAGGGCAGATCTTCCAGAACCTCTAGGAGCACACACCTCCCGGGGACCTCGCTAAGATGCAGATCCTGACTGGGCGGGTCTCATGGCGTCTCAGGGGCTGCGTTTCCCGTGAGCTCCCAAGGGCGCTGGTGCTGCGGGCCTGGGGGCCCCATCTGAGGGCTGAGCAGCCAGAGGGCTGGAGGCAAGCGAAGGAGGAAGAGGGAGGGTCCTGGGGTCGGTCAGGGCACCAGCGTCCTCCTCCTGGGTTCCTGTGTGGCCTGTCACTGGGGTGGAAGGACCACACACTTCATCTGCAGAGCACCTGGACCCAGGTGGACGCAGGTGGGCTGTGGGCAGGGGCCGCCTTGGGACCTGCCTTCCAGCGCCCACGCTCAGGGGAGCCTGCCTGTGGTCTGGCCATTCTGCTGCACACACTGTCCTTGTATTTATACCGTGTTTCTATCCTCATGATGGGAAAGAAAGTAAGCACAAGTCCATAAAGGTCAAAGAAAGCAGATCCTGGATAAAATTCTGTTTCTGTTTTCAGGAGGATTTGGGGCCCGGCACGGGGCTTCAGGTGCCTGCCGGTAACACGGGGTGCACATGGGATGGGGGGACACACTCAGGGGGTTGCGAAGCTGGACCCTGAGCGAGGGAGGACAGAGACCCCCTGGGGCTGGTGTGAGGGAGAAGGGTGTGTCCTCGTGGAGGGAGGGGCTGGCCTTGCCACTCGGGGCCCTCAGTGGGGAATCTGGCGGCAGGTCCCTCCCAGGAGGCGACGCACCCACGGGCTTCAGTGCCTTCTTTAAAGTTGAAATCAAAATCGTGTTGGGAGCTGCCTTGCCGTCGCTTCTGTCTGAAAGGCCACACGGCTCACAGGTTTGCGGGTTCAGTGGATCCGCCCTGTTCTCATCCAGGGACACACTATTTCTGGAAGTCAATTTCTCCCCAGTACTGATGAGGCCCCTGCCTGACCCTGCTAGGCGCTCACCTGTAGCAGTTGTTGGTGAACTTGTTGTAGCTGGAGAAGGCAATCAGCACCCCGAACCCCACGCCCAGGGAGAAGCACACCTGGGTGGCCGCGTCGATCCAAACCTGCAGAGCCAGAGGGCGGTGAGAGGCTGTCCCAGGAGAACGCAGGCCACGGGCAAAGGACCCGAGCGCCCTTCCCGTCCCAGCCCCACGCCGAGGCCTCTAAACTCAACACCATCCTCAAGAAGCAAATGGCAGCAGACGACTGGTGGAAGACGCAGCCTCAGGAAGTGAACCCTCCCGGGCCAGCGGCCTGGAAGAGCCTCAGAAGCAGGGGGCTGTCTGTGTTCATTGATCTGGGATTCCCCATGGAGTATCAGGGCAGCGATTCCACAGAACCAGAGGTGCCCTGCTCCATAGCCCTCAGAACAGCACGGACTCATCCACACAGGACATGACCGCAGCGTCCTAATAACCCTCGGAACAGCACGGACTCATCCACACACGACATGACTGCAGCGTCCTAATAACCCTCGGAACAGCATGGACTCATCCACACACGACATGACTGCAGCGTCCTAATAACCCTCGGAACAGCATGGACTCATCCACACACGACATGACCACAGCGTCCTAATAACCCTCAGAACAGCACGGAATCATCCACACACGACATGATTGTGGAACCATGATAACCCTGGGGACAGCACAGACTCATCCACATGCTGCATAATGGCGATGCCCTGATAACCCTCAGAAAGTCATGAACTTATCCACACATGACATGACGACGGCGCCCTGATAACCCTCAGAGCAACATGGACTCATCCACACACAACATGATGGCAGCACCCTGACAACCCTCAGAAAGTCATGAACTCATCCACACACAACATGACCGCGGCACCCTGATAACCCTTAGAACAGCATGGACTCATCCACACTCACACCAGCCCTAGCGGGGTCTCCATCTTCCCTTGATCAGGGTCCGGCTTCACAACCCCCTGAGTGTGTCCCCCCATCCCATGTGCACCCTGCTGCATGATGGCAGTGCCCTGAAACCCTCAGAACAGCATAAACTCATCCACACACTACATGATGGTGACGTCCTGATAATGCTCAGAACGGAACATACTCAACCACAGGCTACATGATGGCGGCTTCCTGATAACCCTCAGAACATCATGGATCATCCACAAGCTGCATGATGGTGGCGCCCTGATAACCCTCAGAACAACATAAGCTCATCCCCAGGCTACATGATGGCGGCACCCTGATAACCCTCAGAACAGCATGGATCATCCACACGCTGCATGATGGCGGCGCCCTGATAACCCTCAGAAAGGCATGGACTCATCCACACGCTACATGACAATGGTGTCCTGATTGGATGCACACCAGCAATGCCTGCTTTGCATCTTTCCCAAAACATGAGCAGTACAGGTGCACAGCGGCACCTGGGCATGGCCAGGAGCCCACCTGCAGCTTAGATGCTGGTGCTGTGCCTGCCCAACTCAGTGGATGGCACCTACAACTCTGGATGTGAAAGGAAAGGTGGGTGGGTCCACGATTGGACCATTGTGGTATTTTAAAAAGTCAGCCACAACCTGCTAAGGTGAGGGCACTGCGGAGACCATTCAGTGACTCAGATGCCCCCCTTGGCCATCCCTGGGCCTTGGATGGGGAAGAAGGAGCAGCCAACCCCCCTTGGAGGCATCTGAGGGACTGGTCAGTTAGGGCTGTTCCTGCAAGTCCCTGGAGCCCATGGTACAGGTCTGTGGGCCAGGATGCTGAGGCAGAGACACCAGATGCTCCTGCTGGGGAGGCCAGGTGGGTCTCAGGGCATCGCAGGTCCCAAGTCAAGCTTGCCTGAGCTTGACTGAGCAAGGGAACCGGGTGCTGCAGAGGGGGCGGGGCCCTCTGTCCTTTGGGCAGCATGTCAGAGCCTCAAGGCCACCCCAGTTCCTGGGACAGTGTGTTTGGAGGCAGACAGCCGGTCCCCGCAGTCAGGGCTGTGCAGGTGGCCAGCGTCTCAGCATGAGGGGAGGAGCCAAGCCGAGAGTGGCTGGGTGGGCAGTGGGTGGAGAGGCTCATACCCTGATGTGGCTCCCATGCCGGTCATCAGCCACCTGCCGGCTGGATCAGGTGTCACAGGGGAGCGCCTGCCTCCTCCTCACCCTGAGCTGTGTGTGCAGCTCAGGCCTCTTCCCAGTGTCACCCCAGAGCCAGTGCCCATGGCTGCCTCCCTGGGTCTCACCTCATGCACTTTCACTCCAGGACCTGCAATTGTCCTTTCCTTCCATTTCTTTCCTGATTTCTCTCCACTATACATCAATCCATCATCTATTATCTATCAATCAATCATCTATCTATCTATCATCTATCACTGTCATCTATCAATCCATCACCAATCTATCATCTATCTGTCATCTCTATAATCTATCAACCATCTATCATCTATGAATATATGAAGTACATGTGTGTGTATGTATCTATCTCCATCCATCCTATTGTATATCCATCCTATCTACCTACCTATCATCCATCCATCCACCCATCCATCAGCCATCCATCCACCCATCCATCATCGATCCATCCATCCATGCTATCCAGCTACCTATAATTCATCCATCTACCCATCTGTCCATCATCCACCAATCCACCCATCATCCATCCATCCATCCACCCATCATCCATCCATCCATCCACCCATCCATCCATCCATCCATCCATCCATCCATCCATCCATGCTGTCCAGCTACCTATCATTCATCCATCCACCCATCCATCCATCATCCAGCAATCCACCCATCATCCATCCACCCATCCGTCATCCATACATTATCCATCCGTCCATCCTATCTAGCTACCTACCTATCATTCATCCACCCATTCACCCATCCATCATCCATTCATCATCCATCCATCCATGCATCCATCCATCCATCCATCCATCCATGCTATCCAGCTACCTACCTATCATTCATCCATCCACCCATCCATCCATCATCCAGCAATCTACCCATCATCCATCCACCCATGCATCATCCATCCATTATCCATCCGTCCATCCTATCTAGCTACCTATCTTTCATCCACCCATTCACCCATGCATCATCCATCCATCCATCCATCCATCCATTCATCCATCATCCATCCATCCATACTATCCAGCTACCTACCTATCATCCATTCCTCCATCCACCCATCCATTATCCATCCATCCAGCCAGCCAGCCAGGCTTCCATCCACCCATCCTATCTATCCATTCTATCTACCTACCTATCATCCATCCATCCTATCCACCTACCTACCTAGCATCCATCCATCCATCTAATCTATTCACTCTCTCCACCTAATTTTTGACATCTGATCTTTGTAATTTATTCTCCAATGAGCGTCTTTTCACATGCACTGGTGTTTGTTTTGCCTCCTCCTGGGGCTGCCTATTCTTCCTGGCTGGAGCACTAGGCTCTACGTTGTCCTTGTGGTATTTTTCTTTGATTCTATATATAACATGCCATGGTCCTGCAAACACACCCCTTGGCTTCATTTTGGCCTTTCTGGGGCCCTGACACCCTGCTGACTTCATGGTTTGTCCGGCTCCAGCTCTGCACTTGTGGGTCCCCAGCCACAGCTGATTTTGCTGCCCTGGTTGTCCTCCTCTCTCTTCCTTGGCTCCCGTGGGCCACACGCCTGCTGCACCCATGGCTCCTGTCTCCACAGGGCTTCCCCTTCAGTGCTGCAGACACACTTCCACCCCCACCCAGCTGCTTTGCAGGCTCATAGGTGCCATGTCCAGGTGCCTTCTCTCACTGCACCTGTCAGCTGCTGCCTCCCTGGGCTTCCTGGGAGGCTTGCAGCCATGTCCGCCCATCCCTTCTCCCCTTCCTTCCCACTTCTGCCTTGGGTTTACACTTGCCTCATGACCCCCAGACCTGGCTCCACCGGCCCACCCACATAGGGCAGCACCTCTCAACGGCCTCCTGCCTCACACCCCAGCTGAGATGGCCCTTCCCCTCTTGCCACGTTGTCCTCTCACAGCAACATGGACGCCCCTGGGTGGCTTTGGGGCCTGCCACCTCCCCTACTTAGTCCACCTGATTTCCAACGATGCCCCAAGGGAGCTGCCATTTTTGTCATGCCAGCCTTCCACCAACAGCTGCTTCTGTTTCTGGGCCTGTTTGCCAGGAATGGTGCAGCCCCTTCTCCTCCCTTTCTGGACAAGGGACCCATCCCCCATGGCCCAGCTAAGTCTCCTCTCTCTGGCAGGCTTTCTCCAAATATTTTAACCCTGAATTATTTCTTCTTTTGCTCACCAAATCTGCAGCCTGAGTCTAGATGGAGTTTTTGATGTAATTTGATTTAGATGACTCATACTGTATCACAGGTGCTTGGGATTTGGCTTCCTGAGGAAAGAACCGTGGTGTCTGCAACTCTGACACATCTCAGCCCTGGCAGGCAATGAATATGGAAACCTGGGAATGCCAGAGCCCCTGTGGACTGCGAAGCAGTGAGCGGATTGTACTCACAGATGCCTCGCAGAGCCGGTAGAAGTCAACGCTCAGGTATGCTCTGATGCCGTCTATAGCTCCAGGGAGGGTGACCCCACGCAGGAGCAGGGCAGTGAGGACCACGTATGGCATGGTGGCTGTGATCCATACCACCTGCAGGAGAGGACAGTGTCACCAGGCTGCACAGGCGGGGCCCTTGGTGGGAGCAGACACCGGCACGAGGGCACGAGGTTGCCCCGACGGCTTGTTGTCTGATTAGGAGGCCCAATTCCCAAACATTTCCTGGGAGGCCAGCTCAGCAAATGCTCACTGGAGTGAGAAGGTCAGACACTTTCTGTCCTGCACACCCTCCCGAGGGATGGAATGGGAAGAACAACTTGACAGGGAGAGCAAATTCCTTTTCTGCATCGGTCCTGCCAGAGTAGCTGGGAGTGGCTGATGGGGGTTTTCTGATGCGTGGGACGTGAGTGGATTCACTCTGGTGAACAGAACTGTGGCACGATGAAGGGTAGCTCTGGGCTGTGTCCCTGCGGGAGGCTCCCATGGCTGGTGCCATATGACACACACTATTCCAAGGGAGGGGCCATATCTTGGTCAAAACTGGTTTTGGCCCATATAACAACCAAAGTATTTTTTTTTTTTTTTTGAGATGGAGTTTCGCTCTTTTTGCCCAGGCTGGAGTGCAGTGGCATGATCTCGGCTCACTGCAACCTCCGCCTCCTGGGTTCAAGCAATTCTCCTGCCTCAGCCTCCCGTGTAGCTGGGATTATAGGCACGTGCCACCACGCCTGGCTAATTTTGTATTTTTAGTAGAGACGGGGTTTCATCATGTTGGCCAGGCTGTTCTTGAACCCCTGACCTCAGGTGATCTGCCCGCCTCAGCCTCCCAAAGTATTTTTATCAACAAAAAAATCATGTTGCGTGTGCCTTCCTGCCAGAAACACTGCCGTGGGTGCTTCCCTCCTGAGGCCCTTCCCCAAACACAGCCACATATGGAGCCAAAACCCAACTGTGCCATGTGTCCACCCAGCCCAGCCACGGCCACGTGTCCACCTCCCCCCACCCAGCCATGGCCACGG
The DNA here is from genome assembly GCF_009828535.3 of Hylobates moloch. NCBI lineage: Eukaryota > Metazoa > Chordata > Mammalia > Primates > Hylobatidae > Hylobates > Hylobates moloch. The sequence goes on from NW_026652292.1 coordinate 1,079,529, forward strand.
GTCACCCAAGCCAACCCAGCACAGCCACAGGTGTACCCTCAATCATGGCCACGCGTACACTCCCAACCTGATCATGGCCATGTGAGTCCCCCAAACTCAACCATGGCCATGTGTCCACCCCAACCTGGCCATGGCCACATTTGTAGCACAAAACCCAACTGAGGCCACGTGTGCACCCCCTGTCCAGCCACGGCCACATGTCCGCTTGGTGGCCCCATGTCTACAGGCCCAATTGGTGACCCTCGAGCCTCACCTTCCCCGAGGTCTTCACGCCCTTCCAGAGGCTGAAGTAGAGCAGCACGATGACCAGCACCAGGCAGGCTGTGAGCTGCCACCGCGGAGGCCCCAAGTCGTCGATGCCATGGCTCTGGTGGAGGTGCAGCACGCCACGTCTGCAGAGGGAAGTCAGCGGGGGACTCTGTGGGTGGCTGTCAACCCACCTGGAACTGGACGGCTGAGCTTGCACAGGGACCTGCCCTCCCCATCTCAGCAGGGCAGAAAGCATCCAGTCTGATGGACAACACATGCCTTCCAGGGAGGTCGGGCCCACAGGTCCCGGCAGAGGTGTTAGGGCTGCCCTTGAAACCCGTGGAGCACATGAGAGGCCCAGGAAGCCCTGCCTCACCGTCTGCCCTTGGCACCTCTGCTCACTGGAGCTGGGGAGGGAAAGGGCACCTTGGGTCTTTGAAGAAAAGGAGCCACAGAAACCAAAAGGAAGTTGCTGAGCAATGCTGGGTACCCACTGCTGCCCACAGTGCTGCCCACAGTGCTGGGTACCCACTGCTGCCCACAGTGCTGCCTACAGTGCTGGGTACCCACCACTGCCCACAGGTGCTGCCCACAGTGCTGGGTACCCACTGCTGCCCACAAGACAGCCCCAGGGTCCCTCTCCAGGGATGAGGCCGAGCAAACTCTAGCAATAATGCCAGGCACACAGGCGCCAGCCAGCACTGTTTTCTGAGGGGACGGCTCACGACACCTGCTCACAGCCCCTGCTGCTATGAGGATTCCACAAGGAACAGATTCAGTGGATGGCTCTGCTCCAGCAGGAATCACTTGCAGTTCCACTGTTTTTTCAAGGATCCCTCAAAAAGGGCAGAACAGAGGGTGAGGGACGGAGCTGACCATTGGCCACGCTCCTTGCAGGCACAGACCCTGGGCCCCCGTTCTGTGGGAACTCATTCCATCCTGGTGACACTCTGTGCGGGAGAACGTGCACCAGGCTACATGCAGTCGGCTGCGTCAGCACCGCAGACTGTGACTTGGGGCCAAGGCAACTGTAACAGCCATGCCGCTGCCACCGTAGAGTCAGGAGCTGTGACAGCCAGGAGCCGCGTTATGAAAGGAGCTCCCACTGCCCAGGTTTGCTTCTGTTGTGGGTCCACTGAAGTCCCCAGGAAATAACACCTGACACCCATGGTGGAACCCGGCTGACTGCAGCCTTGGGGAGCTTTCCACCAGCTGCGAGGCATTCCAGGGCCATGTCCCAGGAATTCGGCTCTTCAAACTCCAGAATCATACCAGACACCCTGGCTGCTGCCAACAGGGAGGGCCCCATGAGCCCTGAAAGGGCTGGACAGTGCCTCCGTCCTATCCTGGAGGGCGCCCAGGCACAGACCCCAGGTTGGCACAGGCCCCGGGTTGGCCAGGTGGGCAGATGGCTGCACCACTGAAACCATCACCACCATTCTCTGCTCTTCTCCGAGGGCAAGCCGCTCAGTCAGGAGGCTGCCCGTCACCCGCACTGCGCAGGGAAAGTCGTCTGAGCTGGTGGAGGTCACGCCTGCCCTTCCTGGGGCAGTGGGGACTCCCAGGGCCTTCTTCTCACTCCTACTGCCACACACCAGGCTCTGCCCCTGCTGGCCAATCCCTGTCGCTCTGCCCCCCCAGCAAGGTCTCATCACTGAGAGCTTCTGAGGCCTCACAGCAACTTCGTGCAGCCCGGACCACTCCTCACTCACTGCCCATGGTGTCACTGACCCCAGCATGCCACCCACCCATGCCTTGGCAGCCTCGGTGCCTCACACACACACGTGCATGAATTACACACCCAGACCAGACAGCACACCCTCTCCCCTTTCCCAGGTGCCTGGAGAAAAGGCAAACTCAGTCAATGCCCATACGTGGCACAGGCCCTCCTGGACCTGAGGGGGAGGCCCAGGGAAAGTGCGCTGCCCCACTTGGGGCCTTCTCACAAGGTTGCGTCCACAGCACACACAGCTGGCTCAGCATCAAACATGAAAGCAACCTCAGACGCAGCACCTCGACACACTGGGTCGAGCCGCTTCTCGAGATTAGAAAGTCACTGTGCTTTGAGGTTATTTGAAAACCCACAGACAATTTAGAGAACCGGACACTCCTGAGTGCTGTCAATTCGAGAAGAGGGGTCCCCACAGCTGACCACAGTGTGGGAACCAGCCATGCCAGGAGCAGGGGAAAGCCGTGCGTCTCCCAGCATGTCCATGCTTCTGAGGGCAGGGCAGGGCAGGCGAGACAATCAAAGGACGTCCGGGAAGGGGCATAAGTGCAGGCCCACGTGCAGGCGTTTCATAAGCCATAATAGTTGGGAGGACCAGAAAAGCGCCGGCCCAGGATGTTCACCAGGCATGGAAAAGGCACGGCACCTCCCAATTTCTGCTGGGCTCTTTTTCCTGGTGAATTCGTGGCCATGATTCAACTGGGTGACAGTGGAGCCACTGACGGTGATCCAGGCATGCTCAGGCCTCCCACACATCATTGTGATGACCTCACAGCAGCCCTCTCACCCCGTTTTACCAAGAGGGAGCCAAGGCAGTGAGGTGATGAAACAAGCTTCCAAAGGATAAAATTGTGCCAAAGCACATTAACTTCCTATTAGAACAAATCTAACACTCTCTAAACAAAGACGACAAGAGCTAATAGCCATTAGTGTAAAATTCATCAAGTCTAGCATCTAATAAAAAATTACTAGACATGACGAGAAGCAAGAAATGTGATCTACAACCGGAGGAAAATCAGTGAACAGCTACTTCACATGACACAGAAAAATTAACCCCAAATGGATAAAAGAGCCAAATATAAGGGCTAAAACCATAAAACTCTTGGAAGAGAACATAGGGTAAATTTTCACGATCTTGGACTTGGCAATGCTTTCTTAGATATGACCCAAAAGATGAATTAGGCTTCATCAAAACTTAAAACTTTTGTGCACTGAAGGATGCTATCAACAGAATAAAAAGGAAAACTACAGAATGAGAGAAAATATTTGCAAATCATCTATTAATCTGATAAGAGAATAATATCTAAAATATGTAAAGAACCCCTAAAACTCAACAACAAAAAAACTGACAGCCGAGTTCAAAAATGGGCAAAGGACTTGAATAGACATTTCTCTAAAGACGGTATACAAATGGCCAATAAACACATGAAGAGATGCCCAACAGTCACTAATCATTAAGGAAATACAAACCAAAAATACAATGACAGACCACTTCACACCCATTAGGATGGCTATTATCAAAATAGACAGGCAGAAAGTAAGTGTTGTCAAGGATGTGGGGTGTTCCGATTTGCATCCACTGTGGGAAACAGTGTGATGGTTCCTCAAAAAATTAAACACAGAATTATCACATAGCTCCAGCAATTCAACTTCTGGGTATCTACTCGAAAGCAGGTACTCAATACTGAAGTTCACAGCAGCATGTTTTTACAGTAGCCAAAAGGTGGAAGCAACCTAAATGTCCATCAAAAGAGAAATAGATCTGGCCAGGTGTGGTGGCTCACATTTGTAATTGCAGTGCTCTGGGAGGCTGAGGCGGGAGGATTACTTGAGCCCAGGAGTTTAAGACAGGCCTGGGCAACATGGCAAGACCCCACTTTACAAAAAATTTTAAAAAATTAGCTGGATGTGGTGTCACATACCTGTAGTCCCAGCTACTTGGGAGTCTGAGGCAGGAGGATTGCTTGAGCCCAGAAGGTCAAGGCTGCAGTGAGCCGTGATCATACCACTGCACACTCCAGCCTGGACAACAGAGTGAGATCCTGTTTCTAAAAAGGAAAAAGATAAATGGATAAACAAAACATGATATATCCATACACTGGAACTGGAATATTATTTGGCCTTAAAAAGGAATGAAATTCTGGTTCTGAAACTCTTCAATAAACCTTGAAGACATATGCTAAGGAAAATAAGCCAGTCACAAAAAAATAAGTGATTCTACTCAGAGGAGGGACCTAGAGTAGACAAATTCACAGAGGCAGAAAGTAGAATGGTAGCTGCCAGGGGCTGTGGTGAGGGAGGATGAGGACTTAGTATTTAATGGGGACAAAATTTTAGCTTTGGAGGAGGAGAAAGTTCCAATGGATGATGATGGTGGTTGCACAACATGTGATTGTACCTAATGCCACTGAACTGTGCACTGAAAAATGGCTAAGGTGGTAAAAGCAATGCTATGTATAGCTTACCACAATAGCCCCCCAAGAAAGCAAAATACTTTTGTGTAAAGCCCAAGCTGAATCACTGCCAGCAAGTCTACGCTATGAGAAATGTTAAAGGAAATTCTTTAGATGGAAGGAAGATGGTCTTAAATGGAAACCCCAATCTACATACAGGATCGGACAGCACTAGAGATGGTGACTATGCAGGTAAATATAAAACATTTCTTTGTTAGATTTATTTAAAATGTAAATGCTTAAAGCAGAAATAACAGCAAGGTATAAAGAAATAACAGCAAGAAATAAAATCTATGACAACAATTGCACGAAGGATGTGAGGGAAACAGAAGTCTACTGTTGTAGGCCCTTCTGTTCTGTGAAACGGTATCATGTCACTTGAAGGTAGACTGTGATAAGTTAAAGGTCAATGTTGTAAACCCTATAAAATCCACGAAAAAATGAAAACAGAAAGCTATAGTTTATTAGATAATAGTGTTGATAAAATGAAAGCCTAAAAAATTAATTCAAAACAGGGAATAGAGGAAACAAGAAACAAAGAAGAGATGGGGCAAAAAATTAGCATAATGAAAGACTTAAAGCCAGACATGCTGACAATTATTGAATGGAAACTCTAATTAAAAAACAGAAATTGCCATATTGGATAAAAAGCACAACAAACTCAATGGTGTCTACAATAAATCCATTTCATATATAATGACACATACAGTTTAAAAATAAAAGGCTGGAAAAGATAATACCACACAAACAGTAATCATACGAAAGTTGGGGTGGCCATATTACTATCAGACAAAGTAGACTTCAGAATGAGAAATCTAACCCAGAAGGACAGTTCAAATGGTAAAGCAGTCAATTCAAAGACTAATAATAATAAACATGTATGCACTTCATAGCAGAGTTTCAAAATACGTGAATGAAGCAAATACTGACAGAAGTGAAAAGAAATAGACAAATCTACCATTACAGTTGAGATTTCAGTACCCCTTTCTCAGTAACTGATAGAGCAAGTAGACAGAAAACCAGTAAGGATATAGAAAACCTGAAAAACACAATGACCTAACATGACCTCTCTGACATTTATGCAACTCTCCAACCAAAGACAGCAGAATACATATTCTTTCTAGGTGCACGTGGAACATTCACCAGTGTAAACCATCTAGTAGGTCGTAAACAAGTCTCAATATATTTTAAAATATTAAAGATGTATAAGCATATCATCTTGCCAAAACAGAATTAAATTAGAAATCAATAACAAAAATATCTAGCAAACCTCCAAATATTTCAAATTAAACAACAAACTTCTAAAAATGCCCTGTTAGTCAAATAGAAATCCAAAGAAAGATTAGGGAATACTTTGAACTGAATGAAATGAAAACACAGCATATCAAATTTTGTGGGATGCAGCTAATGCAGTCCGTTTGAGGCAAATTAATAGCTTTAATTTATAACTTTATAATTCATATTGGGCAGTGTTGATAAGTATTTATGGAAGTGGGGAAACTGTAAACTGGTCAGAGTTGTGTGGTCCTGTGTTGGGGTTTTGAAATGAAAACACAGCATATCAAATTTGTGGGATGCAGCCCATCAATAATCTCCAGGTTCCTACAAGGAAGGGTTCCTTCCATTTCTCTGCAGGAACCATTTCTGCCCCCTCCCTCTGGTGGGTGGGCTGCTGCCCAAGAAGGAAGTGGCAATGCAGGAAGGCTGGCTGGGACCCCTGGGGGCCAGGGGTGCCAGCAACTCCCACAGGATACGTTTCATTTGCCAACCCTGAGGAACACTGGGTGCAGGAGCCAGAACTGCACACAGCATTCATGGCACATGGAGGAAGCACTGTCAGTGGGGCAGCTCAGCAGTCTTTTCTGACTTAGGGCCTAGAAGACACGGCCAGCGTCTCACCCAGGCCTCACAGTTACTTCCTGAGGACCTGTAGTAAAAACGCACGATAAAGCCCTTTCAGATCTACTCCTGCTAACATCTTAGTTGTCAAATTTATGACACGGCATGTTTCGTACATTGTGTAGGAAACTCAATCCTTTTTGTGGTTACTGACAAAGTCAGGCATGCCCATTATCTAGGACAAAGAGCTGCACTGTCATACATCACAGCCACTCTGGCCTTCATGGCCTTTCATGGTGAGACATCCACTCCCTGATTACATGCGCTGGCAGGAACCTGACATCCTTTGTCCAGTGATCTGCTTTATAAAGTAGGTTTGAAATCCAGAAAACCCCTGGCAGACCTGAGCACATTACAACTGTCCCCCCTGCTCCCCAAGAGTCACTGGGGCCTGTTTCAGGGGAACCTCAGTTCCACTGGTGGGAAAATCACCTTCAGAAGGTGTGGGAGGAGTGCCAAGCGCCTCAGTGCCTTGGGTCATTAATCATTTGTGAATTGATCTTAAACCTTCTCCAACTCCCCATGTCTGCTCTTGAGCTGCCACCAGCTAAAGTGTACCACGTGCCAGTGTGGACAGGGCTTCTGAGTGAAGGGCTGGGCACCTTTCTGTTTCCTTCCTTCCTTCCAGACTGAGAACTTCCAAATAGACTTCACTAGCCTGATCGTTTAAAATAATAGCACGTGTTCTTTCCTTCTAGCATTCTTAACAACAAATCACTGGACTAATCATTACACTAAGTTTTCCTCTCCAATTTTGTTATCTGAACATCACTTCGATGAGTCAACGTTTCCCACACTGCCCAAACAAAAGGAAGGCAGTCCACACGTGGCGGCACTTGGCAGCTTTAACAGGGCATTGGGTACTGGGAACTCTAAGGCTCTTGCCCTGGTGGCGCCTCTGTGGCCTCTGACCCTGGCTCTGTGTGCCCCCCACTTTCTCCTGCTGTCCCATCTCTTTGATCACATGCTAACCCTGAGAGCTGGGCACACAGCAAGGGCACATGCAGCCCAGGCCTGGGGTGTTCATGGGGTGTTTAATTAGGGAAATGTAGGTGTGAACAGGCCATCCACACGCAGTGGGAGTTTTCTCCCTCGAGAATGTTAAAATCTACTTGGACAAATGGTGTGACTGTGCGTTATTTGGACGATTTTATCATTTCCTGCTTGCCTGTCACCCACGAGAGTCCTGCCCAGACTCTCCCACAACCTTGCCTGCAGCTGCGCTTCCCATGGCGATGCTCGCCTGTGTCTTCAGGCAAACCAACCAGGACTCATCCCGGGTGCACCTCCTCTCCCGCCTGCCCCACCTTCTGAAACCAGCCCTCCTCCCACAAGTGCCTTCCTGGCACCTCAGCCTGGACTCTTTCTCCTCCTGCTGGGTACTTGGTGGGCCCCTCTCTCCCATCGTGGCACCGTCCTCCTCAGAGTTCTTCACTCTTGTCCAACTCCCAAACCACAAGAAAGGCCCACACAACACTCACCCCATGCGATCTTCCTCATGCTCTAAGAAAAACGCTGGGTGGCCCCCCCAAAACCTGCCTCCACCCCGGCTCCTCACCTCCGATGCCAGTCCCGGCAATATGCTTCCATGCCCGAGGAGGAATTCTAGAACCAAGCACTTGGGTTCTGAATATCTGAGCGCAGAGCAGTTTGAGAGACGGAACGCCTGCCCACCATGAGAACTGGTCCCTTTCCAGCAGCATCAGCCCTACTTTCTCCAAGCCACACCCTCCGGGCTGCCCGAAGGCTCCATCTCAGCCATCTCTGACAAGACCCCCAGGAGAGGGTGAAGGTCCCTTCCTTGCAGGGAAAGACCTCAGTGATGTCTGTTGATACGGTTTTCAGATATAGAAAGCATCTCTCTGGGAGGTTGTGCACCCTGAAGGTTCCTTTGCAGACCAAGACCACAGTTCTCGGGGATGATCCTCCCCCAGCAGAGGCGAGGTGGGGGCTTCTCTGCTCACCTCCCGCCTGGCTGTACCTATGACCATGACTTGTACAAACATAACATGAGATGCTTCATTTGCTTTCAAGCTCCCTGTTTTCTGACTCAAAACAAATTTTGCAAAGGCACCTCCTGGCTGTTAAAACTGGAATTATTCTTATTGGCAAAGTTCCTTTTCCTAGCTTGAAGTGGACTCATTTTTGCATATAAACGTGAATAAGATGCGTCTAACTAGGCAAGCGAGTCCCCAAAACAGGAACGCCCTGGCTGACGGGAAACAGTGGTTGTGGGGAGAATCGCGCAAATGTCCTCTCCTCCTCTCCAAAATGGCAGCTAAGAGTCCGCCTGTCAGAACGGCGACCCGGCATGAGGCCCCAGGCCCAGCTGGCGAGGGCAGGAGGATGTGGATGGCACCTGCCAGGTCCGGATTCTGGGAGGGGTCCAGGGGAAACAGGGAACCCCTGGGGGTCAGTCACGGCCCTTCCAGGCTGGGCCAGGCCATTGGTGATGAGAGAGGGCCAGCAGGAGCTGGCATGGGGCCCAAAAGGACTTCATCGGAGACATCGGGGTCCAGGAAAGCAGTTGCTGCAGGTGGATGGTGACGGGCAGGCCTGGCCAGAGTGGACAGTGAGGGAAGGGCCTGGATGGGGTGGACTGTGCGGGTTGGGTCTGGCTGGGGTGGACTGTATGGGTTGGGCCTGGCTGGGGTGGACAGTGAGTGATGGGCCTGACCAGGGTAGACAGTGTGGGTTGGGTCTGGCCGGGGTGGACGGTGAGGGGTGGGTCTGGCTGGGGTGAACTTTGTGGTTTGTGCCTGGCTGAGGTGGACAGTGAGGGAGGGGCCTGGCTGGGGTGGACTTTGTGGTTTGTGCCTGGCTGAGGTGGACAGTGAGGGAGGGGCCTGGCTGGGGTGGACTTTGTGGTTTGTGCCTGGCCGAGATGGACAGTGAGGGTTGGGCCTGGCTGGGGAGGACTGTGCAGGTCAGGCCTGGCCAGGGAAAAGGGAGAAAGAGACAGAGACCCAGGAGGCTGCTGGACATGGGATACGCCAGCACGGGAGGTGGAAAGAGGCCCAGAGACAGAAATAAAGCCATGCACGTAAACAACAAAAAGTCTTGCGAAAAGCGGACGGCTGGGTCACCATGGAGACGGGGGCTCCCTACTGAAGCCAGAGACTTCTTGCGCAGTGACACCCAGAAAGGTATCTTTTCTGGAGAGGCCAAGGGCAATTCGGGCCCAGGCTATGCACAGAGGAAGGGCAGGGAGGAAGGGAGCCCAGACATGGGGCTGACTCACTCCAGAGGCGCCACTGCAGCTCCCAGAGACTGGAGCTTGCCCACCTTCTGCACAGGGGCTGCTGTGTTCCCCACCAACCCCCTCCCGCCCTGAGCCGCCGCTGGGAGCAGCCAGGGGAGCTGCTCAGTGCCCCATCCTTGCTGAGGGCTCGCCCTACAGGAGCTTTGCTGAGCTCCTGGAGACCACCACAGTGATTCAGAAATGTGCTCCTCCAGAGCACTAAAGGGATGGAGTGCAGGAACGGGTTCACCCTCCCTGCACCCTAGGAGTCAGCAAGGGCTGGTGTCTAACCAAGGGGCTACCATGGGGGACCCGGCTGCGCCATCTCTCCCTTTCCCGAGGACCCGAATCCCACTTACTCAAAGTACTCGGCAGCAGGTGTGGTCCCAAAAGTGTCGTTGAGGCCTGGGCTGTTGCCACTGGAGTCACCAGGGTGGGCATCCGAGCAGTTGGGGCTGTTCCAGGAGTTGTTGCAGTGGATCCAGGGGAGCTCCGTGGTGAAGGAGGAGAAGAGATAGTGCAGCGCCCAGGCAATGATGACATTGTAGAAGAAGCCGACATACAGCGAGATGAGGATGACCGTGAAGCCCACACCTAGCGGGAAGGGGGAGGCCGTGGAGCCCACGCGGGTGGAGCACAGAGCCACCATCAGCAACGTGTCCCTTCTGCCTCCCCTCACAGAAGACATTACCCTCAGCCCACAGCTCCTGGACAGCCCTGATGCCCGTGAAAGGCCTGAGACCGGATTTCACACTGTGACCACAGAGAAGAAGCTGCCCACTCCCCAAAACCATGTACTTCTACACAAGGACTTTCAGGGTGTCTCTGAGGGACGTCCAGGGCCAGCAAGGTCACTCAGATCTATGACGAGTATCCAGGGCCACCCTTATGCACCCAGAGATCCCCAGGGACACCAAGGTCACCCCCAGCCACACATAGTCATCCATCCCCACCACAGCCACTCAGGATCCATAAGGGTCATCCAGGATCATTGAGGCCATCTAGGGGCTACTCTGGGTGACCCAGGGCAACCCAACCCATGGTTAACCAGGGCTATCAGGCCCATGTGAAACCATCAGAATCATCCACGGCCACCCAGAAGCACCCAGGGCTACCTAGGGAACCCATGCAAATAGGGCCATCAAAGGTCATCTAGGGTTACCCAGGAACACCCAGTGTCTCCCAGAGCCATCAAGACTGCCAGTAGTCACTAAGGGATGCCTGGGGTCCTTGACAGCCATCCACAGCCACCCACAGCCACCAGGCTCATTCAGGACTATGGAGGGCACCCAGGACCACACATGATCACCCAGGCTAATCCAGGGCCACTTTGAGTCGCAAAGGGCCATCCATGGCCATCCACAGCCATCTCCATTCATCCACAACTATCCACGGTCAGCTATAGCCATCCACAACCATTCATGGCCATCCATGGCCATCCACATCCATCCAAAGCCATCCACAACCATCCATTCATCCACATCCATCCACAACCATCCACATCCATCCACAACCATCCACATCCATCCACATCCATCCACAGTCATCCACGGCCATCCACAACCACCCACGTCCACCCCTGGCCATCCACAACAATCCACTGGCATTCACAACCATCCACAGCCACTTACGGACATCCACAACTATCCACGGTCATCCATAGCCATCCACAACCATTCATAGCCATCCATGGCCATCCACATCCATCCACAGCCATCCACAGCCAACCCACAGTCATCCATGGCCGTCCACAACCACCCACATCCACCCCTGGCCTTCCACAACAATCCACTGCCATTCACAACCATCCACAGCCATCTACAGACATCCACAGCCATCCACAGCCATCTGCATTTACCCACAACTATCTACAGCCACCCATGGCCATCCACAGCCACCCATGGCCATCGAGAACCATCCATAGCCATCTATGGCCATCTGTGGCCATCTATAGCTGCTCATGCCACTCCCACAAGACTACTCAGAAGAGTCATCTGGGCTCATTTATAGCCATGTGGAGCCATCCAAGGTCACACTACCCATGCATGACCATCCACGGTTTCCTAGAATCACCCAGGGCCACATGAGACCACCAGGGTCCACCCAGGGCAGGTAAGATCATCCAGGACTTCCTTGGGCCACCCAGAGCCTTGCATGACTATGAAGGACTACTCAGAGCCATGTTTGACCTTCCAAGGCCTCCCAGGGCCATGCAAGACCATCAAGGACCAGCCAGGGCCATCCATGGCCATCCAATGCCATCCAGGGTCTTTTAGAGTGTCCTTTCCAGGATCACAGACCTGGAGTTTGGGATCCATCATTTATGGGGACTCCTGGTAAACTGGAACAGAACTCAGTGGTCAGCAGTCTTTGGAGTCGTGTCAGCCTGACTGGTGGGCAGATGGGCCTGGTGGTCAGACGGCTTCCTCCTTGTTCACTGCCGGATGGGCACCATCACGTTCTTGCTACTGGGGTTCACTTTACTAAGCTCCAGGAAGAATTTTTTTCATTTCCACATTTCTTCTCAGTTTGCTAACATGATTAGTTTGGGTACAACTTTGATTTACTTTATTAACACCCAGTAGGCGCCATGCCCTGTCTTGCCTGCCCATGGCCAGAGTAGGAGCATACCTTCAAGGGGACTTGCAGGGAGTGGCCTGGGCTGCTTTTTATGGTCTCAATCCTTAGGAGAAGCTGTTCTCATGCTCAGGGCACCTCAGTAAAGTTCTCTTCCTACCCTGAAAGCAAAAAGAAGGCTCAAAACTTTGTTTTAAACAGATCTAGGATCAGGAGTGTGGGTAATCCCTCTTGGACAGCGTGCTCAGCAGTGGTGATGATGAAAGCCAAGCTGCTGCCTTTGGAAGGTCTTCTCCCATGTGGATCTGGTCCATATTAAATAATTCTGTATTGCGGTCTGTCACGGATTGCCTTTGGAAGGTCTTCTCCTGTGTGGATCTGGTCCATATTAAATAATTCTGTATTACCATCTGTCCGGAGTCCCTTAGGAGAGGCTGGATTGTGATCCACAGTGAACTCACCCAGGCAGCCAGGTTGGGAGCCACGCTCTGGGGAAGCCACACTGTTTCCAGACAGCACTGTGGAGGGTTTTCCATGCTGGTGACTGACAGTGGATGCCCAATTTGAAGATTTGTCAAGGTTAAAACTTTCTGTACCAAGTCCTTAGTTTGAAACCCAGGGAAGTCTTTGATAAAACAACACCAGAGTAGATCCCAATCCAGAGTCCAAAGGAAGGGCTGACCGTGCCCTGGGTCCTTCCAGAGCCACTGCTTGTGTTTCCTGCCCTGCACCACAGATCGGCAGGGACACCATGGGATCATGACTCACCATGGCCACTGTGCATGACATCACCATTGGCCACACTGGCTGACACGGGTCCCAGAGCAAATGGGCCTGCTCTGATCCATGGGACAGTGCAGCCCCCACACCAGAGTCCCCCTTACCAAGAGGACCCCTCCCGGTTGTGGATGCTTCCCTGGGCACCTGGGTGAGGAAATGGCTCCCTTGAACGGTGGTGGCCACTGTCAGCACTGGCCAGGCATTTGGTTGCTCCAAGCCCTGCCCTTCAGGAAGGCAGGGCCCCTGACCTGGGCCACTGACGTGCCCTGCCCTTCAGGAAGGCAGGGCCCCTGACCTGGGCCACTGACGTGCAGCCCCTCACCAACCAGCCAACTTCACCATGAGCTCCTCAAGCTCACTGAAGGCCCAGACACGAAACCCTGTTTTCTACAGAAACTTCTAGTGGTCTCTGCTCATGACATCACTGTGGGCTCTAGATGAAGCTTCACCTGACACATTTCTTAAACACCATTTAGTGACACAGCAGGCTGTCTCCCCAAGGAGGTGGCAGGCAAAGTCCCTGCTTGCGTTTCCAGGGAAAATGTTCATGAGAACATGGCGCTTCCCTTCCCTCCTGTCTGACTCCCAGGAAGCTCGGCACTAAGCGTGAATTTCAAGCATAGCTCTTAAGGTCCATTTCCTTACATTTATTTTTGCTTAGTACTTTTTTTTATATTAACCTTGTGTGTAGTTTGTTTTGTGTTTGAGAAATCACACTAAAATATGATTGACTATAAAATATTTTATATTCAATACAATCAAATGGTGGGGTTTCCAGGGCATCTGTAAAATGGGATTGCCCTTGGCAATGAAACTGAAACCTGACAAACAGAAGCCGGCCGAGGGTCCTGCCTGCAAATGGTGCTTCGCCCACCAGAGCACAGCCGCCCTGCACCACCCCTGAACACCACTACACCCCAGGGCACCCACGACAGCTGGCTTCAGGATAGGGTGTTGTCAACACATGCGCGGATCCCGCTGGAGGAAGCCTCTGGTGGAGCAGCCCCTCCCCACCTCACAGGAGGCATCAAGCAGGTCTTTGGAAGAAAGACGGGAGAGAGCCAGGCGTGGTGGCTCAGCCTGTAATCCCAGCACTTTGGGAGGCCGAGGCAGGTGGATCACGAGGTCAGGCGATCGAGACCATCCTGGCTAAAGAGGGCCGGGCGCGGTGGCTCACGCCTGTAATCCCAGCACTTTGGGAGGCCGAGGCAGGTGGATCACGAGGTCAGGCGATCGAGACCATCCTGGCTACCACGATGAAACCCCGTCTCTACTAAAAATACAAAAAATCAGCTGGGCTTGGTGGCACGCACCTGTAGCCCAAGCTGCTCGGGAGGCTGAGGCAGGAGAATTGCTTAAACCCGGGACACGGAGGTTACAGTGAGCCAAGATCACACCTTTGCACTCCAGCCTGGCGACAGAGCAAGACTCTGTCTCAAAAAAAAAAAAAAAAAAAAAAAAATCAAAAAAAAAAAAAAAAAAAAAAAAAGACGGGAGAGGAAGCCTCTCTGTGTCAGTCTGGTTGTCTTTAGTATGTGCTCGCTGTGTGTGCATGTACCAGAGAGACAGAAAGGAGAAGAGACAGAACAGGAGAGACACAGAGAGGAAAGGAGGGAGGGAGACAGAAAGAGACACAGGGAGAGGGAGAGAGAGAGAGAGAGGGGCGGGGAGGAGAGGGAGAGTTTTAAAGACCCACCTCTCAGGACCCTGGGGTACACTGCGGGGCTGAAGGCCCCAGAGGCCCCTCTGGCTGTGGTGCCCATCCCAAGCTGCTTTGGCGAGACTATGGGAAATGCATGTGAGTCATGGCCGCTGAGCAGCTGGGCCTCACCGTGAACTCCACCCTCTGGCCCTCGATGGTGGATCTTGGCTCCCAGTTAGGAGCAGGGAGCAGCTCGCAGGTCTGCAGGAGGGGAAGGGCCAGGAACAACCAGGCTCCCTGGAGAGCTGGCTTCGTTTCCCCATGGAATTGCCACCTGCTTAGGGCTGGATGGCCTTTTAGCTCCATAATGATTGTTTTGGGCACTTTAGCTGATGTCTTAATTTACCACGTGGCACTTCTATTCAGTGAGACATGAAAACGCGTGCATTTTTATTAACCAAATTTTTAAAAAGGACAAAGGCACATGTATCAGGGTGCTGGGGGTGCATGGTGTACATCTAATTTCATAAGCAGTGTCAGTCTCCTCTAAACTGGCATCCTGCGGTTGACAGGTAGGCAGAACAAACAAGACGCTGGCACTGGAACCTGCAGTGTTACTGAGATTCAACAACTCAAGGTATCTCGTCTCTAAAAAGAAGTCCAGCTTTATTGCACTGATTCATCTATCCCTTCATGGGTCGAACAGTTCACTCTCTGTGATTTGCAATTTTCCTTCCTCACCAGGACTAGGTGAGGGTGAACAAGCTCTTCCCAAGATCCGCCCGTGGGGCCACAAGCCTTCCTTCCTGCGGCCACGCTTTGCAGCCCTCCTCTGGGGCTAGTCTTCAGAACGAAGCTGGCGGCGTGGGATGCAGGATTGTGGGCACAGGGGCTGTGACATGGAGGAGACAACTGCCCAGCTTCCCCCAGCTGTGCATTGTGGAGAACACGACGAGATGCCCGCATCCGCCGGCTGCATTTCTTCAGAACGAGGTGCCACTGCTCACGCTGACGGAAGTCAAAGGTTCTCTACTAGCCCAAGTCACGTTGGTGCTCTGAAATTCTTAGAAATTGCTTCCTGACATTTTATGGACTGCATCGTGAAGACCCACAGCGGCAGCTTTGTTGGTGAACATCCTTTCCGTGTGACAGACAGAAGGAAATGAGCTCTTATCTGTGGACCCACAGGTCCCTTTTTCTCCTGCCCTCCTCACCTGAATCCTGCATGTGAAGAGGTGATTTAACTTGCTCCAACACCAGCTCACCGGCGGGGATGGGGCACGGGGCTGTGCCATGTAAGACACTTGTGACAGACTCCAGGGTGGCTCTTGAAAATCCAGCAAAGCACAGCTTGACGTCGCTGCAGCCTGTGCCAGAGCACAATGTCATCTTTCCTCAGTTTCCCCTACCCCAATGGGCCGGCTTCCTCTCTGACTCAGCATTCCAAGGCTCTGAGCACTCAGATACTCTCCAACACGGACCACGGTGCAAGCTCAGCGTCGCTTACTACTGCAGGCCCAGAGGCAGCGTCTCCTCCCTAAAACACGTCCGTGCCACTGGCCGGGGCCGAGGAGGACACAGGTAACGTGTGTGTGTCTTGAACTGTTAGCCTGGGTTCACTGCAACGCCCGATTTGACATGCGCACCTGTCTGTCTGTAACAACACGCCTGGGTCTTCCGTTAGCTGCTACCTTCCTCCATCGGGGACCTGATATCGGTGACCTGACAACGGGGACGGAGGCATGTTCTGAGAAATTCTTGTACGGTTTGACTTCTACCTGCAGATCCTGCCAAGGGGTCATCTGGCACCAGTGCCTGCCCAAAGCATCTGTCTCTTACTCTGAAGATGTGTGTGGGGTGGGGGTGGGGAGGGACGCCTCTTTTTGTAGCTCCATTTCAGTGCAGTTCAGTGAATATGGAGCCTAGGAAGAAACTACTGAAGTTCTAAGATTCACTAAGTAGCCCATTAAGAATGAACGAGTCTCGTGCCTGGGAAGAGCCATCACACCTGACCAGTGGGAAGAGCCATCACACCTGACCAGTGGGAAGAGCCATCACACCTGTCCAGACTCAGCATTTCCACGGCTGCGAGAGTGACTTCTCCTCCTGGAGCCTGACCTCAGCAGCTGTGAAATGCCATCTGTTCCCTCTCCGAAGGGAGGTCAGCAGCTCGCCTCTGAAGGCCCACCCCTGACCCACTGGTAATGGTGCTGGGCTTGGCTGTCTTCTAAACACACAGCTTTTCCAGAACTTCTATAAGTGTCCAGAGGCTGACCTTCTAGTAGTCATTTTCTTAATGCCAATTTTCTGAGTGGTGCCTCTGCGTAAACGCCTGAATCCTCCCTGAACCACCAGCCCCTGAGAGGTGGCTTTGGCCCACTGGGCAAGCGTGACCTGTGTGCATGGACTGGGGAGTCAGAAACATCTGGGATCAAATCCCACTCTGCTCTGATGGGGACACCAGGGGGAACGACCCCAGCCCTCTGGTCCTCAGCATCTGCATCTCCAACACAGAGACATAGTGTGTGCCCTTCCCAGGGTCTTGTGAGGATGGAGTCAGAAATGCCAGGAGAGGGCCTGGTGCTGGGCAGGCCACCTGCACTCAACACAAGCTGTGTCCACTTCATGGTGCCAGAGCAGGACACCAGCAGCCAGAAAGGTTCAGTGACAACTAGATGGATCAATAGCTAATAGATAGGTGGATAGGTCGATAGGTGGATGGATGGATGGATCCATACATAGATGAATGGGTGGATGGATGGAACAATGGATAACAGATGGATGAATGGATAGATCAATAGATAGAAGATGGATGGATGGATAGATCCATAGATAGATGAATGGATGAATGAACAGATGGATTGATAGGTAGATGGATGGATCAATAGATAATGGATGGATGGATGGATGATAGATCCATAGATAGATGAATGGATGGATGAATGGATGGGTGGATGAACGGATTGATAGGTGGATGGATCAATAGAAAATAGATGGATGAATGGGTAGATGATAGACAGGCGAATAGATGATTGATAGATAATAGATAGATAGAGTTGTGGGATGTGTCCCTCCCCCAAGTTCGTCTGTTGAAGTTCTAACCCCCCAAACCTCAGAATGTGACTTTATTTAGAGACAAGATCTTTACAGAGGTGATCAAGTTAAAGTGAGGTCATTAGGGTGTCCCTAATCCAACAGGACTTGTGGCCTCATAAAAAGGGGGAATTTGGTTACAGAGATATGCATAGAAGCAAGCAGTATAAAGAGGCACAGGTAGAAGACAGTCTCTGAGCTGAGGAGAGAGGCTAGAACAGACGCTTCCTCACAGCCTCAGAAGAAATCAACCCTACTGACACCTTGATCTTGGACTTCCAGCCTCCAGAGCTGTGAGACAATAAACGTGTGTCTTTTAAGCCTCCCAGTTTGTGTCATTTGTTACAGCAGCCACAGGAAACAGATACAGATAGATGATGATGATAGATGGATGGATTAGGTAGATAGGTAGATAGATGGGTGAATGATTGATATAAAGATCAGTAATAAAGATAGATAATGGATAGATAGATAACAGATGATTGATGGATGGATGGATGGATGATAGGTAGATGGCAGATCCATAGATAGACATGTGTTTTATCTTAACTACATTTTAACA
Organism: Hylobates moloch; assembly: GCF_009828535.3. NCBI lineage: Eukaryota > Metazoa > Chordata > Mammalia > Primates > Hylobatidae > Hylobates > Hylobates moloch. Next base: position 1,097,754 of record NW_026652292.1, read on the forward strand.
TCTTGACAAAGTAACACCACAAATGAATTGTAGGACCCTCACCTAGAGCAAGGGAATGAACTATCCAGTCCTTGTCATCACAGATCTTTAAGGTAGGACCCAAGTTCAAGTGGCGTGTGCCATGCCTGTGTCTTAGCAAAGCAGGGCTGGATGCCCATGATGCGGCTGGCTTGCTTTGAAAGCTCCAGCGTCACCACCGTGATCCGTGCTGCACCAGGGTGAAGGGAGGCACCCGCACATTACCTTTCAGTACGGGGCAGATCTTCCAGACACCAGCGGCCCCTTCCCTGTTGAACTGGCCGAGGGCCAGCTCCATGTAGAAAAGTGGCATCCCAGCAATGACCATGAAGAGCAGGTAGGGGACCAGGAAGGCACCTGTGGGGCAGAACAGCACCTCGAGTTTGGGGCCTTGGAAGGGCCCATCTCTCCTCATGGGAGCTCGGTCTGCTACCCCCGTCAACTACCCATGTCCTGGCCTGACCCTTTCACCCCACTCTCCAACAGGAAGTCCCAGGCTGGGGTAGGTGAGTCCCGAAGCCTGCCCTCCACTGCTGTCAGTGCCTGACACGTCCCTCCTGGATCCCCTTGTCATTGCACACCCCGAGCCGTGAAGTCAAACCCAAGAGCAGCACAGGGAGGCCCTGCCCATGCTCGGCAGTGCTCTAGGTACTGTCCTTCCCCGTGGTGGTTCGGGGTGCCCGTCCCTGGCCTGCATCCCCCCCATTTTGCCCTCATCCTCTTTGCCTCTTGAGTTGTGAATCCATGACCCCCCAACTCTGCCCCTGAGCTGAGTGGGCCCTGCCGTCCTGTCCCCAGCTTCCAGGGCCCTCAGCGGCTGCCCCCATCGACAGTGGCTGAGGGTCTTTGCTTGCCCCAGGTGCTGGGAGCCCCTCCAGGGTAGGGCCTAGTTCCTCTGAAACCTGCACCTCCCCCGCCCCCAGCACAAAGCCCAGGGAACCCTGGTCCCAACCCCCTAAATTCCCTCTGCTCCCCTGGTCTGACTGGAGTGAGGGAGAGCTTTGCCACTCTCTCTCCTGGGGAAGGGGAGGGGGAGGCATGGGGCCCCTCAGCTCTGTCTTTGGGCAACTTCCTGTACCTGCTGAGGCCTCTGACTTCCCCTCTTCAAGATAGGCATAAAATGCCAGCCTCCTCCCAGGCATCCTGTGAGGCTTCCCCCCACATTCTTCCCCAGGCCTCCCTTCCCAGACCTAGCATAGAGGCCAACGAGGGAGGCCAGGCTGGGAGGCTGGGAGGCCCAAAGAGGCTCCTGGGAAGGGATCACCAATGTTCTTGGACGTCCCAGGTGGCCCTGCCTTGATCTTCGCTTTCTGGCTCTGTGGCTGGGTTCTGGAGGGTGCAGGGGACACAGGCACTTTCCAGGGGCCTCCTCTGCCACTCCAGGCCTCCACATGCTTTGCAAAGCCTGCCAAAGTCAGCCAGAGGCTGTTCTTTGGACCTTTGAGAATTTTCTTTCCAAAGTGAAAATAGCCTCTGGAAACAGGAGGCAGAGCCAAGCTGCTCCGTCGGCCGCCCCCCACCCCCCAGCTTCTTCGCTGGCCTCCCTTTCCTGAACTCTGAAATGCAGGCGTGGGACAAGGCAGCTCCGAGCCCTGCTCTATGGTTTTGTGATGTCCTCTGGGAAGATCTGTACCGGCCGCGAGCTCTCACAGGGAGCTCCGTCTTCGTGCATGGGAACAGCTTTATCTCGTTCGCGTGCGTGGCTTGGCCCCGGCTGCCCCCACGGCCCCCGCCCGGCCAGCGTGCCCAGGAAGGCTGAGACGGGACTTACCCCCGCCGTTTTTGTAGCACAGGTAGGGGAAGCGCCAGACGTTGGCCAGGTCCACAGCAAAGCCAATGACGGACAGGAGAAAGTCGATCTTCTTGCCCCAGGTCTCCCGATCCTGGGCCTCCACGGGGCTCTGTCGCGGGTTGGTGAGGGTGGAGCTGGTGAGCTGCACTCCGTTCTGCTCCTTGACAAGGATGAGCTCCACCTCTTTCGGGCCCATGGCGTTGGGTTCCTTAGCCGGGGCCACCACGGAAGACATGAGTCCCACGGAGCATTTGCTCTTACTCATGGGCACACTGGGAATTGAGGAATTCTGTGCTTCTTCCCTCTTGGTCTTCAGCCAATATGAAAAATAAACACACAACAGGAATGCAACAATTCAGCAGCCAGGGCTAGGGACGCGCCTGGTGTGGAGGACAGAGCGCCCTGGGCAGAGCCCCGAGACATTCACAGGCATTCCTCTGGGGAGGGATGGGTGCATTCCCAGCGCCTGAGATGGCACAGCTGGGGCACAGGAGCTGGGAAGTGCCAGCCCTCACCACAGGGCTGGGGCACTGGCCCATGGAGGCCTCAAGACAGACACTCTGGTTTGCCCCTCCTTCCCCTGCACCCCTCCTCACTCCTATCAAAGTGCAATGCTGTGTGACCCCCCAACTCTATTGTTATTAGAAAGCTCTAGCGTGGCTTTCTAATAACAATGCATGGATATCAGAGAGCAATTTTACAATCTTCAAAGAGCATTCAATAATGTCTTTATGACTGTTCATCTGTATTCTTTTTTCTTTTTTCTTTTTTTTTAACATGAGGTCTCGCTCTGTCAGCCAGGATGGAATACAGTTGTGATTATAACTCACTGCAACCTCAACCTCCCAGGTTCAAGTGATCCTTGCACCTCAGCTTCCTGAGTAGCTGAGACTGCAGGTGTGCACCACAGCACTGGCTACGTTATTTTTGTGTGTATTTTTTTTTTTTTTTTGTAGAGACAGGGTCTGACTATTGTTGCCAAGGCTGGTTTTGAACTCCTGGTCTCAAGCGATCCTCCTGCCTCAGCCTCCCAAAGTGCTGACATGACAGGCATGAGCCACCAAGCCTGGCCTTGTTTTGTTTATACTCAGTAATAAAGAGCAAAATTTATATAAGCAAAATCAGCCACTGTAAAGGAGAGTTTAGACATAACCATCACAACCGCGTCCTCAAAGAGTGTCTGTACAAGCCACATCCACCTAGGGCAGGTAGCACCACCCCGCCTGAGAGAGCTAGGCGGAGGATGGACAGGGCTTCATTGCGGGAACTAGCTCCTGGGCCAGCAGGGCAACCCGGGAAATCCTGTCCAAACGTCTCCATAAACCTCCTGCAACGCTGAGCAGCAGAGCAGGAGCGTCTACACCGCCCCAGCCAGGGCGACTTCTGGCATTTGGATCCAGCAGCAGCATATTTCAGTCGAGCGCACGCACACACAGACACACAGACACACACAGACTCACAAACACACATACCACACACACAGGCGCGCACATACACTCACACACACACACAGGCGCGCACACACACAATGACTGAAGCAGGTCGTAGGTGGAGGCTCTAACAGGCAACTTTCTCTGCATCCAAGTTTGCACAAAACCTCACCCATGAGCTATCACGAGCTACGCCACGCACCCGGTGACAACCTCAACCAGCACGACCCCGCCAATGGGTAAAACACCCGCCGAAGGGGCTCCGCGGTGCGAGCAGGAGGCCGCGTTGGGCGAGGGCGTCGGGTGCGGAGCTCGCGAGTCTCCCGCAAGCCGCCGCCGCCCTGGGGCCACCTGACCCCGCTCCTGAACGCGGGGCCTCAGAGGCGAGTTTTGGGTCTACACAGCAAAATGTGGCCCGTTAGAAAGCGTCCTTCCTCACCGCGCCCAGAACAAGAAGCGACGCTGCCTGGCGAGTCCTCGCCCTGCCTCCCCGCCCTGCCCAGAGCACCAGCGCGCAGCCCGCGCCCGCCACCACCCCCCAAATCAGACAAAGCCCCCGCGAGATGGAGCGGCGGTGTAGAAAACCCACTCCGATCGGATCTGGGGTGCGCCGCACCCCTAGTAGGGTTAAGTTCCACGAGAAGAAACCAAGACCCCCGAGTCACAGCCATAGACACCCACGCGTCCCCTAAGCCGGTGACTGCACCACGTGCCCACCCCGTCCTGAGCCTGGGACGGGGCCAGGGGGCAGCCCTGCACCCTCCTCACGCCTCGGACGGCCTCTGGGTCCCATGCGGCGCTATCGGGGGGCGCTCGGCACCCGCGACTGTTGGCGACTTTGGAGACGGCGCGGTCTGCAGGACGCGGGGACCCCAGACTGCGCCCGGCCCCCGTCCCCCGCCCCTGCGCCCCACTTCCGGGTCTGCTGAAGGAGCTGCGCGCCCCGATGCCGGGAGCGACCCCGGCCTCACCTGGCCGCCCGGGCCTGGGCTTTGCACGCGAGTCCTGGCGCCAAGCGCGTTCCGCGAAGCCTCCCCTCCCGCTCCGCAGCGCTGGGCGGTCTCAGCCTCGGCCTCGGGCTCTTATCCAGTCGCCAGGGTCCGCCCCGCCCCGCCCTCCCGCCGTCGGGGTCGCCCTCGCGTCCTGGCTCCTCCTCCTCACCTCCCCGGGCCGCGCCCCCGCCCCCGCCCCCCGGACGCAGATGGCTGGGAGCAAGCGGCGGCCACGGCTCCACTGTCTTGCGCGTCCCGGAGCCTCGGACAGGGGCTGCGGGGGCCTGTGGGTCCTAGACGTCGCGGAGCTAGACGGGCGCCTTCCACGCGAGAACTGTCTGGGCCGCCCTGCGCCCTCGCCCGCACCCCTGGGGGCTGCCCCGGGCACCCGCTATCTTCGGACGCCCAGGGATGGCGGCTCCCAGCTGGACGGGGAGGGAGCCGAGCGGCTGCGCGCGGGGAACTGCTGGGACCCCGTTGGGCCGACCCTTCCCTCCCTCCCCGTCCGGGGCCCCTGCGGTGGCCCCGCGCTCTGGGGACCACGTCCCTCCCAACCCGCCGCTCCACGCTCTGACCAGCGGGCTCTGGACCCCGCCGAGGACTCTCCACGCTTCCTGGCGTGCGGGCTGCGGAGACGCGGGTCCTTCCGTGGCCTTGGGGTCTCTTCGACCTCGAGGCGACCGAGGTCCCCTAGGCCTAGTCCCCGCCTTGCCGGCATCTAGTGCGCCTGCATCGGAACCGAGGGGCCCGCCTCGCACTCGCCTAAGAAAACCATTTCCTGGACGGGCCTGGAAAGCCCTGGCGGCTGGTATCCGGCTCCAGGGCCGAATGGACTCCGAGGCTTTCCCTCCGCGATGCCGGGGCGGGATTTCTTCCATTCAGCGCGCGGAGGAATGGAGCCCCCGGGCCGCCAAGGCCCAGGATGTCCAGGTCCTTAGAAGGCACCGAGGTGAGTGGCCGCGCCCAGCTCTGTGCGTCGCCCCTAGGGTCACCCAAACCCCGGCGTTCCTCCCCGTGTACCCTCGATGCTCCCGTGAGCACCCTGCCCTGGGCGTCCAGGCGAGCCCTGGGGCTCTCCAGCCATTCCAGCCTGCAGCCCGCGCTCAGCAGTGAGGGAGGCAGGGACCCTTGGTGCCTGACCCCGCAGTACCCGCCCGCAGCGCGGTGCCCCACCCCCTGCGCCCGCCCTGCACTCCCCGCACACACCCGCCCCCCCTCGCCCGCCCCAGGGCTGGCACCCAGGCAGAAGACACTCAGGGCTGTGACTTCATGCTGAGTTGGAATCAAGTGGGAGCCTAGTGACCCCCGGGGCTGCTATGACAAAAACTCCACAGCCTGGGGGCTCACACAGAAGCCTTTAGTTCTAACAGTTCCGGTGTCCCGAGGCCAAGGCCTGGCCGACTCTGAGTCTAGTGAGGGCCGCTTCTGGGCTGCAGACAGTTCTCTCCCTGTATCTCCCCATGGTGGGGGCTGGGGAGAGCTCTCCGGGGTCTGTTTTATGAGGGCACTGGCCCCATTCCTCAGGGTGGAGCCCTCCTGGCCTGACCACCTGAAGGCCTCCTGACACCACCTCCCATCAGGGGTGGGACTTCATCGCCAGGGAGGTGAGGGGACTTCAGGAGAGGGGGATGTGCCACCTGGAAGCTGTAGTGTGTCGGTGGCTGCCACAGAAGGGATCTCTCTACCCCTATAAGCTCCATGGCACAGGTTTCAATCAAAAGGAGTGAGCCGGGGCTTGGCCCGGGAGCAGCAGGGTTGAGGAAACAGTCTCCCAAGGAAAAGACTTCGCAGGTGACTAATGGAGGCTGTTAAATAAAACACAGAGAGAATGAATGTTCAGGTATATTAAAAATACACAGGCCAGGAGTGAGGGCCACGCTTGTAATCCCAGCACTCGGGGAGGCCGAGGAAGGAGGATCTCTTGAGGCCAGGAGTTTGAGACCAGCCTGGGCCACATGGCAAAACCCTGACTTTGAAAAAAAAAATTAGCCAGGCATGGTGGTCCACACCTGTAGTCCCAGCTACTATGGAGGCAGAGGTGGGAGAATAGCTTGAACCTGGGAGGTGGAGGTTGTAGTGAGCCGAGATTGCACCATGGGCCACAGGATGAGACCCTGTCTCGAAACAAAACAATGCACAGGCAAACAACATTTCGGAAGGGACTGCAAGTGCTGCAGGAGTGCAGAATTGTGACCCAAAGCTAACAGGGTACAGGGCAGGAAGGAGCAGGGACCAGAGGTCACACAGACCCAGGCGGCCACATCCTTACTGACCAGTAGCACACAGAGAATGCACCTGCCACACTCAGGAGGGGCCACTGAGTGATCACACGCATGTAACCTGCACTCTGTCAAGACAAAGAGCATTCCTCCACCCCGGCCTCAACCCCGACTTCCAATCACATGAATTAGGATAAAGGAGCTTTGGGTGTTCTAAGAACAAACTAACTGTGGGAGTTGGGCTCATGGATGACGCAGAGAAAGCGCAGCTGCCAGACCCATGGGTCTCCATCCTCCCACAACAGGAATGCTCTGTGAACTGTGCAGGTAGAAGCAGTGTGGTTATGAGCTGATCAGACCTGATCAAACGGCCGACCTTTGCATGCTTGGAACTTTGCCCTAAATGCCAAGCCGGCTTTATTATCGTTGTGGTTGCTGCCGTGGCTGCTGTGGCTGCTGTGGGCTCAGGGCGTTGGGTGCAGGCAGGTGGAGCCCCCCTGCCTCTGCACTTCCTGCCCATGCTTGGGGCCGCTCCCCACTGGCTGGGACTGCAGCTGCAGAGCCCACAGGGAGCCCCTGGCTGTTGACTGCTGTCTCCAAAGCAACCTTGCCCCACGGGTCCCCCCTCCTTGGGTGCTGCCTCCTGGGAGGCCCTCAGTGCTGGACGTTGCCCCATGTCTCCCCTGATTTGGAAGACAGCGTGGGTGCCCCCCTATGTGTGCTGTATCTGAGAGGGGACAAGGACAGTGGGCCAGTGTGCTCTCAGACAAATGGCAGTGAGATGACAGTCATTTACCTGCCCACGTATTTACTATATTGAGGGTGTCCTGTGTGCTTTCAGAGGAAGTCCCAGGAAGCCCAGCTCAGACTTTAAAGACCCTGACCTCTCACTGGTGCTGGGAAGGCCCTGGGGGCGGGGGGCTTGGGGAGGGCAAGGGTGAGGGGCCAGTAGGCAGGAGTGGCTTTTGTCCAGGGGTGTAGAAGGTCAGATCCCGGACCTTGTATGTCCAGGTTCTGAGAATGATGGAAGGCGCTGGCCCCAGGCAGGAGGCCCTGCTCACTGCTGCCCCCCTGTGCCCTCCCCGGGGGCCACCTCTGGAGGAAGACAGTTTCCTCTCGCATGGCAGGGACAGCAGTACACTTCCAACGTCTTCTCTCAGAGCTGTATCATTTTCCAGCTCACTGCTGGTTTTAGTCACAGACATCTTGATGGTTTTGCCACTGCACAGCATGTCACTGTGGTCTGCCACACTGATGACACCAGGCTGAATCAACCTGGGGAGCAAAAAATGAAAGATGCCAAGATGCCTCAGTAAGACACATGCTTGCTAAAAATTGAAAGAGAAAATAACACATTTTCAAAACCTGCCACCTTGGTGAAGTTTCTGTGGGTCCATTGGTCTGATTGGTCAAAATACATATCTAAAATGAAGGAAAACATGCTGTTTCTGGCAAGCAAGCCCACCCCTAAGAAAGAAGATTGTACCTGGTGAGGCCCTTCGGGTTTGCGAGGCAAGGTGCAAGACACTCGGGGACGCTTCTCTGGCCCATTTTGTGTTATTCATAAAGCGTTTGGTTTCGAGTAGGGCCCAGAGTAAGAAAGATTCTGCTGCTGGTCTAGATGGGCAAGCTGCTCTCCGGGGAGGCCACACAATCTGGTGTTGTTCTCAGACTTTAGCCGGCATCAGAGTCACCTACATAAACCTTTACATGCACAGGAGGCACAGATCACTTCGCTCCATCCTCAGAGACGCAGGTTCAGTAGGTCTGAGGTGGGACCTGAGGACCTGTGTTTCTAGAAAGTTCTCAGGTGATACTGATGCTGCTGGCGCAGGAACCACACTTTGAGAAACACTGATCTGGCAGAACCAGTGGGAATTGGAGGGTCTGTGGCAGACGGAGATGTTGTAAGCAGTGCAGAAAATGACAGTCGTATAGAGCTGAGCTCTCTCCTGAAAATACATCTTCCCCTTTTGAATAAGAGCGCCCCTGAGCCATAGCAGAAACTCGGGGAGCTCTGTTACCATAGAAGCTGAGCGGCCCAGCAGAAGCTATTTGTTATTGGACCTACAGAGGTTGTGCAGACAGCATCCTGCCGTCATCAGGTGGGATGTTTACGACACAAGGCTTGAGCAGGTCTGGAAGGCGCGGTAAGTTCCATGAACCGGCACCCACCCTTGCTGCGTTGAGACCGCTTCCTTAACCCAGACCTCTGGCTACATGAGAGTTTCTTATGACATTGAATGGAGAAAATGCATGCGTCGGGGCCTGGATTACATGTGTCTATACACAACACACTGCCCCCACCAGAGAGTGAAAGGCTGTGTCATCATGGCCTTCTGTGAAAGACCAGTGAAAGAAAGCTTCCCAGTGGGCACATATTCAAACCATGCATCAGGTTCATCATCTAGCCAAGGAGGGATGGCCGGAGGATGGCCCTAAATGTAGTCATAGGCAGTGGCGAACAGTCTGGCTACAAAGCAGGAGGCTTCAAAGAAAATTGAAATATTGATGACAAGATTTTTCTTGGTAGATTTCATGTTTGCAGAAAATCTTGAGGAATTTACAAAAAAAACTTGCTAGAATTTATAAATGAATTTAGCAAGGCCATGGGATTTGATGAAAATCGATTGTATTTCTATGTACTGGCAGCAAACAATTCTAAAATAAAACCTAAAATAATTTCATTTACAATAGCATCCGAAACAAAATGCTTGGGGATAAACAGTATCTGAGACTTGTGCACCGAAAACCTAGAATCCATTGCTGTGAGAAACTTTTAAAAGTCTAGACGAGCAGAGGAGTGTCCATGTTTATGACTGAAAGGCTCAATATTAATGAGATGTCAGTTCTCCATAAATTGACATACAGACTCAATGCAATCTCAATCAAAATTCTAACTTGCTTTTTGAAGAAATTAACCAGCTGGTTCTAAAATGTGTTTGGAGATGTGGGTGACCTAGAGTAGCCAAAAGAATCTTGAAAAAGAACATTGGAGGAGGACCTAGGAGATGCCTTTCACAATTCCACCATCCTAACAAAACTACTTGGACTTTTTTCTGTAATTATCTTGGCATTTGTGTCTTTTTAAAAACAGCCTTACTGAGGTGTAATGGATATGCAATATTCCAAGTGTACGATTTGGTGAATGACTGATGGGGTCATGGCAACATGATCACACACAAAATGATGGTGGTGCTCATCACTTGCTGACTTCCCTCCTTCTGTGTCTCTTTACCTCACCCCATCCCCAGGCAACCACTGATTTGCTCTTTTTTTTTCTCTTTTTGAGACAGAGTCTCACTGTGTCACCTAGGCTGGAGTGCAGTGGCGCGATCTCAGCTCACTGCAGCCTCTGCCTCCTCAGTTCAAGCAATTCTCCTGCCTCAGCCTCCCAAGTAGTTGGGATTACAGATGCCCGCCACCACACCCAACTAATTTTTGTATTTTTAGTAGAGACAGGGTTTCACTATGTTGGCCAGGCTGGTCTTGAACTCCCAACCTCAAGTGATAAGCCCGCCTTGGCCTCCCAAAATGCTGGAATGATTTGTTTTCTATGATTACAGAACAATGTGTTTTTAACAGAATTTTATATAAATAGAATTATACAGTAAGTACTGTTTTCTGGGTCTGTTCTTTTGCATTCAGCATATTTAAGAATCTACATCATTGCATCGGCAGTTAATTCGCTTTATTTATTTGTAGTATCCATTGTGTGGATATGGGATATGATGTACTTGGTTTTTCCATCTGCCTATTGATGGACTTCTGGCTGTTACAAATAAAGCTACTATGAACATTTGTGTGCAAGTCTTTGAACATAGGCTCTCATTACTTTGGGGTAGGTAAGAAGTACTTAGTTGTGGAATGGCTGGGTCGTTTGGTAGATATATGTTTAACTATTTTTTTAAAACTGTTAAATGCTTTTGCAAAGTAGTTGTATCATTTTATATTTCCATGAACAGTGTATGAGAATTTTAGTTACTTCATATTCTAATGAATACTTAGTATGGTCAGTCTTTTAAATTTTAGACATCCTAATACGTTTACAGTAATAGCTCCTGTACTCCTCTAATGAGCATGATCTTTGAGCAATTTCTCCTGTGTTAGCTGCATAAGTGCCACTTCGTGTCAAGTGTCTGTTCAAATCTTTTGCACCTTTGGGTTGTTTAATCGAGCTTTGAGAGTTCTTTACTATTAACCCTTATCAGATAGGTACTTTGCAAATATTTTTCCCAGTCTTGGACTGTCTTTTCATTCTCTTAATAGATTCTTTCAAAGAAAAGAGTTATTAATTTTGATGAAGTCTAATTTATCCATTTTTCTTTCACGAATCCTGCTTTTAGTGTTGTATTTAAGAAATCTTTACCAAATTCATGATCACCAAGATTTTCTCCTAAGTTTTCCTCTAAACTTCTTTAAATTATAGATTGCATATCTACACATAGAATGCATTTTAAGCTAGCTTGGTGTAAGACACCGATTGAAGTTCACAACTTTACCTCGGAAGAGCCAGTTCCAGTGGTTTGTTGAAGGCAGCCCTTTCCCCGCTGAGTTGCTTTTGCACCTTTGTTGAAAAGTCAGTTGTGTGTATGTGTGTGGGTTTATTTCTGGGCTCCCTGTTTTATGATCTGTTAATCCACTTTGATGCTAATACCACACTTGCTGTGGACTGAATTGTGTACACCCAAATTCATAGGTTAAAGCCATGGTGACTTTATCTGGAGATAGGGTCTTTAGGAGGTGATAACGTTAAATTAAATTGTAAGGGTGGGGTCGTAACCCAGGAGGACTGTGACCTTATAAGAAGAGGAAGCTCTCTCTCTTTCACTTTCTTCCATGTGAAGATAGAGTAAGAAGGTGGCTGTCTGCAAGCCAGGAAGAGAGGCCTCACCAGGAACTGAATCAGCTGGCGCCTTGATGTTGGATTTCCAGTCTCCAGAACTGTGAGAAACAAATGTCTGCTGTTAAGCCCCCAGATCTTGGGTATTTTGTTGTGGCAGCCTGAGGAGATTAAAATAGCACTATCTTCATTATGGTCCTTTTGTAATACATTTTTAAATCAGGTAATGTAGATCAGACAACTTTGTTCGTTTTCAAAGTTGTTTTGCATATTCTCGGTCCTGTGCTTTTTCATATGAATTTTGGAATCAACTTTTCAGTTTCTTCCAAAGTTCCGCGTGGGATTTCTTTGGGTGGAGGCTGCCATCAATTTTTCATCATTGTTCCTTTCTGAGGCAGGCTTGGTGTCTAGATTTTCTTCTAAGTTCTGATTTAGCCAAATTCCAAAAAGTTTGATATGTTGTTTTGTTTTCATTCAGTTCAAAATATTTTCTAATTTCCCTTTTGATTTCCTCTTTGACCCATTGTTATTTAGATATGTGATTAGTTTCCAAATATTAGAAGATTGTCTGGATATGCTTATTTTTTGCCAAATGTATTTTTCATTTTGGTATCAAATTTATTTGCCTCTTTGTTGGAGAACTTGCTTTACATGACCTGAATCCCTAAAAGGAATTTTATGGTCTGGACTGTGGTCGATCTTGGTAAGCTTTTCACATGCATTTGAAAAGAATGTGCACTCTGCTATTATTGGGTGAATTATTGTATAAATATCAAATAGGTCGTGTTAGTTCATACTGTTTTTGAAGTCTTCTGTATCCTTAAAAGTTTCTGTGTATCTGTTCTATCAACTATTGGGAAAGAGGTATTGAAATCTCCAAGTATAATTGTGTGAACTGCTCTATGTCTCCTTGCAGTTCTATCAGTTTTTGCTGAATTCATTATGAGGCTATGTTATTAGGTACATAAACATTTGTCCTTTTGGTGAACTGACGCTATCATAAAATGACATTGTTTAGACATGATCTTTTTTGAGGATTCCCATGGCTTTTATATTAGGTGGCTTGAAGTCCCACAGTTCTCTGACGCTTGGTTCATTTTTTTGTCTTTTTTCTTTATTTCATTTTGAACAGTTTGCCCTGCCATCTATATCTTCAAGTTCATGTATCCTTTCTTCTGAGATGTTGAATCCACCCCTCCTCTCAACCAGTGCATTTTGCATCTGAGACATTGTCGTTTTCATCTCTAGAATTTGGATTTGTGTCTTTTAAAAAAATATCTGTCATGTCTCTGTTAAACAGGTTCAGTCTCACCTTTGGCTAGCTCTTGGAATGAGGTAACAGTTATGATTGTCAATGCCTCTCTAATTCTATCATTTGAATCATCTCTGGGTCTGTTTCTATTGACTGTAGGTCACATTTTCCCACCTTTTTGCATTGTGCTAATTTCCAGTGGATGCCCAGCATTGTGAATTTAACCCTGTTGGTTTGTGGATAACACTGTACTAATGTGAATATTCTGGAACTTTGTCTTTGGCCACTGCTAAGGTCCCTGTTGTAGTTTGGTCATTCTTTCAGGCTTCGCTTTTAAGCTTTGTCCAGGAGGACCAGAGCAGTGCTTTGCTCAGGGCTGATACTTCTTCCCTGCTAGGGCAAAGCCCATCTTAGTTTCCTGCCTGATGACCGTGTTTCCCAACAGAGGGTAAATCCAGTCTCTACTCTTCTATTTTGACTGGAAGCAAAAATTGTGGACCTGTTCACTTTTCTTTTCTTTTCTTTGAGATGGAGTCTCACTCTGTTGCTCAGGCTGGAGTGCAGTGCTGCGATCTCGGCTCACTGCAACCTCCGCCTCCTGGGTTCAGGCAATTCTCTTGCCTCAGCCTCCAGAGTACCTGAGATTACAGGCGTGCACCACCACACCCAGCTAATTTTCATATTTTTAGTAGAGACAGGGTTTCACTGTGGTGGCCACACTGGTCTTGAACTCCTAACCTCAGGTGATCTGCATGCCTCAGCCTCCCAAAGTGTTGGGATTACAGGCATGAGCCACTGCATCTGGCCCCCATTCACTTTTCTTACATTTAAGGGAGTTAATCTGCACCTAGCCAGCCCTTGACAGTGTCACATGACAGACAGTGGCCTCCTCATCAGTATTGCTGTTTCTGTTGTCCTTGTTCAGCAAATGTTTTTCAGTTACTCTTGTAGCTTCTCGGCCAAGTAGCTCAGTTCTGCCCCCGGGGGAATATGGGCAGAATTCATGACATTTAGCTTCATTTAGATGAGAGAACATACTCTGTGTGATTTAAACATCTTGAAATTTATCTGTGGTCAAGCATATGATTTGTTTTGTCAATTGCTTCATGTGCACTTGAAATGGCACATCATTTGGTGAACAGAGCTGTTTGTCTATGTAACTACATTTTTCCCTGATGGTTATATCAGTTACTAAGAGATCTATGTTAAAATCTCCAACTATGTTTGCAGATTTATTTCTTTTAAATCCTGCCATTGATGCTTAATATAATTAAGCTATGTGATTAGATACATGCACTTTTAAGCATTGTGCCTTCCAATTGAACTTTTATCATCGTGAAATGTCTGTCTTTAACTCTGCTAATTCTCCTAGTCTTTAAAGTACACTTAGTATGACAATCTTGCCAAATAGACTTTCTTAAGGTTCTGTTTGCATGTTATAAATATATTTCCTATTCTTTTACTTTCTTACCTTTTTGGGTTTTTTTTGTTTTGTTTTTTATGAGACAGAGTCTCGCTCTGTCGCCCAGGTTGGAGTGCAGTGGTGCAATCTCAGCTCACTGCAACCTCCACCTCCAGGGTTCGCGGGATTCTCCTGCCTTAGCTTCCCAAGTAGCTGGGACTACAGGCATGTGCCACCACGCCCAGCTAATTTTTTTGCATTTTTACTAGAGATGGGGTTTCACCATGTTGGACAGGCTGGTCTTGACCTCCTGAACTCAAATGATCTACCTGCCTTGGCCTCCCAAAGTGCTGGGATTACAGGCATGAGCCACTGCACCCAGCCTATTCTTCTACTTTCAATCTATATTTAAACAGCATATAGTTAGGTATTTTAATTTTTATTTAGTCCAACAAATGTCATTTAGGAGTTTTTAATCTATATTTAATGTAACTACTAATATGATTGGATTTAAATTTACCATTTTGCTATTTGTTATATATTTCTATTCTCTGTCCTTTGTTCTTTCCCTCCCACCTTCCTTCTTAGTTTAGGTAAAATTTACATTTATATTAGTTATACTTCTTTGGTTCTGTTTTCTATGGGGGGAGGTCTTACTATGTGTATTTTTTTTTTTTTTTTGAGATGAAGTTTTGCTCGGTCACCTCAGGCTGGAATGCAATGGCGCAATATCAGCTCACTGCAACCTCCACGTCCGGGGTTCAAAAGATTCTCCCACGTCAGCCTCTCAAGTAGCTGGGATTACAGGCACCCACTACCATGCCCAGCTAATTTTCATATTTTTAGTAGAGATGGGGTTTTACCATGTTGGCCACGAGCTCTCCTGACCTCAGGTGATCCACCCACTTCAGCCTCCCAAAGTGCTGGGATTACAGGCGTGAGCCACCATGCCCGGCCACTATGTATATTTTTAACTTACCACAATCTACCTTCAAATGCCAAATTTCTGCATGGTATTCTCATATTTCTGCCTGTAGAACTCTGAACATTGTTGGTCATTATGAACTACTGGCAATGAATTATCTCAGATTTTGCTGATTTCAAAATGTCTCTATTATGCCTTGATTTTTAAAAGATGTTTCTTTTAGCATAGAATTCTAGGGTGGCTGCATTTATCTTTAGCCTCTTTGAAGATGTCATCAGTCGTCTGGGTTGCCTAGTTTCTGCAGAGAAGTCAGCTGTCATTCTTATCTCTGTTCCTTGACGTCTGGGTTGCATAGTTTCTGCAGAGAAGTCGACGTCTGGGTTGCATAGTTTCTGCAGAGAAGTCGGCTGTCATTCTTATCCCTATTCCTTGATAGTATGTTGTTTTTCTCCAGCTGCTTTTAAGACTTTCTCCTTTTCAGTGGCTTTTGGCAGTTTGTGATGTGTGCCTTGCTGTTTTTTTTGTTGTATTTTTTCTGCTGGGTGCTTATTGAGCTTCTTGAGTATCTTAGTTTATAGATTTGGAAAAAAATTCTGGCCATTATTTCATCAAATAATTTTTCTGTCCTATCCCCCTCCTTTTCTAGGGCCCCAATCACATGTGATGGGCCTTGTGGCATTATTCCATGGCCACTTGTGCTTCATTTCTTTCTGTTTCTCCCTGTATATCACCGGGATCACACATAGCTGTATTTTCAGGTTAACTAATATTTTCTCTTGTCAGGTCTAATCTACTATAATCCCTGCCAGGGTATGACACAGGCAGTGGATGTCAGCCTGCCTCTTTCCCAGCCAACCCAGTGTTTACCTAGTAGAACCATTCACAAACTGGCACTGGAAATAGGGATGGAGATGAGTGTGGATCAACAACAAAGAGCCGACCCATCAACAATAGCCTAGGCTGATGCAGTTATCACTGGACTCCCAACATGTCAGAAGCAGGGTCCCATACTTAGCCCCAGGTACCATTCCTGGGAAACGGACTAGCCAGCCCCCTGGAGGCAGGTTGATCACACTGGACTCTTCCATCATTGAGGGGAATATCTCCTGGTTTCAGTTTCCCTTATTCCAGATACGGATATGTCTTTGCTGTCAGTGTTTCTGCCAGCACCATCTGTGGGCTTGATGAATGGCTTATTCACTATTGCCCACCTCCTATGGCATTGTTAAGGAATTTACAGCAAAGGCAGCATGGGAACGGGTACACACTTGGAATCCCTATGTTTCCCATCACCCAGAGGTGATGAGTCTGATAAAGCATGAAGATGACTTCTTGAAGCTTCAGGTGTGCTGCCCATGGGAAGGCAGGGCCCTAGAACATTGTCCTGATGGATGATGTAGTGCCTCAAACTGTGGACCAAGACATGGCACCATTTCATAGCCAGAATAATGTCTGTAATGTCAATGGGTGGAATTAGGACTGGCCCTGCTCACCACCACATCCAACACTTACTGCAGGGTGGCTGGTGCTGCTGTTCAGAAGATCCTTCACCTCCTTTGAGGGGCTCCCTTGCAGGACTCCGTGTCTCTGGCTGTTGAATTCAGCCGTGGCCACATGGCTTACTGTGGCCAATGAACCGGGAGTGGGCCTGCTGTATTTTGCATCTGTGCAGAAGATTTAGCATCTAGGCAGGCTTGCTTGTCACCTCTCTCTTCCCAAAGCCATCTGACTGGCTGAGTCCCAGGAGGGGCTGCTATGCTGGGCTGCATGCAGATGGTGACATGGAGCAGAGCTGCAGCTGACCTGCCTGGGAGAGACGGGCGAGGGCCACATCTATTTAGCTTACCCCTACGTTTTATTGGTTTACGTTTGTTACTGCAGCATCAATGATCCCAGGTGGGCTGATAAACACCCATTCGCATATTTTTGCTTTCCTCGTCTGTGACGTTGGGCTCTTTTACTTTCGAGGTCCTAGTTCCCAAGGTTGGAATGCTCTCACCTGGGACCTCAGTGATCCACCTGCTGCACTGAAAGTTCAGACGGTCATCAGCTATTTGGGGCTGCTCATGCCACTTAGCTAATAGTTCAAGAAAAGCGTGCCGTCTCAGTGGGGATGGCTAACCCCAAGGAAAGGGCTATCTTGGAGCTCAGTGGATTCTCTAGGTACTTCTCAGTGCTTTCACGACTAATATTGTGACTAATAAAGGCAAGACGACAACTGCATCAGACACACTGGAATGAAAATTTGAGTCCTCTTACTGGGTAAAGAACCCTGACCATCCAAAGTACTGCTTAGGGTCAAGAAAACGTGGAATGGATAGTGGAAGAAGGAAGGTGTAGCTGCTGATCACAGCCTCACAGCTAGCCACAGCATGAGGACAGTACTGGGCACGCAGGCTGTCCTCTTTGCTTGGTGTGTGTGTGTGAGCATGTGTGGGAGCATATGTGTGTGTGCATTAGTGTGAGCATGTGCATGCATGTGAATGTGTCTATGAAGATGTGTGCACGTGAATGTGCTCATGAGCATGTGTGTACCTGTGAGCCTCAGCATGAGGCATGTGAGCATGTATGTATGATTGTGTGAGCATGTATGATTGTGTGAGCATGTGTGGATGTGAACATGTGCATATGTGTGTGTGCACGTGAGCCTGGGAGCACACATGCCATTTGTTAATTGATTACTCCTTTTTCCACCTCTCAGCATCCCCACTATTTTACACAGGGAATATTAGTGGTGGCAGATGGTGAACTTTGAAACTTAGTTTTTCATGTCAGAGAATGTCCAGATAGGTTTGTGGCTGTACCAGAGAAACTAAGGTACCATTAGTGGCGAGGAAGACTCATGGGTCTTCACTGTTTCTGGGGAAGGTAAAAGCACCTGTGTTGGGTGGTGTGAGTACAGCACTGTGTCGGAAGATGTCTGAGTGTGTGGCTTGTGGACACAGAGCAGCTATGGGTGGGCAGTACTGGTCCTTCACTACCCTGTTTGCCCTCAGCCCCACGTCCCACATCCCAAGCTCTGCTTCATGGCCCAGGGGGCCTGTCCTCCCAGCCAGCTTCTGGTTAGGATCAGCACATGACAGCAGCAGCGGCTGGCTGGGAAGACAAGCCCATTCTGTCTGCCGTGGTTCTGATGGAGTCTCCGGCACAGCAGGTACAGCTGTGTCAACTCTTGCGTGAACACCGGGGGTGGGTTTGCTTTCCCTGAGGGTCCCACCTTCATTTCTCCTGGCTCCAACGCTGAGTAGAGAACTGAACACACAGAAGCAGAGGCATGTTCGATGACAAACATGTGTGCCGCAAACCACACGAGTTACCCTGCTGTGCCCCTCCCCGGGTGCACCCACCAGGCACAGCCACCCTGCCCACAGCCTGCACCTGGAGCCAGACACTCCTCCTCCTCGGTCTCACACCAGCTGCGTCTTAGCAGCAGCTGCCCCATCCAGCGCTGATGTGAGATGTGCAGATCTAGTTTTTGTTTTAACCCTTGCTTTACTTTAAAACTTGGACATAATTTCAATGGCAGTATTCATTTATTAAAAATGGCAAATGCATACAAGCATGAAGTAAAAGTTGCTGTTGCTTGAAATAATGTCATTTTGGTGCATATTCTCTCTCACCGAGTGAGGTCAGACTGCACAGCTCACTGGTAGCCCATGTGTGAGACTTACCTTCCTGAACAACATAACGATTCATTTTTCACCTTCTCAGTATCCCCCATAATTGTACACAGGGAAATGAGTGGTGGTGGATGGTGAACTTTGAAAGTTGGTTTTTCAAAGTATTAAAAAGGAGAAACGCCTGCAGATTGGACATTTGCAGGCGTTTCTCCTTAAGTTTTCTTCCATCCTTGATGTTGGTGAAGACACAATCTTGATTCTTCACATGCAGTTTTGGGGAGTGTAACAGTGAGCTCTGTCTTTTACCTCTAGTTCCAACTTTTACTGACTCAGTAGCACTAAATGCCAGATCCCTTTTCCTCTTTGCTTGACAAAACATGCTTAAGGTGCATGTACTTAAAATTGAGAAATTACATAAGTCAACCCACCAGGCAGGCAGACAGCCATCCATGTTTCAACTCTGTAAAATGTCTGCTACCATCTGCAAAATACCAAAACACTCCAGAGCGTCCCTTTGCCACCAAGACAGCTTTTTCTGTAGAATTTCAATTCTTGTGTTTTCCGAATATACTAGAACCACACTAAGAAAATCTCATCTGGATTGGCTCTCCTCTCACAATGCCTGTTGTTGTCCTTCTAATAAAAAACCACACAAAACAACATCACTCCCAAGTATAGAAGACTTTGTTTTATTTATTCCATTGAAAATCCCAAGTTCCTTCATGGCAACCCTCCCTCTGCCCTCACACCCCAGCAGGTCCCTGCAGCCCAGGGCCCATGCCCCACCTGCCCACGGGTCTGGTTCCCAGGCCACCAGGGGCCCGTTGTGTCCCGTCTCACACACAAGGGATTTAACTCAATGCTATGTACATTCACAGTTCTGAATACCCACCAACTCTAAGTCACCACAAAGAGAAAAGAGAATCAGGAGGAACAAACATCCATTCAAAGTCTGTTTATCAGAGATTTTTTTTCTGAAAATACACAGTGGCATTTCATTCAAAAAACCCTTCATCTGCAGACCTGCGGAAGGGAGACGGCCTGGGTCCCCTCCCTCGGAATATCTTAGTTTATTTACCTCCTTCATTGGCCATTTGCAGGCTCTTCTCCTTGAAAAAGGAATCTTTACACATTCTCCAATTATAAAATCAATGACTGTTAGCTACCAAAGGCTGCACTAGAATTTCTTCTGTGTCCAACACGCCAAGAGCCCTGAAACTGACTTCAGTTTACTCCGTCCCTGTCTGTCCTGCTGGCAGTGTCCATGCTAGAAACAAGTCGAGGTGATTGATTGAAACGGAGCTGAAGGTTGTTTGTTTTTAAATGTCTGTCAGTGGAGAAACGCGTATCACGCATCTCTGAGGAAGTTAGTAAACATTTTTTCCTGTACTTACTGGCCTTGGTGGTCACTTTCTATAGAGATGCCCCAAATATGAAAATCAATTCATTTCAGGAATCAAAAAAATTTTCCAAACAAACCCAGAGCCTTTGCTTTAGGAAGCAAACTGAAGTCTGTGATGATTATTGTGCTTGAAGGATGGGTTTCTAATTATGTCATAAAAAATGATGAAACAGGGTGATGTCATAGGGACTTCAGGTGACACCAAAATACCCCCATCCAGGGCCTGGAAGCCCCTCTGCCTTTGACTCTAAGATGGGGCAGGACCCCCACTCTCAGTGGGATGTGCCCGCGACCCTGGCACCGGGAGGCAGTGCTGCAGAGAGAGTGGTGTCTGTGCAGCTGTCACCAGACATCCTCGTCACCCTCCGCACCGCACGGCCCAGCGTGTCCTTCCACAAGCAAAAGACTGCGGCTCCTCTCTGCAGGAAGGTCAGCCACACTCAGGCGGCTGCGTCACGCCAGTCACCATGGAAACCAGGGCTGAGAGGAAGATGCAGCCGCTTCCAGCAGGGACCCGGCCTGAGAGCAAGGGAGGAGTGGCCCCGTGGCGGCTGCCTTGAGCTTCCAGCTCGGGCCCTGCTCATTTGAACAATATCCAACCTCGGATTGGAGTTTAGGCTACAGTGAAGTGGATTATGTTATGCCGAAACAGAAACATCAAACTGCCAACGTTTATAAAAAAAAAAGAGGGAACTGGAAAAGGATTAAGAAAAGCAGAAAAAGTGTTTTGGGGCTAGGTCCTTGAGTTCACACCTCCCCAGGGACCCAACGGAAGGAGAGGGATTACCTGCTGGAGAGAGGCCTGATGGAAATTTAAGTCAAAGCCCAAACAGCCTCAGATTCTATATATATTTAAAAAAAGGCCTATAAATAAATATCCTTTAACCCTAAAAGGAAAAGTGAAGTAGAAAAACAATTTTCATTTTTTAAAAAATGCTGCATGTTTCCTGAAGTACCTAAATGGAGTTTATAAAATACTCATGAGCTCCAGCACACAGGTAGAAACACTGAAAAATCAGGCGACAGCTCTGCCAGGTTGTGGATCCACAGAGGCAGACAGAGGTTTCGTGCCAGAGTGACACGCAGGCGCACGCTCCATATGGGCAGGCGTGTGCTGAGTGTGTACGGAGGCCCGCCCGGTGCACGCTGCCGCTGGAAGAGGCTGTGACAGAGACTCGAAACCAGGACCCCGTGGGAGAACATGGGGTGGCACCGGTGTCCCCCGCCCGGCAGGGAATCTGACCCCATGGGGTCCAGGCCAGGTGGGGGATCCGCGTGCGCGCCCTCCGATTCTCGCACAGTAAGCGTCGGTTCTGCAACAGACTTCACAAAGGAACAAGATACAAACAGCCCCCGAGGCCCCTGGAACTCGGGCTGAAGACAGTGCCTGTACAGCAGGAGTGAGGAGTGGAGCCCGGAGGTCATTCGCAAAGAGGCTAATGGCGGTGATGCCACGCGGGAGGGGCCGCGTCTCTCCGCAACCCTCGGTCCTAATCCAGCTTCTTGCGAACAGGCTTCCGCCCAGCGTCCGAGTTTTCCGGGCTGAAATCGGCGCAGAAGCCATTTGGGATTGCCGCAGGTGGGGTCTCTGCACAGCTTTCGAAATGTGTCTGATCCGGGTACAGGTATTCCTCTGCGAAGTCAGGGTACATTTCTGCAAACCTGTGGAAGTCAGCTGGAAAGACAAAGGCACCTGTGGTCATGGAATGGGGACGAGCAAATGTCTAGGATTTGGAGGCTCTTTTCCTAGGGCCCTGGCGGGTGTCCACCTCACACCCTCCGGGGAGGGTTAGAATCGTCTGTGAAACGGATGCTTTCGGGGTGGAGAGAGGAACTTGCGCTTACTTTCTTTGCAGTGCACAAAGTCACCCTGACAACGGGGCAGGCTGGGTGTCCTCCTAGCTACTCCTGCTTTTGGGAAACCCTATAGAAAGCTTCTGGTTTTGAATTCGACAGATATATCCTGGGGACTTAGCACTTCTGAGGCACTGTAACCAGAGGAGCTGGCTCAGGGACAAGCCCAAGTGTCTGGACAGTGATCTGGCGCTCTGAGAGGGTGCCCTCGTCCACACCAGGGGACCCGGCAGGCAGGGGGCCGTCCTCACAGAGCCTCGGACTGCACTTCCTGGCCACTCTGTGCCTGGCTCTCGGGTGAGCGCCCTCGGCTTCTGATGGCACCATGGAGGCTTCTGGTGGGGCTGGAAAGGTGGTGCAGGGGGCTGGTTATGCCAGGCAGCTCCAGAAACATTCAGAACCTGGGCCACCAGGTGAGAAAATCCAGGGATCGTTGTTACTGGAAATTGTCTGCAGCTGGTGGGTGCCCGCTACAAACATCAAAGAGCCTAAACACACCGAGGAGCGTTGCGTGCTTTCAAAATGGAAACAAGTGCATGCATGTGCACACGCAAACACACACACGGTAACCACACATGTGCGCGCACACACACACACAAAACAAGTGCACACAGTAACCACACGTGCACACACACACAAAACAAGCACACGCACACACGGTAACCACACACACGTGCACACACACACAAGTGCACACACACAGTAACCACACATGCGTGCACACACACAAGCACACGCACACACGGTAAACATGCATGCACGCACACACACAAAACAAGCGCACACACGGCAACCACACGTGCGTGCGCACACACACAAAAGCGCACACACAAAAACCAAACACGTGCATGCACACAGTGTACGCACACACTAAACACACACGCATGTGCACAAAACCAGCACACGCACACAATGGTAACTAAACACACATGCGCACACACAAACCAAGCACACACACACACGGTAACTACACACATGCACACACAAACAAGCACATGCACACACACGGTAACACGTGCGCACACAAAGTGCACACAGTAACACACATGCGTGCACACACATGTAACACATGCACATTCACCCAAACAAGCACATGCACACACAGTAACACATGCACACATACACAAAACAAGCTCACGCACACACACGGTAACACACATGCGTGCACACACACAAAAGCACATGCCCACACATGGTAACTAAACACGCATGCATGCACACACACAAAACAAGCACACACACGGTAACTAAACACACATGCGCACAAACACAAGCACACACGGTAACTAAACACGTGCACACATACACAAAACAAGTGCATGCACACGGTAACTAAACACGTGCACACACACACAAGCACAAGAGCATAGACACGGTAACTAAACACACGTGTGCTTTCAAAATGGAAACAAGCATACACATGCACACAAACACACACGCATGCTTTCCATACTGAAACAAGTGCACATGTGCACACACGAGTGCACACACGGCAACACACGTGCACTTTCAGTACTGAAACAAGTACACACATGCGCGCGCACACAGGCGCGCACGTACACGGTAACACACGTGCACTTTCAGTACTGAAACAAGCGCACACGTGCACGTGCACACAAGGTAACTAAACACGTGCACTTTCAGTACTGAAACAAGCGCACACATGTGCATGTGTGCACGCACAGTAACTAAACACGCGCTTTCAATACTAAAAGAAGTACGCACATGCGTGTGCACACACATGTATGCACACACGGTAACTAAACACGCATGTGCACTTTCAGTACTGAAACAAGCGCACACGTGTGCACACACGGTAACTAAACACAAATACGCACTTTCAATACGGAAACAAGTGCACACATCCGCACTTCCGCCTCCAGGCCCCCATGTAGAAGCTGTGCACGCAGCTCTCTCGCATCTTCTCATTTGCTCAGGCCACACTTCCAGGTGGAGATTGTGGCATCCACCGGGATGAGCCAGGCCAGAGCCTGCAGCCCTGGGAGCCTCTGGTGGATGCAGCGTGGCTCATTCACACTGCAGGGGAGGGAGGCGCCCCGGGCTCGGGTTTGTGGATTTTGCACAGCAATTTAAAAATATCAACCACCATTTCCCGGACACCGACAGCTCGTGCTCTGGAAACAGCCGTGTTACCAGTCACCTCATCAGATGTCCACAGACAGGTGAGTTTTCTCGGGTGGAAGTCGTCCTGGGCGACACGGGGCTCTGCGGCGCCCGCCTCCTCGTCTCTCCTGACAGACCCCTCCCAGGAGAGGGGGGATGTGAGACCACGCCCCAGCCGGCAGTGACAAAGCCCACAGCCAGTGGCCTCGAGGACTGGGTGCGGGTATCCCCCACCTCCAGGCACCTGGATCCCGGCCTGAGGCCATGGAAGGCTCAGCGCTTCGGAACTGGGCTTGAAGTTTGGTTGTATAAACCGCCAAAACAAATCAGATTGCAAAGCTCCCTAGGAACCTTGCCAGGTCTCCAGAACCTTCCTTCTCAGGGGTTTCTGTGTTACATAGGGCAGCCTGGTGAATGGAGCCATGGCGGGGACTCCACTCCCGTCCTGGGCTCCCATGGGGGCTCGCCCCACACTCTGCCTGGGCACTGCCCAAGGGCCGCGAGCACGACCCCACCCCTGCCAGCTCACCGAATGTGATCTTCCCCTTCTCCTCTTGGTCAATGGCTCGGAACAGGTCGCTCACGGTGAGCTCTGCCACCCCCAGGGCCGTCTTGAGGATGCAAGACAGGTCACCTTCGCCGACGCTGCCGTCCTCCTGCGCTCCATACATCTGCAAGGCAAACTGGGTGTCACCTTGCGGCCTCCTCCCCCGCCCACCAGGCCCCGATGTCCAGGGACACCCCAGCGGCCCTGCCCCGCTCAGAGCTGCTGGGCACCTGCAGGGTCGGCGGCTGGACACGGGGGACTCGAGCTTCCATGTGGAGCCATGCGGCAGGGCCCTGTACCTTGGATCGGGCCCCTCCAGGTGCCTCGTGGACCCACAGCAGATGCTTCTCGGGCAAGGACTTAGACGCTGCCCACCCCACCTGTGATAGCTCAGCAAACCAACCAGCACCTGTGGCTGCCACTGGGAGGCCGCAGAAGGGACCTGCCTGGGCCACGGGCCAGCGTGGCGAAGCTTGGGCTGCAGCGTCTCCCCACAGCCCTCTGTCTGCCTGAGTACAGGCTACAGCGGACGTGTTCACAAGCATCAGTAATAACATTAAAAAGCCCTGATAGTTAGAAATCGACAGGGCAGATCAGGAGCAGAAATGAGAAGGACCTGGGAGGGCCGGGAGGGCCCCAGTGGGGAGCGGGAACCAGGACCCGGGCTCTCTCCTGAGCCTCACACGTGACGCCTCCTCTCTTCCTCCTGCTCCAGCTGTGAAGGCGGCGGCTCCGGCCCTCTCTGTGCAGGGATCAGGGCCGAGGCGCCTGCTGCCCACTCCCCACAACTCCATGGCGCTCCCCATCCCTGGCTTCACATGGACTCTGTGACCTGGAGATCCACCAGACCCCTTGATCAGGGCCTGCCCGTCCCTTCGTCCCTCTGCCTCCTCGGAAACACTTCGGCTCCCCGTGGGGTGCAGGGTCCTGCCCCAGCCCTTGAGGCTCGAGCCTGGCCCACGGGCTCTGTGGCAGCACTTTCCTCTCAGGTCCGCCCGTGTCCTTCCGCTCCAACCCCCGGGCTCCCTCACCCCCCTCCCCGCCCCCTCGGATGTGCCAGCTCTTCTACCTGGTTCTTCCCCGAGTCCTCTACCTGGGGCTGCACCAACCCCCGCCGCCCCCTCTCTGCCTGGGGCCCGTGGGTCCTGGGGTTCCCGACAGGGCCGTCGCCCTGACCCCGAGTCCCCTTCTCCTGCTCCAGTGCGCTGTGATCTTGTGAGCGTTCGCTCCCCCCTCCGAGAAGTGGGCTGCCTGTGAGGGGCGTTGCCCTCTCTTCAGGGAGGGGCTGTGCCTTCACCTCGCCCGGCTCCTCCTTGTGGTGCTCAGGGAAGAAAAACGCTGACGCCTCCGGCCTTCCGGCCTGGCAAGCTGTCCCAGGGATCACCTTCTTCTCCGGGCCCTGTCTCTACCCCCACGGACCGGGTCTGCCGCAGGCTCTGGGGACCCCATCCTCACCCTCGACCCTCCCTCCCCTGGGCCTCATCCCACAGCGCTGGTGCACGCGGGCACCCTGTCTTCTGTGGTCTACGTTTGTCTCCTGCTTTTAGATTTGCTGAATCAAACATCTGCAGATGAAATCCACGTTGGCGCTGCTGGAGCCGCAGAACAGGCCTGGTCAAACCCTCAGGGCCACGGCCTCCAGCTCCTCCGCCGACCCGGATCCCACTCGGCCCCCAGAGAGCAGTGCCTCCTGCCCCCTAGTGGTTCCAAGGCTGCTTTAGCGGGGACGACCTGACATCTGTGTCCGTTTGGACATGACAACTGCAGATGCAGACTTTCATCCTCGGAGCCTGTGTAGATGCTGCACGGGAAATGCAGGGAGGTAGGACTGAAGCTACCACGGGCAACAGACTTCAGTTCTCGCTGTCCACTCTCTGAGCTGCTCGAGGTTTTACCAGACCACATCTTAAGGTTTTACACAGTAATAATAATGAAAAAGAACAAAAACAAGGGGCCCCAAGGCGTATGAAGCACGTCTGTGCATTGCCCATCTGGAAAGTCTCCAGCACCAGCGGGTGCCTCTGGGGTCCTAGGTGCTAGGAGTTCTGTGTCCACGGTCAGCCTGGGAGGCAGCTTCCTGGATCTCTATGTCCCAAGGGCAGCACGCTGGTGCAGTTGCTACGCTCTCTCACACGAGACTGCTCGCTCCATGGAAGCCCTTCCAGCTACATGCAGCCCCCCTCAAAATGTGCCAGGCTCCCAGGGCAGCAGGAAAGCACAGTGGCCATGACTTCAGGAAATGATGACACCATGGAAGGCACAGGCTGCAGAAAGGGACATGGGGAGGCAGCCCACAAGAAGGTGGGTGGGAGGAAGGCCATGTGCCCTCAGGGCGGAGCTGCTGAGGGTGGAGGTGAGGCGGGACCCTGGTGTCTTACCCATCTTGGGCCTCACCCATCGCCTGCAGGATTCACCTGAGAAAGACCTCCCGGTGGCACGTACCCCACCCTGAGCAGGGACCCGGTGCACACTGTCCTCCCCAGCAGGCATCCTCAACCCAACCACAGCCAGTTACCCTGCCCACCTGCAGGTGGGGCCTCTGCGGGAGGACGGTCAGGCTCCACAGCCCATTGTTTATGTTGAGAAACAAGGCAAGTGCCGCCCTCACCGCTGCTGTCATTCCTTCCAGATTGTACTTGGTAGCTTTACAGCAGGGGCTGGTGGGGCCAGCAGAACGGGGGGCGGTGGCTCATGCCTGTAATCCCAGCACGTTGGGATGCCGAGGTGGGTGGATCACTTGAGGCCAGGAGTTTGAGACCAGCCCTGCCAACATGGTGAAACCCCATCTCTTCTAAAATTACAAAAATTAGCCAGGTGCTGTGGCATGAGCCTGTAATCCCAGCTACTTGGGAGGCTGAGGCACGAGAATCGCTTGAACCTGGGAGGCAGAGGTTGGTTGCAGTGAGCCAAGATCGCACCACTGCACTCCAGCCTGGACAACAGAGCGAGACTCCGTCTCAAAAAACTTTTTTAAAAAAACAGGGCGCAGTGAAAGCACGGCCAGCGGGGGCCGTGAGGCCACAGAGCCTGGCTCAGATCAGGGCCCTAGGAGGCAGGCTGCCCAGGCCTGGAGGAGGTCGGGCTTTCTTACAGAGGGCTGCCAAATGTTGAGGTCATCCAGTTCATCCTGCCTGGGGAGACCCCCACAAGCCACCTTTGCATGTGGGGACATTCCCCAGTGTTGCTATGGAGAGGGTGTGCTGGCGTCAGAAGCCAGAGAAGGGAGTTCTTGGAGCAGTGAGACACGCAGCTACTGACACACATCAGGCCCTCGAGATGTGGCTCATGTGAGTCACGCCCTGTGAGACGCCTTGGTAAAAGTGTGCCTCTGTACAGGCAAAGCCGGCCCAGCTCTATCCCAGATGAAATCCACATTGGTGCTGCTGGAACCTCAGAATAGGCCAGGCCAAACCCTCAGGGTTACTTGGCCTCCCGCCCTCCAGGCCTGACCCAGACCCCACTCAGCCCCGAGGGAGCAGCGACTCCCTTCGGTGAGGCAAGTCCTGAGGGCTTCCCAGGAGTCTGCAGCTGGGCTGGGACCCCAGACCCCCCCAGTGGTGAATGACGGGGCTCTGACATTTGTAGCCCCTGGGGTTAGCCGAGGCGGGCAGCTCCTAAGCCATGCTTTCTTCACCAGCCCACAGTCTGAGGGGGAGAGAGGACGAGGCGTGTGGCCCCTATGTTAGGTGCCCTGTGGTGTGTGATGGTGTGTGACACTACCAGCCCCACCCAGGTGCCCCAGGACCCAGGAAGAACCTCAGCCATGCTTTCTGATGAGTGTGGATTGCTAATTCCAGGAAGAAATAAATCTGGGAGTTTTCTGGGTGTTTTACAAACAACAGCTAGCATAAAAAGCTTATATAAAAATAGCAGTTGGGCAAATGATCAATTAACGGATATTATAAGGAACTAGAGAAATGAACAGTGGTGCTGACATGACTGCACCGCCCTATCCCCCAGTCAAACCCATGTGAACTCTGCACTCACCTTGAAAGCCAGCTGAATGGTGTCCAGGGTCCGGGCCGGCCGGCAGACGACAGACAGGGCAACCACACACTCTCGCAGGTCCACCTCACCGCTGCCGCTCTGTGGGGAGAGACGCTCTCAGCCACAGCTCGGCCGCCGCCTTTGGCACTGGAGAAACACCAGGGTTTCCCACAGGTGCTGGTGTTAATTAAAGGCCAGTCCCCCTCTCACTCAGGAACGTCTGCCCATGTGAAAAGGGAACCTTGGAAGGACATTCTCCAAGGTCACTGTGCTGTGTACACTTCTTGGGGCCATTACAGTGACTTCCCAAAGTTCACAAGGCTGCACAGGAAGCACCTCGGCAAAGCACACGCGATGCAATGCCTGCCACCTGCTGAGACCTGCATTTGAGAAAACCCCGTGAGCACCAAGGCTGCTTCTGGGCTCTAGGAATTTAGTCTGTTTATGGCAACCCATCCATCCTGCAGAAAGAAGGTGAACCCGGAGCTGTGACGTGGAGCTAAACACGCAGCCCCCAGGCCAGCTGTGGAAGCCAGTCAGCCCCGTGCTGACCATTCTCAGTAACTCCTCACACCCAGAGTCTCCAGGGACAGGCGGATGTGAGAGAGCAGGGTGGTGAGAGGCACAGGTGGGGGCTGACAGGGTCTGCACATCTGATGATGGTGGGGACGGTCTGCACATGGCTGCAGGGTGTGCCCAGACCATAGGAAAGAACCTCCCAGGTCAGGGCGGGAGGAGATGAGGAGCACCCTGGACAGGGGAGGACTCCCTGGTCAGAGAGCAGGAGGAGGTTCCAGGAGGAGAGCAGCAGGAGCATCCAGGGGTAGAGGGAGGACTCCCAGGTTGGAGAAAACAAGAGAAGGTGGGGAGCACACAGGATGGGGGAGGACTCTGGCCAGAGAGCAGGAGGTGAGGAGCACACAGGATAGGGGGAGGACTCTGGCCAGAGAACAGGAGGTGAGGAGCACTCAGGAGCAGAGAGAGGACTCTAGTCAGAGAGCAGGAGGACGTGAGGAGCACCTGGGTAAGAGGGAGGATGCTCTGGTCAGAGAGCAGGAGGTGGTGAGGTGAGGAGCACCCGGGGCAGGAGGACGACTCCCTGATCAGAGAGCAGGAGGTAATGAGCACCCAGGATGGGGGAGGACTCTGGCCAGAGAGCAGGTGAAGAGCACCCAAGGGCAGAGGGAGGACTCTGGTCAGAGCAGGAGGAGGCAAGGTGAGGAGCACCCAGGGGCAGAGGGAGGACTTTGACCAGTAGTTGCCCCTCTACGCTTGTGTCAACCACAGGCCGTAGGTGCTAGGGGTGAGACGCACACAGGTCCCTGAGGGTCTTCTGAGGGAACTGATAGCTTTCTTTGTGCTACGCCACACCCCTTGCAAGGCATGGGGTACTGGGACTGGGGCTTGGGTATCTGGCAGGTGGAAATGACTATAAGTCCCTGTCTCTGGGAAGGTCTCGGCCTGGGGGTCTGAGGTCCTGGGTGTAAATGGAGAATATTCCTCTCATAAGATCATGTGCATTTGAAAGTGCAGAAAATAAAAACTTAACCACAGAGTGTCATAAGTTACCTCGGAATGCTGCCTGTGAAACCAGTATTCACCATTTCGCATTTCAATTCCAACACTGTGGTAAAGCACCTGAGTGCAAACGCAGCCGCAGGTGTGGCACGGACACCAGGCGGGACTTGCATCCGAGACGCTGTTTGCAGCTGCCCCGTAGCAGAGGGCCCATGGCTGGGGGCCCCTTACAGACACCAGGCGGGACTCGCATCCGAGACGCTGTTTGCAGCTGCCCCGCAGCAGAGGGCCCGTGGCTGGGGGCCCCTCTGGTGCGTGTGGTAGAATGCCCTGAGCCACGCACTGCGATCCTTGGTTCACACTCTGCACACTTGGGGGGGCAGCCTCCTTCCCCTGTCCTGGGTGCTCCTCATCTTCTATTGCTCTCTCCAACCAGGGAGTCCTTCATTTGCCTCTGGGTGCTCCTCACCTCCTGCTCTCTGGCCAGAGTCCTCCCCCTGTCCTGAGTGCTCCTCATCTGCTCTCTGGCCAGAGAGGCCTCCTGCCTGCCCGTAATTAAACGTCAAATGTGTACATGTATTTAAAGGCATGGGAAGAAATACCTCAGAATGATGGTGGTGGGTAGTGAGGGGTGGTTTTCCTTCTCTGCTTTCAAATTCGTGTGAAAACATATTTATATTAGAATGAGAACAATTTATACTTCAAAAAGCAGGAGGTTTTGCGGAGACCCCGCTCCGCAGGCGACAGCCCCTACCTCGTCGAACAGCGAAAACATGTCTTCCAGCAAGTCAGAAACGGGGACCTCCAGGGAGGCCGCAAACTCCACGATACCAATCCTCTCTCCTCCCTTCATCCTGGCTCTTTCTGAGTATCTGTCCAGATCTTTTTCGAGTTTTTCTGGTTTTAGCCTAGACAAAAAAAGAAGGAAAGCTTTCTTTCTCAATAAAATGGCGGCATGCTAACACTAGATTTACGTCTAAGACGCGTCAAAATATTAAAATTGATAGAAGTAGCAGCAAGTTAGTTTTCAAGAAAAGGCATTCTCCTAATTGGAAGGTGTGAGATGTGTTCTGTCCAAGTGTCAAGCCAGGTGCCTGTGCCCCTGAGCCCCGTTCCCTTCCCCAGGGCGGGTCTGGCAGGACACAGGGTGGCCCTCCTGGGGCGCCGTCCACACAGACAGCTGACGCCAGCATTAAGCATTGAAAGGCGCTATGTGGGCTGCAGTTGATGTTTGAAAAAAGCCAGAATAAACATCATTAATAATAATCTCCTCAGTTCCCCGCCCTGCAATGCCAGGCAGCCCCCGCCGGGCCTTGGCATCACGGGTTCTAGCTAATGCTCAAGGAAGAACCAGGTACTCACCCAAGGCCCCGCACGAGCCTGGCGAATTCTAAAAGGCAAGTGTCAGCGGGGAGACGGAGCTGTCCTTCCGCCAGGGCCAGCTGGCAGTCCTCAAACGTGTAGTCAGTCACGGAGACACCCAAGGCCCTACAAGCAGGGCAGCCCCCTGTCAGCCCAGCCTCGTGGCGGCCAGTTCCCAGCGCCCCACCGGAATAACCGCCGATGGCTCAGGGGAGAGGAGGGCTGAGGAGAGGCAGCGGGACAGGGGAAGGGCCAGCTGGTGGGGCAGTCACACATTCATCGGTCAGCTTCACCTCTCATCTGGGTGCTCTGAAACAATGACGGCAGCCACACCAAAGGTCACTAACACAGACTACCATCACGTGAGAACCATGAAAAAGTTTGAAACAGCATGAGAATTACCAACATGTGACGTGGAGACACGAAGTGAGCTCATGGTACGAGAATTACCAAAATGTGACCCAGAGACGCCACAGTGAGCTCACAGTGCTGGAAAATGGTGCTAACAGGCTTGTTCAGCACAGGGTTGCCACAAACGTGAAGCAACTGTTTGTGAAGCACAGTAACATGAAGCAGAGTGAGGTGGGCTGTGCCCTCACTCCCAGAGCTGCCCCGACCGTGCCGTGTGTGCTTAGGTGATGAGAAACCGGTGCCTCTCCAGTCCTATTTGAGAGCCGCTGAAGTTCCCCTTGGCAAACTTAGGCATCATTGTTTGGGAACAGGAGAGTCTCAGGCTATCCACAGGAAAGGACAAGGCCCAACTGAGGGGCTGCCCGTGAAGATCACAGCAGTCCTGGCCCCGCCACGTGTCACTCCAGGTGAGCCAGGGACCAGGAGTCCTGGCTGGGAGAACCACCCACCTCCACCAGCCACACCTGGGGCCATCCCCGGCCTCTCCTGATGGCCCGTCCTGGGTGGCACCTCTCTCCAGGCCAGCACTGCGCATGTGTCATTCAACTCAGAACCCCCGAATGACACAGAGGCCAGCCCCATCCCAGATGAAAACCAAGGTCGGGGAAGGAGAACGTGCTTCCAACACTGCCTCCTAGGACCCACTACGGGAGTGGGAAACCAGCCGGGAGGAGGCACCACCAGGGTCCCTCTGCTCATGATCAACTCCACTCCCCGAGAGGGGCTGCACCGCCACGCCCAGGCCCAGGAGTCCGAAGCTGCTTCTCCCTCCCATCTCCACTCCCCGAGTGAGGAGTCCGAAGCTGCTTCTCCCTCCCATCTCCACTCCCCGAGTGTGGCTGCACGGCCCCACCCAGGCCTAGGAGTCCGAGGCTGCTTCTCCCTCCCATGTTCCTTGGTGGGGGGTTTTGCTGATGGCGGCAGACCCTCCAATGGCCCTGATGTGACGAAACATGGCTCCCGGTAATTTGGAGTGGGGTTTTAAGAGAATTCTGAATTACTACAATGGAAATGGCAGCACTCTCGTACCCTAAAAAAGGTACAAGTTCCTCGGAGTTTGTTTGAAATGGAGGGTTCTAAAATAATCAGTGAGGCCCACAGGCGATCTCTCCTTGAGCTCTGTAAAATCTGTTCTCTTCCTCCCAAGTCCCCAAAAGTAGCCAGTATTGGCAGCAGTCCGGAGCACAGAGGTGCTGGGCTTGGAGGTGGGAATGCATTCCCCTGGCTCGGCACCTACTCAGCTTTTTGTATTGTTCAGAGCTGCCTGTGGTGGGGGTTGAGCGGAGCTTTGCGGGACAGAGACTGCGGCGCCCATTTCTACCCTCGGACACATGCTCTGGGAGGGAGAGGACGGGAACATGAGGGAATGGGACGCCCAGCTGAATCTTCGGGGTGTCAGCGGAGTGTGAACAAAGTGGCTCAGAGGTCAGAGCCAGGCACACTCTGACGGGCCCGGCCATGGCTGTGTTCCCCTCTGGGCTCTCTGGAGAGATGAGTTCCCAGCCATGCCCCGACCTGCTGCAGTAGGAGCCTGGGGGTGGGGCCGGCGGACGAGGCTGACGTGGCTTCCAGGTGGCTCCTGCAGCTCAGGTCTGGCAGCCGCCCGGTGGAGGGGAGGCTCTAGCTCCACTGGACAGAGCTTTGCAGGAGGAAGCACTAGGGAGGCATCCAGGTGCGGGTAAATCCAGGTGGGAGGACCTGGCTGCAAGGACAAGTGTGGGGGGAGTGGGACCCCAGGGATGGAAGGTGCTGAGGGAGGGAGATGGGGAGGGTGTGTGAGCTGACGACACTGAGGGAGGGAGGGGGAGGGTGTGTGAGCTGACGACACTGAGGGAGGGAGGGGGAGGGTGTGTGAGCCGTGCTGTCCATGCAAGTGGGGGACCTGGGACCGTGGGAAGTGAGGACATTCCCTCTCTTCCTAACTGCATGCACGAGAATTGTGTAAGTAGCACAAGTCACCTTACAAGATTAAACGTGCAACCACTCCACCCTGCCAGATAGAGTAAGGGCACTGGTAAGTATCACACAGGCAGAAGAGCAAAGGCAGGTGTGGAGGCCGCCGCACAGATGTGAAGTTGGCCCAGGCCAGCGCCCCGTTGGATCATTTAGGGCACAGGGAACATAGGACCTGGGGTGACCAACGGCCGCAGGCAGGTCTGGAAGAACCAGTCATGCATCTTCCAAACATCAGAGAGGGTGAAATGCCATCAGAGGGAAACAAGGGACACAGCACAAGGCCAAGCACACTTCACCAGCATGCACGGAGCTGGTTCCTGCACTGGTGCACGAATGCCTTTTCCTAACACTGTTGCCTATTTCAAATAGACAGAGAGCAGCACTCTGGGAGATGCTCCTGACTCGGCGATGGGGGAAGCAGCTGCTCACTCACTCGGCCATGACTCGCCGCACGTTGCTGGCATACAGCGCGGGGTTCCTCTTCTCCTCCTCGTTAGGGCTGTACACAGGAAGGAACTGAGCGCACAGAGAAGCTGCGTTAGTATCACAAGACGCTGACCTCAGCACCACCACCATAACGACAATTGGGAGGCTGACAAAATGAAGATCTGTCAAAGCAACGCCCGTTAGAACCGTCTTCAAAGTTGTCATGTGCACACATGTGCATGCACACACCCCATGACGCATGAACTGCACACGTGTGTACTTGAACACTCACCCTCGCCGATGCTCCCTGGGAGCACCTGCTGCCTACATCAGAACATCCGGCTCCCTGATCTACACTCACCCCCGTCAGTGCTCCTGGGAGCACCTGCTGCCTACATCAGAACATCCGGCTCCCTGATCTCACAGAGGGGCTTATGCCCATTTCTCACGGAATCAGTTTTGTAATGGGGATAATGCAGCACGTTATTCCTACATTTGGAACAGATTATTGGCAGCGTTTTGCCACCTCTTGCATTTTGAAATTAAAAGAAATTGTCCAATGAACTTGTCCTTGCCTGAGTGACACTTATACAGCATTTTAAATGAATATGACCCACATTGCACGCCGTGCAGGAAAGGGCAGAAGACCACCCTGGATGTCCTTTTCTCTAATACGGAATATTTCAGAATATAGGAACATCCTAAAACCCCAATTCTTGCTCTTATTTCTAAAACTTCCGTAAACTGCCACGGTTCCTCGCATCAACATTTGCATCTTGTATGAACAACGTGAGTAAGGACAGAACAGTTTTGCAAAGCCATTCACTTTCTTTTCAACTCTTAAAATTAGAAACCAGGCCTATAACACAGCCATTCAACACCAGGGAGCCCTCGGGAGCTCAAGCTCAGTCCCCGTGTTCTGTGCGCGAGGCCTGGCCTGCACCCTCCCGGCCACGGCCCATCCAGCCACATAATCCGGCTGAGGGGGGGGGACTGCCACCCTCAGGCTCGGACCCAGGCCCTTCAGCCCAGTCCTCTGTAATGAGAGCGGCTTATCCTCTATGGAAGTGAACAGCCGGGCTGAAAGCCGGGCTTATCGGTATATTTCGTAGCGCTCTGCAATACTTATTGGAAGGCAGCAAATTGTTTTATTAAATATTTAAGTTGCATGTGACTCATCTTTTATTTCCAGATGCAAGAAGTGCATATTAATTCCCCTTTTAAACAAACAAAAAAAAGAACTACTCCTCATCGACTTAGACAAAATCGTGCAGGCTACACAGAGGTGACTATTTAGTCCAAGGTCTTGACTCTGGAGACCTGGGTCAGGCTGAGAAGGGGGATCTTTGACTACGTATTAAACAGAGCATGGTGCTATGACAAACTCAGCGGTATTAAATATGTAAAGTAAAACTAAGAGCCAAACAAATAATTATTTGCATGTGGGCCAGCTTCATGTGCCCTTAAGCTACAATACCCATAATAACGAATGGTAGGTTTAAAAAATCCTTTCCAGCTGGCTGTGGTAGTTCACGCCTGTGATCCCAGCACTTTAGGAGGCTGAGGCAGAAGGACTGCTTGAGCCCAGGAGTTTGAGACCAGCCTAGGCAACAAAGTGAGACCCATCTCTACACCTAGGCATGGTGGCGTGTGCCTGTGGTCCAATTACGTGGGAGGCTGAGGTAGGGAGATCGCTTGGGCCCAGGAGGTCGAGGCTGCAGTGAGCCCGTCGCCACACTCCAGCCTGCGCAACAGAGCAAGACAAGACTCTGTCTCAGAAAAACAAAAAACAAAAACCCAAATCTTATCCAAGTGGTTCAGACTCATACAAGAGACATAAAGTCATTGAAGTAAAGTAACCAGAGGCTCCTCTAAGGAGCCCTGAGAAATGGAAAGATGGGAAAGCAAGACAGATGATATGTCACATTGTACAAGGCTTATCTGGGCATCCTGGTGTAACCTTGTGTCTGCATCAACCACTGTGAAGAGCACTGTGTAACTCTGTATCCATACGAACCTCGATTTCCACTTGGTTGTGAAACTGACACAGCGTGAGCCACAGGATTTCCAGCCTTAAAAACAGATTGCACAATGTTGAGGAGATTTACAACACAGGTTAACAAGTAAATGACTCCCAATTCCGGAGCGAAACCTCCAGACGCGCCCTCCAGAGGGCGCTACCGGGCAGTCAACGCTCCCGCGGAGGGGGTGCTGTGCCCACCCAGCCCGAGCCCCAGTGTGACATACAGCCGTGGGTGGAAATGCCGCTTTTCCGATTCAACACCTGCTTATGTCTTTGGTTCGTCTAGCAAGACACCATCTCCTGCTTGTTCTCCAGCTCAGGAGACCTCGTTCAGCCCACACCTGTCCCTCCACACCTGTCCCTCCTCGCTGTCCCCAGGCAGCACAGGCCCTAAGTCATGCCACCCCTCCAGCCTGGATCCAGAGTTCCCAACCTCAGAACCCGGATCGCCATGCCTTTGCCGCAGGAGTTCATGTGGGAGACATTCGGAGCTGCTCCCAGGGCCACACTCACGCCCCCGACAGACAGCCCACTGCCCCAACCCTGTTTCTGCCCTGTCATGCCAGCCCCAGCCTTAGGCCCCAGGGACCCCAGAACCCCTATACCCCCTAGAGAACCCCTCCCAGCTCTGCTCCCAGCTGGGAGCCTCCACACGCCAGCCTGGGAAGCACTGACCTCAACACCTTCACCTGAACGCACCAGCGGACCCACGTCCTCCCAAACGCCTGGGATGGAGCTGCTCTCTCTTGGACTTCCCCGCTCCCTCTGCCCTCCCGACGTCAGCTCAGACATCAGCACCCAGGAGGCCCTGACGAGCCTGTGGCCCTGGGCTTCGCCTCTGGGGCTCGTTCCCGTTTCCGTAGGGTTGTTCATCGTTGCATAACTGACCTTTGGTGTCTGTGCCGGGGGGACAGGGACACTGACCCACAGTAGGGGCTGGCCTCCCACCCAGCACTACTCAGTCCCTGCGCCTGTGCAGACGGGGTCCCCCCAGACACCCCTAAATCTCCACTTTCCTTACCAGGGGCCAGCAGGTGGGCGATGGTAATTACTGAGCTGGCCAACTCGAGAGTGGAATGCAAGACTCACAGTCCCCTCCTGCTGGTACTGAAGACGTGCAACTTAAGACCCCAGAATCCAGGAGTGTCAGGCCTGGGCCACATCTGTACATTTAGTTTTCACAATGGGCTGAACCTAACGGCTGTCCCACACCTGCTTTCACAACTGCAAAAGTAACTAGCGTGCACGGCAGACCCCAAGCAGCCCCAACGTGTTCATGGAACAACAGGACAAAGAGGACGACATGGCGTTCAACTTACGCTCCAGGTCCTTGCCACGTCCATGTGATGGTGTCCTGGGGAGGAAGAGGCAGGGTCAGTCAGCACGGGGCCTGCACCCAGCACCTCCCACCCCACAGAGGCACTGCAGCCAAGGGGAAGGGAGGAGGGTGCTAGAGCTCCAGCTTCCCAGAGGCCCTGAGGATCCAGGACTCGGACCAAACCCCCAACCTGAGGTCCCCAGAGCCTCTAAGGACCCAGAGAACCACCTCCTTACAAGTCCCCAGAGTTCCCCAAAGATCCCCAGAGTCCCTGAGGACTCAGAGCCCCCTCTTACAGGTTCCCAGAGCCCCTAGGACCTGGGAAAAGGGTCCTCCCTCCCGCCATGCTCTCCTCTTTCCTCACAGGCCTGTGGACACCGATTCCAGTGTGCACCCGGGACCCTGGCCCTCTCCCGCCCACCGCTGTCTCCAAGTGCTCTGGGTGTTCCCCCAGCCACTGTGCATGTACAGGGCCCCCCCACCCCAGGTGCTCTGGAAGTCCCATCTTCAGCCTCAGCGCCACCAGGCAGGGACTACACAGCAGGGGCCCTGACGGCAGAAGCCCGGACACCATCACCCTGGGGTGGACCCTCTGCTCCCCTGACGGCTACGCTGAGTGCTTCTTGGTGCGTCCAGTAACAGTGCGTTGCTTTAAACACACTGAAGAAACAATCTTAAAAGTGGAAAATCGAGATGACTGCACAGATCGGTGTCTGTTGTCCTCGGGTTGATTTTTTGCTCACAGGAGTTGCACTGGGGCATGGTTTCTGCAGTGGAGGCAGGAAGGGGCCCTTGGCCAGGAGCCTGGCTGACAAACGCACGCCTCAGTAAGAAGCACGAGGCCTGTCAGTCGTGTGACTACCCGCCCTGACTCCATTTTATTACCTGACCATCAGCCCTCTGGGCAGAGTGAAGCCCGCAGGCATTGGACGGGACAGGCCCTGAGGCGGATGGCCCAGAACCTGGCACCCAGAGGTCACCTGTATTTCTGCCCCACTGTGTCCTGACCCACGAGGTTTTTCTTTCAGTGCTTTCCTTTGCCGTCACAAAAAGGCACTGCTATAGACGGGAAGCTCCCTGTGATGGGCAGGCCCTCCTCGGCGCTCTCCCGGGTGGGCGCTCCACCAGGAACCTGCAGTGAGCCCAGCACCAGTGGGCTGTGGGGACCTTGAGTCCGCCTGGGCCGTCTTTATGCTCCAGGAGCCCATGAAGGGGCAAGGATGTGCAGGAGTCATTGCAGTGGAAGGCGGAACACAGCTGGCACCAAATGAATGCCCTGAGCCCGGCGGCAGGCCTGTGAGGCAAGGCCGTCTAAGTGGGGAGGGCCGATGGAAGCGGAAGTGTTCTGAGCGTCCAAGAGCACCTGGAGGAAGGTGCAGCAGCCACCTTACAGGTGTGGAAACTGAGGCAGGATGTGGGCAGGGGTGGGGCCAGGGGGTGGGGCTGCGGCCAGGGGCAGGGATGGAGCAGGGCCTGGGTGAGGGGTAGGGTAGGGCCAGGGCAGAGCCAGGGCCGGCTGGGCTGGGGTGGGGTGGGGTGGGGCAGAGCCGGGGTGGGGTGGGGTGGGCCGGGGCAGAGCCAGGGCCGGCTGGGGTGGGATGGGGTGGGCCAGGGCAGGCTGAGCCTCCTCCAGATGCAGCAAGGCCCCATGGGGAACTGCTCTGAGGCCTCGTCCAGACTTTCTCCCCAAAGGTGGGGTCCACTACCTTCACCCCAGGAGCTCTGGACCCCAAACGCCTTCTTAATTTTGTTTTCTTAAACCAAACAAAACCTGGGCAGTAAATGATGAAACACAGAAATGACAAAGTCACCTCTTTTCTCTCCAGCTGCCTCCGCCTTCCAGAACTTAAATGTTCTTAATTTTTAAACTTCCTGGAGCATGAACTGGGTACTGAAAGCTGCCGGGGGCCCTGGCCAGTGACGTGGGGCCAGGGGGGTTCCCTCTCCAAAATGTCAGGTTTGGCACAGAGAGGAAAGGGCAGCTGCTTCAGGACCTATGGAAGCAGGCTCTGGAATACCGGGGACCACTGTGGAATCATGGGCTTGATCAGGGACACATGCGTAGAACAGGCTGCACTCAGGAACCCGCTGAGCCCAGCGCTCAGGCCTGTCCTGCCCTCTCCAGCGCTGAGGCCGGATGGACTCAGCATGGCCGAGCGTGGGCTGTGGCACAGATAAAGGGTGTGGAGAGACAGAGACACAGGCGCACAGAGGCAGCTCGCAGTTCCCGCTCCCAGAGAACTCCCCCAGAAGCTGACCCCAGGAAAACACAACTCACCAGTTTATTTGGATATCGTAAAACCACAGGCTGGACAGGCGCTCCGGGGATGAACGCACCTGCCGAGAAACAAACAGCGGTGTTGCCCACGGCAGCCCACGCAGGACAGCGTCTGCTGCGTTTCTTATGCTGCCCTTGGGATAAAAGTGAGCTTTTCTGTCTAGGCCTTCCTGGTCAGCAAGGGCACTCCATGCCTGAACTATCTCAACATCTGTCCCAACTGTAAACACCAGTGCCACAGCATGGCTGGGCGGGAACATCGGCCAGGGGTGCTCCCCGGCGGAGGGACGCTTTCTGTCACAACATTGGGCACCAGCTGGAAGGCGTCTGTGGAGGGACACTCGCTATTATAACATCGCGCACCAGCTGGAAGGCGTCTGTGGGAAGTGGGGGTCCTCATCACCGGCCAACCTGATGGGGTTAGGGTCTGCCCTCACCAAGCACACGAATCTGCCTCGGGGCCCCACCCGCCGCCCTCACCTGCCCCTGGGGCTCAGCTTGAAGGACAGGCGGATTTGGTCACAGCTGCAGCAGGACCTGCCCGGGATCTGCCTCTCTCTCTCAGCGGCTGCCACCTGATGGGCTCCCAAGGAATCAGGAGGAGCCCCAGCGAGGCCCAGCCAGAGCCACAGGCTGCGGAGGCTCAGGAACTTCCCCGTTCCCACTGGAATTGTGGCCGTACCCAGCAGCCACTTCGCCTTCTCACTGGCCGGAGTTGTACCTTTGCGGGCTGAAGCAAGGCACCATGGACTCTGTGGATTCTGTTTCTATTTTAAATTCTATTTAAATTTCTATAGAAAGAGTTTTTTTTTTTAACTGGAAAACTCAGGCATCAGAAGTACTCAAGTTTTAGAACAGGACAGGCGGTCTGAGAAGGGCTCCCCTGCCTGGCGACCTGAGGCCATGCGGGTGAATCCCCAGGCAGCACGTTCCTCCCAGGCTGCCAGCAAGTGCCACTATGTGCTCAGGAATCTGGGGTTGGTCCTGGCTGTGGGATTCTGCACAATTCTGGGAGAATGGAGCCCATGCTTGCCCCTGAGGCTGCCAGGAGCGTCTGCCCCTAGGGCCAATCCTCCTTTCACGGTGGCCTGAGGCCAGAGGCCTATGTCAGGGCTGAAACCTCGAGCTGACCGCCCAACCCGCTCAGCTTTCGTCTCATGCAGGACATCCGCCTGCAGCCTTGGTGTTCAGCCGGCACCCCAAGTCCCTGGGCCCGTGTGCCGCAGCTTCCCCCGTGTCCAGGGCTGGGTTGCCCCCTTCCTGCCGTGGGCTCAGCAGCACCTGGGAGCGAGCTCACGCAGTTCACCCAGCACTTCTGTGTGCCCAGGTGAATGGGTGGCTGTGTCAGGGGAGGCGGAGGACGGCAGGGCTGGCACAGACCC
The DNA here is from genome assembly GCF_009828535.3 of Hylobates moloch. NCBI lineage: Eukaryota > Metazoa > Chordata > Mammalia > Primates > Hylobatidae > Hylobates > Hylobates moloch. The sequence goes on from NW_026652292.1 coordinate 1,138,835, forward strand.
AGGCTCAAGCCCCAGCTCCAAAGCCCGGCAGCCGAGTCCCAGCCCCTCAGACACGCAGTGTGGAGAAAACAGTCCTCACTGCCTGGGCCCAGGAGCACGCATGGAGTGCCGAGACCTGCTGCGGGTGATAATGGCTTTGCTGCTGCAGCTCAGCTGACCGTCTCCACCACGTGTCAAGGGGACATCACTGAAACTCAGTAAGAATCAAAGGAAACCTCAACACCCTGGGGACCTCTCAGGAAAGTCCCCAAGAGCACAGAAACTCCCCATGAGCCTGAAAGGTCAGTGACTTCATGGAAACCCCGGTGGGAAAGTCTGCAGGGGTCTCTGGCCTCCCTAGTCTCCCAGGGGCCCCTGAGGGTCAGCAGCACCCAGACCCCGCCAGCACCGTGCACCCACGGCAGGCTGCACAAGGGCCAGGCTGGGAGAAACCAAGATGAGGGAGACGGAGCCCAGGGCTTCTGAACGCAGGAACAAGGCTGAGGGGAAGAGGCACGGGCTTCTAAACTGCACAGAAACCTCCATATTCACACATACATTGTGCCGGGCCTGGGTCTAACTTCACTAGTTGCAACAATGAGGCTGGAAAATGGCTCAACAGAGACCTCTGAGGCCTCCAGAAGGTCATCACCCCTTATTCACCCTGACCATCCCCCACAGCCCACCCCACAGGAAGAAACAGTCCACCATGGCCCAGGAAGAGCTGGGTCCACATCTGGGCACAGCCCATGCAGGGAGGCTGCTGCAGCACAGGGACAGCCACGTCCATGTCTGCTCACAGCCAGTGCAGGGAGGCTGCTGTGGCCCAGTGAGAGCTGCGTCCACTTCCAACAGCCACATTCGGCAGAGGCTCATCCTCGGGCAGTCGGTGCCATCACTGGGCCCACGCAGCATCCTAGGGCCTTCTCACTGTCTTCATTCTGCTCTGAGAGCTCAGAGTTGGCAGGCAGGTGGGGTGTGGGCATGTGGAGGGCATGGGCCCAGGACATTCCAGGACACTCCAGGCACCCAGTCAGCCGATCCTGCTCTAGTGCCCTCTGACAAGGAGGGTGAGTGTGGGCACTGGAGAGGAAGGCCCCACATGGGCCTGTTTCAGGAGCAACTCGCTCCCTGCAGAGCCCTGAGGGTCTCAGCCCTGCTGGAACCCACCACATCCAGCAGACCCCACAGGGCTCTGCTGAGCTCTGTCACCCCCACCTCAGAGGCGGCACCCCTGGCCTGGGTCAGAACAGGGGGACTCGGGTGGATGGCGAAGCACAGACAGGAGACCCTCAGGAGAAAGAAGGCGCCTGGGCCCAGGAGGCTGGAGGCTGGGCCAGATGCAGGAAGGTCTCCGGGGATGAAGGCGGGGAGTCGGCAGTGGTGCCCAAACAGGGGTGACCCCAGCAACGTGACCCCAACATCAGGAGATGTGATGGAAGGCGCAGGGAGGGTCTGAATGGACGGGCCGCCACGGAGCTGGGGCAGTTCGAGCCTGAGACACCAGGCAGGCTGTGGGTGCCTCTGGTGTCAGGCTCAAGGCGGGAGACCTTCGAGGCTCTGGAGGGCTCCACCTCGAGGCGTCAGGATCATGCACCACACACCAATTTCACCTCCAAACAGGAGGCTCCAAACCTCTCACTAAAAAGTACCCAGCTAAGACACAGGAGGGCCTGCGAGATTCCGAACACGTGACTCGAGGCAGCCAGAACCCCGTGCCTGAGGGTGACACGTGGAACTCACGGCTGGACCCACTGGAAATGGAGATGGGGACATGATCAAGCCACCGTGTCATCTCCCCAGATGCCGTGGAACCCACCTGTGGCACAGCGAGCGCCCTTCCTGGACTGCACACAGTGAGCTCCTGCTGGGCACCGCCGTGACTCCCCTCGGTTTTGTGATATGCGTTGAGAGGTTCTCACACGCCCTCCTCACATCTACACGAGGGCCGCCAGCTCCAAAGAGCAAGGCAATGGCCCTCCCCAGGGGCCTCCCCGCAGGCACAAGGCTCCACTCCCGAGGAACACCTGCCCTTGAAGACAGGGCACGGCACTGACCCCAGCCCCACACCTGCCGAGGAACAAGACCTGATGTACTTGCCAGCTGTCTTCTGCCTGGGGCCTTGGAAACACGGCCCACTTTCGGCCTTCACCAAGGTTGCCCACAGGCCATGCCCAGGCATGGGCCCAGTGTGGTGGGGCACGTGGATTCTTGGTCACTGGGTGCTGCCTCCACCCTCTGCATCTCTGGTTCTGATCAGAATGACTCAGAACCACACGTGGTGAAGATAATGGAACGGGAAGACCCAGTACCTTCCACTGAGCTGCACCTTGAAGCCTCTGCTAGCAAAACCTGCCATCTGCCTGCTGCACCAAGGAAGGTGGAGGGTGACAGCACACGCATCTGAGCAGGAGGATGGCCGCAGGCTCGGAAACCACGGCGGCACACGCAGGTGAGCGACTGCACACTTCCTCGACGCAGCTCCCATAAATGTCCAGACACTCAGGTTGTGCGGCCTCAGAGGCAGGGCAGCCGGTGCCAGTCCGAGCAAGGTACTCGCTTTTCCACGTGGCTCTGACCCAACCCGGGAGAACAGGTCTGCATGCCCCAGTATGGACACAGTTGATGAAAGCCACTACTTTCTAAAGTAGCCCAAGGGAGACGACAGGATCCAGGTGGACCCTCTGACATGCCCAAGGGTGTGCAGAACTCCAAACAGACTCAGCGCAGAAAGAACAGTGGACTTTGCTGCCTGCTCACTGCCACACTTCCCACGTCAGGGGTGCAGACACAACACTAGACTGGGGCAACCGCCGCGGGAGAGACCCAAGTTCACACGCATTTGAGTCCCCCTCCCCAGGGAGAAAGAACACCGTCTAACTGGGGACCTGAGGACCTGGGCATCTGAGGATGGCTCGCAGGGATTTGCACCTGGCACTCCCAGGTGGGTGTGGGGGGTGAGCTGCAGGCCAAGAAGGGTAACCTGAGCCATTCAAAGGCAAGGAGGCCCCTTCTGGACCCAGGACCACCTTAGCCTGGATCTCAAAACAGAGGCAAACATCTATTTCAACCTCACTGGAAACGACCTGAAACCATAACTTCTCCATCTTCCTGCAGACATGATAATCCTTGACTCACATTCTTATATTTATTTCGTGACTTTTCTTAGGAATACCTCTAAGAACCCTAGCACACAGGATAAAAACAGAAACTGTTCTTATCTACACAGCACATTATTAAAATACATCTCTTTAATATTTTCCTTTTCTCTAAGAGAAAAATAAACAATTAAGAAAACTACATACCAGGTTTGAAGGTAATTAGGCAGGTCCTGTTCGTACAAGTTCCTTCTGGAAAAATCATTATCTGGAAGTGGGAGAAAGAAAAGGATCAGCATTAACCTGTACATAATTATAATTCGGAGCTTACAGAAGCCAGTCTTCACAATATATCTTCTTTGCTGCTGACGTAATTTAGACACTGTGATCATATTCAGTATCTAAATTATTAACATACATTATGGAAGCACACACTGATTTCCGCTCTGCTGGTTTTACTAAAGTGCAGCAGCAGTGTCAATACACAAACAGCATCTGTCTTCTTCAACTACAGCTCCTGGAAAGCAGGGTAATCGTGGTGCCCACCTCTCAGACACTGTGAGAAACAGGTGCAACTAAATATAACCCACGGTTGGCACAACATAAGCACCTCCTGGGGGCGGCACTCATTCTTATCAGGAAGAAGGCGGAGAGGAGAGCAAAGACCCACAATGGCAGTGCCTGGCTGATGGAGCCGAAGGAGGGCTGGGACCCCAGCAATGGGCTGCATGGGCAGGAGAGCTGAGCCCCAGTCAGGCAGCACCTCCACACCGGGGTTTCAATTCCTCTGATTCACACTGGTCTGCTGTAGCAGAAACTGCACTCAAACTCCCAGCCCCACAGGCTGCTTTCAGTTCTGGGTCGCACGAGGTAGACAGAACTCAGGCAGGCCGGCGTGGGCCCACCCAGACCTCAGGCAGGCCGGCGTGGGCCCACCCAGACCTCAGGCAGGCCGGCGTGGGCCCACCCAGACCTCAGGCAGGCCGGCGTGGGCCCACCCAGACCTCAGGCAGGCCGGCGTGGGCTCACCCAGACCTCAGGTAGGCCGGCGTGGGCTCACCCAGACCTCAGGCGGGCCGGTGTGGGTCCACCCAGACCTCAGGCAGGCTGGCGTGGGTTCACTCTGGCAAGCCCAGGGCCAGGCAGGCCAAATGGGTGGGGGAGGAGGCTGCCTGTGCTTGTGGGGGCAGAGCTGGGGCACCCTGGACATCACAGCCCTCTAAGTGGCTACCCCCAGCCAGACCCCGCAAAGCTTCCTGAGCAATCAGATCCCAGACAGTTCTGTGAAATTTCTAGCTTCTAATGCTGGCTCAGCTGGAAAGAAGAGAAAGAGCGTTCAAGCTAATGTCGGCCGAGCTGCCCCTACAGCTGGGTTCAGGGCTTCTGAATAATGCCTGGGAACCAGCATACAGACCAGGAAGCTTACTCCAAGACTTTTAGAACCGCCCAACACATAGCAGGCTGACACATCAACTCCGAAATCAGACTGCACCAGGAGGGCGGGTGAGCAATGCTCTGAGTCAGAACTTAGTTCAGAAAAGATGATTCAGGAAGCTGAGATGCGTTTGAGAATTATTTTTCTTTACTTTAAATTTCAGGCACCGAAACCAAATGCGCCTGACAGCACCCTCCTGAGTTCACGCACTCACTAGGAGAAGATAATCAGAATCCAGCCCCGGAGGAAGGGCCCCGGTTTCTTTCTCCCCACTCTCGAAGTTCGCATCTTTCGGAATAAAACCACTGAAACACCATCAGGGCTGCGTGCGTTACCTGCGGCCACTTTCCATTTGACTGCGCACGTCTCTTGATTTCTTCTACTGTTTTCCTGCGAGAATCCTGGTCTGACCGGGACACGAACACAGGCCGTATATACCGGATCAGAGCTGGAAGAGAGGAGGGGAGAGGATCACGTGGAATGCACGGCTCCTGCCAGGTAGGGCTGAGGAAAGAGGGGGCTGCTGCATGGCGCCCAGTGGGGCAGAAGCCCCCAGATGCCTTAGGGGCTGTGCCATGGGTGGGCTGTGAGTCCCTGCCTGAGGGAACGGGAACAGCACCCGGGCTTCCCACGTCTGTGACAGCAGGAAGCCCTGTAGCCTCAGTGCCACAAGTAACACCCTGGCACCCGCTGAGGACACGGAGCACAGAATGGAGGTCAGTGAAAGACAACCTCCAGGCAGCAGGAAGTCTTTAGTCCCGGTCTTCACAGAGGACAGGGTTGAAGGTACCAGGTGCCTGGATTGGACCCCGCCCGCCCCCTGTGGGTTGAACTGCGTCCCCTAAAAGACAAGCTGAAGTCCTCACTCCTGGTATCAGGAATGGGAACTCATTTCGAAACAGGTGGTAGCAGATGCTCAAGGTCCCAGATGAGGGTCCCTATGGGAGGAGGAAACAAAGCAGATGCTCAAGCTAAAGTCCCGGATGAGGGTCCCTATGGGAAGAGGAGACGAAGAGGGAGAGAGAAGGCCAATGATGAAGGAGGCCATGGGAAGATGTGGCCACAGCCCCCGCCAGGAGCCAGGAAGACTGAGGGAGCTTTCAGAAGAGCCCAGTGCGGCCAGCACTTTGTTCTGGCGCTTCTGCTTCTAGACGGTGGGAGAATACATTCCTGTTGTTCTAAGCCACCAGCTTTGTGGTGCTTTGTAGCACAGCCCCAGTTCTAACCATGGCACCCCACAGCCTCCTGGAAGGTGCAGGGTCGGGGTACAAGCAACACCCCGCCATGAAGGCTGGTGCTCAACCAGGGCAACGCGGCCACGGCACATTTCTGCAAGAGGATTTGAACGTAGAAACATACTTCTTAGAAGAGAAAACTCTGAAGACTTTAAAATGAAACTATCCCTGAGCAGAGCTTCCTTTTTGAGGATGGTGAGCAGGATCCACGCTTGGCACCCCCCAGGCCAACTGAGGGTGTCTCTGACCCTACCACAGGCTCCCAGGCTGCTGGTCAGCCCCACCTCCCCACCCCAGCTCAGTTTCCAGTTTCTTTTTTTAGCGCTTTTATTACTTGTAAGGAGTAGCATTTCATGACTTTTATTCTTTCTTGGAGGTTCATTCCTCCAAGAACAACGAGAAAATTGAAGCCAAAAAAAGAAAATTCCTTCTATCCTGCGGTTGCCTGTTGGGTCTCTGCAGTCTTTCCTATGTCTTGAATCATTTTGCTTTTTCACGATTTCAGTACTATTTCATCCTTACTCTGGTTATTTCCAACTCTGCTAAAAAGGACGAAATCGGAAGGAAGGGAAGCATGGCGGAGTCGTCTCGCAGGACGGCGCAGGCGTGAAAGAAATGGCCCTGACTGCGTGGTCTTTCGGTTCCCACTGTTTTGGCCAAAGCGTCCCATGGTCATCCCAGGGCACACGGGGTCTGGAGATGCCACCCTGCCACCTTTGCTATCCTGTCAGCTGGTTTGTTTCATGAACAGAGTAGAGATTTCAGAAGTTGTCTATAAAGGCAAAGAACAGAACAGAACAGTGACATGGGGGCGTTTCACACTCAGATGGGTCCCGGGGTAAATGTGGGGGGTGCAGGGGGAGGACTCTGTATCCGAGCGAAGTCTTGGGCCGTGCGTCTTCAGGTGGGTTGCCCAGTGTGCGTTTCACACTGAGAACTGGGCGGTGAGGACGGCAAGGAGATGCAGCTCCGCCCCGGGAGCCCTGAGGAGGGAAGGGCGTCACCATGCCGTGTGCACAGTCACAATGGGACTGGCGCATTTTGCCAGCAAGAAGGTGACAGCGTTCTGCCGTCTTTTGGGCATTTGAGCCTCAAACTTTCCTTGACAAGTCTGTAAATGGATAGTGCAGATATGAAGGTCACTGAAAGGAAACTAAGAATGTGAAAAGGAAAAAATCCACCTGGTTGATCACTCTAATTGGTATTGATGCATCTAAAAATGAAAATATTTTGAACATTTTCAACATTCATCTCTTCAACAAAGTTGTGAGCTGTCAAAGGGTCCACGAGAGGAACCAGAAGTCACTACAAGCTGGGACCAGGGAGACGTCTCTGAGCTGGGACCAGGGGAGACGTCTCTGAGCTGGGACCAGGGGAGATATCTCTGAGCTGGAAACCAGGGAGACGTCTCTGAGCTGGGACCAGGGGAGACGTCTCTGAGCTGGGGCCCGGGGAGGTGTCTCTGAGCTGGGGCCTGGGGAGACGTCTCTGAGCTCCTGAATCAGAGGGTGCTCCAGATGTGCAGTAGAGGAGTCGTCAGCCACGCCCCAGGACGATGGCCCTTTCAGGCCAGGACAGCAGAGAGCAAAATGTGGTTCCTGCTAAGTCTGAATTCTAATGAAAATTTCTGACGAGCTTGTTTGTCACTATCCTTTCCCTCGCAGGTCCGTGGATTATCTCTGAAATGACAAGAAACACACAGGGCTCCACGAGGGCCCTGCACACAGCAGCAGGGCTGTGGCCATTCTTCCTGCTGCGCCGAGATGAAGGTCAGTGCTGGGTCACCTGGGTTGGTCCGGAAGAGGTGGAATCCCGGGCCTCTAGAAAGATGGGACTACAACGTCCAGCGTCACCGCACCAAACACTCCTTCGTGCTGGCGATCTCCACAGGGAGGCACCAAGGGGCACAGGGAGAGCCCGGCCAACGCTCAGGTTCACTCTGGGTGGGCCAGCCCCCCATCCAAGGACCCCTGCAGCTGCAAGGGTGCCTGGGCACACGGCTCCACAATCCCCCTCCCTAAGCAGATGACGACAACCATGGGCTTTTGCCACGGTGGGGACGCAAACGTGGTTTCCTGGGTATGCCGGAACCACAGGATGCAAAGGGTGCTGAGTGGAGCTGGGGCTGCCCCATGAGCCTGTAGAGCTTGCAGAGCGGGGAAACCTGCGTGTGAGAGCCAAGGCCATCACTCGGATGGTGCCTGCAGTCCAGTCTCGCCTCCAGTGCCAGCCTGTCCAGCCTCCTCCAGGCTTCCCCAGCCAGCTGAGTGCAGCGAGCCTTCCAGTCCCACCAAGGACCATCCCCAATTTCTAAGCCTGACCCAGGCAGACTCAGGCCACCCACAACTGCCCAGCTGCAGGTACAGTCTGGACACCCTCCAGCTGCTGCAGGCCCAATCCCCCACGGGCCGTGCCGGGGTTCCTCATCCCACTTTCAGCCTTCCTATCCCAGCTGTGGCCGCCACCCTCAGTGGTCAGCACCACAGAATGTGTCCCCACCCAGTCCATACTGAATGTGTCCCCCCAGATATTCTCTAGAAAACTGTCACATGAATGCTAACATTAGGTGCTGCATGGAAACAGAGCCGGCAGGAGCGCCCAGGTGAGGGCCCCGGCCACAGGTGACGCCCCTCCTCCCGGCAGCTCCTTCCCTCAGCACCGCCCACTGCCAACCCAGGACCCGCTGTGCCCCAGAACGTGCTGTGCTGTGCTGACGGCGCCTGTGAAGGAAGCACGAGGACAGAACGGACCCAGCTGCCCTGAAGAGCACCGAAGACAGAGCTCTGGCAGGTCAGGGCTGCGCACAGGTGGGTGAGGGGCCACGCAGGGCTCCAGGGCTCCCTACAGTCCTCGCAGAGCAGTGGGTCCATGGGATGCCACCCCCAAAGATGGGTCCACATGCTGACCCTGGAACCTGCGAATGGGGCCTTATTTGGAAAAAGGTTTTTACAGAGGTAACTCGTTAAGGATCTGAAGACAAGAGCATCCTGGATCACCCAATGACTGGTCCTTATAAGAGACACACGGAGGAGACACTTGGAGGGAGCCAGGCCAGTTGCCCACTGAGGCAGAGTCAGAGCGATGCAGCCACAGCCCAGGATCGCCTGCAGCCCCCAGAGGAGGAAGAGGCAGGAAGGGGCCCCACAGGGCCTTCGGCCCAGAGACGCCTTGATTTGGAACATCTGGTCACCAGATGACGAGAGGGTGAATCTCTGCTGCAGTGAGTCCCCGGCTTTGGGGAGGGGTCACGGCAGCACCAGGTGCTCAGGCCCCTGGGTTCACGGCACAGCCCCGGTGCATGGGCAGCCCTGCCGACCTACTCCCAAAGACTTCCAGAACTGCCATCTGATAAAGGTGAGCCACCCTTGCCAAGCAGACCTGGAGCAAGCACTGTAGCCTGTTATGATAGTGAGGGAACTCAGGTACCAATAAAAATAACAATTACAACAATGAAAATTACACAGGAAACCACAACACAGAAAATGGGGCACAAGGCCAATATGCCCGGCGGTGGGGGCTCGATCACTCCCAGCAGCGTGGGGGGGGTCCCTCACTCCCGGCAGGGGGGTCTCACTCATTTCCAGCAAGTGGGGGTCCCTCATTCCTAGCAGGGAAGGGATCTCTCATTCCCAGAAGGGGGGGGTCCCTCAAAACCAGCAGGGAGTCCCTCACTCCGAGCAGCAGAGGGGGTCTCATTCCCAACAGAGGGGGGACCCTCACTCCCAGCAGGAGGGGAATCTCTTATTCTCAGCGGCAGGGGGATCTCATTCCCAGCAGGGCAGGGTCCCTCACTCCCAGCAGGGGTGTCTCACTCACTTCCCCAGATCGGGATGTCTCTGCTCTCTGCCTTCATCACGATGGAGGACATCGTCATGGTCACAGGGATGGCGTCGAAGTAGGACGAGTGAGGCGCGAGCGTGAGGATGGCCGCCTCGGTGGGCAGCGCCTGCCGCCCCTTCACGGCCACCCGGTGGAAGCCGCCGGCGAACCACATGGTGCGCATGATGGCCTTCAGCAGGAAGTCCACGACCCTGCAAAAGAGGGCGCTGTGTCACGCGGGCACACGGGCACGGGTCCGCGGTCTCGGAGGCTGCGTGAGGCACAGGGGCGGTCCTACGGGAGGGCCCTCCAGGGCGCGGTCCAGGCCACAGGCCTCCTGTGGTCGCCACCGCTGGGACACCTGCTTGAGGGAAGAAGAGGCGCCGCGCCTTCCTGGCCTCCGCCTGCGTCCTCACTGGCTGCGCTCTCACCTATGAAGGAGGCCGCGGAGCCCTGTGTGGTGGTCACGGCCAGGTGACAGGGAGCGCTAGGACAACATGAGACTCCAGAACACAGACAGCCCAAGTCCCAGGCCAGAAGACCTCCGGACCTTCATGTTAGCAACTTATTTATCAGCATCCTATCATTTTGAAATGGGAAAAACATTAAAACACCTAAAACATATATCGAAATACGGAGGGGGCTCAGAGCTGAGGGCGGAAGCTGAGACCTGCGTGCGAACTTCCCCATCTCATCTCCACAGGAAGCCTGGCGTTCCCACAACCAGGCGTTGTGTTATTACAGCGAGCTGTTTCTGGAAGAAATTAGATGGCCAATAAATTTGGAAAATAAAGTAAAAATCAGCCTAGGTTAACTGAATTTGTGTACCCTTTATCTCTTTTTAAAATAGGTACAAATTTAGCCTTTTAAACGTGTGTATTCTCTTTCATATGAGGCTACAGATTAGGCTGTTATTCCACATGTCAGGGAACTGACACGCAGCAAACGGCCACGGTGTGTGAGAAGCCACAGGCCACGCACACAGAGAACATGATTCAGCCTCATGAAAAGCCACGTTTCTCTTGGCCACTGGGTTAAGTGGTCGATCACACTGGGTAAAACTACTGCACAGAAAAACAAGAGCCTGAAGCCTTACTGGATTCACATTTCCTTGGGACGGATGATCCCCTCTCAGAAGACTTCCAGGATGGGTTCCCACGGATCTGAGCCAAGGCAGTCACTAGGAGAGCACAGAGCCTCTCGCGGGGCCACCTTGGAATGGCCTTTGTGTATACGGATGATAAACAATGGTGTAGTTACACATGGAGATGCTGGGGACCAACCCAGGATGCTGCTTTTCTAGAGGAGGGGGGATTACACAGGCGTGCACTTCTTCACCACCTATTCAGGTGCACATTTAAAAATGTACTTTTCTGGCCAGGCAGGATGGCTCACACCTGTAATCCCAGCACTTTGGGAGGCCAAGGCAGATGGATCACTTGAGGTCAGGAACTCAAGACCAGCCTGGCCAACATGGTGAAACCCTGTCTCTACTAAAAATACAAAAATTAGCTGGGTCTGGTGGCGTGCGTCTGTAATCCCAGCCACTCAGGAGGCTGAGAGAGGAGAACTGCTTGAACCCAAGAGGCAGAGGTTGCAGTGAGCCGAGATTGCGCCACTGCACTCCAGCCTGGGCAACAGAGTGAGATTCCATCTCAAGAAAACTAATCTAAACTAAAAAATAAAGATGTACTCTTCTGTACGCATGTTATTTTCCACACACACAAAAAAAGTACAAAAACAAATGCCAACAGACAGCGATTGATGCCTAAGATGGAAGAAACAAGGCAGCGGAGGAGGGAGAAGTGAGGCTGCAGAGGAGGCTGTGGCGGGCACAGGAGCCGGTCCCGGGCAGGTTCAGGGGCAGGAGAGAGGACAGCAGGAAAAAAGAGATTAAAACCCGGGCAGCCCTTGGAGGAACACACCTGCCAGCCCCCAAATCGAATTGCAGGGACAGACGGTGCTCAGGGGAAATGTACTGGGTGTCAGGGCAGGGAAAAAGCAGCTTCAGCTCTTCTCTAAAGATCTTGGAGGAATTTTATACCCAAACTATCCACATGTGAAAACCTGGACTGCTGGCATGGATGACAGCCTCAGAGAAAAGCTCCGCTCGCTGTGGGGTTGGGGACCCAGTACCCACTCACCCCAGGGCAAAGGGAGCCAGCACAAGCCCAAGGTGCTCAGGTGCCTTGGCAGCCTGTTCCCAGGGGAATGTGAATCAGGAGACGGATCTATCTGCACACAGAGTGGAGATCTCCATCAGCACCCCCGGGAAATCCACTCCGTCCTACCATCCTCTCACGGACGACACCCAAGAATCCTGAGACAGGTGAGCAGAGCAGCTGCATGGCAGAGAAGCAGAAGACTGACCCCAAGGAGACAGAAAGGGTGGGCAACAGAAGAGGGGCGCAAAACATCCACCACGCTCGCCAAGATCGTCAGGAAGAACAGGGTGCTGAGGAGCATCAGAGAACAAGAGAACACTCTCAGAAACCAAGACTCTCACTGTGGAGACAAGCAACGCACAGGAAAGCCTGGGAAATGAGGAGGGGGAAATCTCCCAGAACATGCAGGGGGGAAAGGAGGAAGGCCGCTGAGGCCTGCATCTCTCAACCCAGCTGGCGTGTGGAGGTGGCCGAGGGAGGCCCACATGTCTAAGCGTGAGGGGCAGGCGCAGGCCCCGGCTCTGCAGTTTCCAAATGTTCTGCCGTGAGCAGAGGCAAGAGGCGGAGCAGAGCCGGCCCTGGAGAGGACCTATACACATGTACACAGCCTGAGTATATATGACATCGCTCTCATGTATACTCATACACACATGCACACGCACACTCATACATATGTACACACATATACTCTCACATACATATGTACACCATACATATGTGGACACCTGTACACGTACACTTGCATATATACACACATACACACATGTACACAGAGACACATGTACACAGAGACACAGGTGGCAGGAGCTGCTGGCTTCTAGGAGACCAGATAAAGTGGTTTGATGCTCAAGTTCAAGCTCCAACCTCCAGGCCAACGTACGGGGAGTACTAGAGTCATCATGGGGATGGCATCCCCAAACTTGGGAACGGGTGTTCCCACACAGAGCATTCAGGAAAGGGCACCATCCATCTGAACCGTCCAGTCAGCCAAGGGGCAGCCCCTGGAGGACCTGGCCCAGCTCAGGACTTGGCCCGTGGTCAAGGATTCAGCGCCAGATGGTCGGGTTTTGCAAAACGATGCTACGGTTTTTACAACACTGTGTGTTGAAAGTAACTTAAAATAGTGCCTTTTGCGAAACTGTGTCATTCTTTCACTGAAAGCCGAAGATTTTTATTTTAGGAAGGTTTGAATGACACTAACTTACATTCAGCAAAAATGCCTTAATTCAACGTCAATCTATTCAAAACTGCAGAGCAGTGCAATAACGTGAGCCAACTTAAGTCCCAAACCGACTACATAATTATTATTCAGGGTACACTCTGAATCTGCTATTTCAAATCCAGTTTTTTCCTGATCCCTTGCGTCCCTAACTACGGTGCTTTTGTGACTAGGTTTCCCCTTGGGGAGTTCAGAATTCAAGGTCTGTTCTCTCTTCTGTTTCCCTTCAAGCACCAAGCCAAGCCCAGGACTGTGCACCAAGGGAGCTTTCATCAGTGCTGCTGAAGGAGACGCCAGGGGCTCCGGGGGTGGGAGGGTGGGATTCAATGCCAGGCAGCACGGGCAGCTTGAGTGCCCACAAGCATCCGTGCATACTCTCGCACATGCATACATGTTCACCTGTACACACACATGCACACATTCACACACATACACAGACATCGCTCTCATACTCATACACACATGCACACACACACTCATATGTACACACATATACTCTCACACATATGTACATACATCATACATATGTGGACACCTGTACACACGTACACTCGCACATATACACACATACACACGTACACAGAGACACAACATATACACATGTACATACTGTCATACACATACATGTATGTGCACACGATAGACATCCATCCATACACACATATATACATGCACTCACATGTACACACATGCAACACACACAGGTACACAACACACATGTATACACATGTACACACTCTCATACACACACATACTTGCACCGGCGGCTCACATACACACATACACAAATGCAACCACACACCTATGCACATGTACCTACTCTCGTGCATGCACATACACACGTATGCACACTCACATGTGCATATGTACATACACACATGCATGTACACTCTCTCACACACATCCTCTCTGCACACATACACAGAATGATACACAGTGAGTCTCCACAGATCCAGATGCCCAAAGATCTCATGAAGCAGAGGTGACAGAAATCCCAACGTGTCACTTCACGGGACACTTGACACGTGTATGAGATGTACATATGAAGCGTCTCTGAAGTGCAGCTGCTAGAATAAGAGTCCGTCGTGGTCCATGTATTGCCTGATGAAGCCAAGTCAATTATTCACAGACAAGAAAAGCCACCAGGGTTAGCACGGGGAAACGGAAAATTGCCCCAAGCCATCTACTTTGAGAAGTGAGAGCCTGTGCTCGCACGGGGTTCCTGCCTCCCGAGATAGAACAGAGGAGACGGGGAGCTCGGCCCAACAAGGACACGGGGAGTAAGAGAAAGGGTGCCAGGAAAGCACCGTGAAGCCATTGCTACCCACAGCACCACATTCAGCCAGGTCACCTGCAGCCTGCTTCACGCTACAGAACCCCCACTTTCTAGCTGTGGCTTCTCAGCTCAGCAAAACGGAAAGCCTGACTTTGATTTGGCCTTGATTTACTTTGCTTGGTTATATATTTGATACCCAATTCCTATTTTATGGTTAAAACATTTCAAAAACAAACCTCAAGATAAAGCATAAGAGAATTTTAAAAATCTAGAGAGGCAAAATGAAGAACCAAAGCCAGTGATGATCCCGTTGCCCCTAAAGAACCCAGGCTGCCCCGGGTCACCACTACCCAGCGAGCAGCAGGGCCCAGAGTGAGGGACCCCCAATGCCCAGGCTGCCCTCAACTACGACTGCACCATGTCTGCACGCAATGGTGCGGCAAACCCGGGACCCTAAGTGGCCGTCTTCCCCTGCACCTAACTGCGTGTCTGAGTGTGGCCCTGGGTATCGAGGAGAACCGAAGCTCAGGCAGATGTCAGCTCCCATCAGCCTCTTGGCCGTGAAAACTTTGCTGTACATACAGCCCAGAGATCAGACACCTTCCAGAGAAAGGAGGGGCCTGGGCATGCCCACTACACCTGTCGGGGGCCAGGCAGTGAATGCATTAGGCTCTACAGCCACACGGCCTGTGTCCCAACCACTTGGCCTGACTTCCCCCCAGTGCAGCCCTGAACATCACGCAGGCCAGTGGGCGTGCCCGTGATCCAGTAAAACTTTATTTATAGTCAGGCAGCAGCCTCCAATTAACTACTAATATTCTTGTTTTTGAATAAAAGATTCAGGGAGCCCCTTCAGGATGATGAGAGACGTTAACAATACGTGGAAGGGTTGTCAGAGCTGTGGTTATAGGACATGAGTGATAACTTTTAAGATACTGAAAATATTTATCAAAGTATTTATGATATCTCAACATTTTCATTTGCTAATGGCAGATACTTTCAGTGAAAGCACAGCTTTAGGAATTTAAATGAAACAAGAAAATATTGTGAATCAGTTTAATTTTTTTGTGGTCTCTTTTGGATCTTTAGTTTAGATGTATTCCTCATCAGATAGGTGTGCTTTATTTCTATTCCGTGCTTAAAAGCCAGGAAAAGTTTAGGTCCACAAAGCAATGGAAAGACGGCCCCGGAGGGGTGGTGCCAGCAGGCAGCAGGCCAGGCCAACGTTGGCTGACATGCAGTCTCGGAGGGCGGGGGAGGACCGAGCCTCCTGTCCGAAGGCAGGGCTGGGCCTGGCTCCAGCCAGTTGCTGGCCCTGGGGAGCAGGCCCACTGGCCAGAGCTTCTGCTTTTCCAAGACTGGCCAGAAATGGGGATTTTGATGTCAAGTCACTGGACTTTTATGATGCAGCAACCTGTTCCCACTTAGCCCACTTTTAATAAGACCAGGTTGGCAGGAGATGCCACAGCGGCTACCTGCCCCGAGCAGCCGTTCCTCTCATTGCTGCTGCTCTTACATCTGGAAGACGGCCCCTCCCAGGCCCACGGCACCCGCACTAGGTCCAGCTGCCTCTGCATACGGGCCACTGAGGCGGGGACCTCCCTAGGCAGGGGGCCTGTGTCACTGTGGTGCCCTGTCACTGCAGCCCAAGAGGCTGTCCACTCACAGCCTGAGGGTCTGGGGGAGGCCACCATGGGCAGGGCCAGAGCTGAGGCGGGAGGGGCAAGGGGGCTGGCAGTCACAAAGCCAGGAGAGGGTGCCCAGAAGTCTGACTTTCGTCAGCAATAGGGAGCCCTGGCAGGTTCGGGAGCAGAGAAGGCCACGGTGTGGGGGGGTCTCTGTGCTCAAGGATGTGAAACAATGGCCGCACATCCTGTAGAGCCCTGGAAAGTGAAGCCTCAGAGCAGGACCGTGGCGGAGGTGTGGAAGACGGAGGCAGCAGGGAGGTGGCCGAGTCCCCGCTGGCAGGGGGCAGCCCTGGCGGACGCTGGGCTCAGAAGGGAAGGACGGATGGGCTAGGGTGGAGAGACACAACCCCACTGTGAGATGGGTTCCCACTGTTTGGCCGCGTGACCGCCCCCGGGAGGAGAGCACGGCACATGCGCAACTTACTTCCTCCACAGGGCCAGGGGCTGCTCGGGTTCCTTCTCCGCAGAGCCCCGGGATGCGACCAGTGCGAGGGGCCAGGCCAGCAGCATCATGGCGGCGGCAACCAGGAGCCGGACCGGGAAGAGCGTCAGTGTCATGAGGGCCACCTGCGGACAGAGGGGGGCGTTATCCAGAGGATCCATGTAGGACACCAGGCAGCTCCCCACCCGGCAGAGGCCAGCCCAGGGAGACAGCGCGCCCCGCAGAGTGGAGAGCTGGGGAGGGGCTGCAGCCGGCACACAGCTGACCAAGGCTGACCAGCACTGACCGAGGCTGACCAAGGCTGACCACTGCTGACCAGCGCTGACCAAGGCTGACTGGCACTGACCAGGGCTGACCAACACTGACCAGCACTGACCGAGGCTGACCGGTGCTGATGCTGACCAGCCCTCACCATGGCTGTGGACACTGACCAGTGCTGACTGACATGCTCCACGCCCACTGCCCGCTTCCTGCCTCCTTACTGGAGCCGCCATGCGAGTGGCTTGGGAACGACACAGTGGAGCTTCCTCCTGCAAATTCAAGGGCCACTCTGACCCACAGTACACAACCCCAGGCAGCTCCACCCACCAGGACGCACCCCCAGGCAGCTCCCCCCCCCCAGCATGCACCCCCAGGCAGCTCTGCCCCCCAGGACACACCCCCAGGCATCTCCACCCGCCAGGACGCACGCCCAGGCAGCTCCGCCCCCCAGGACGCACCCCTAGCCCCACAGGCCTCACTCAGCAGTTTCCCCTGAAATCCTTTATGTGGACATGAGAGTGCATACGCCACCCTAGACAGGTGTTGGTGACGTGGGGAGGTAGCTGGTCTGGAGTTTGCAAGGTTGGACCTCAAACCACAGAGAAGATGGCAGAATGAAGGTGTGACTTTCCAGCCAATGGAAGACCCGGCGCAGGAGAGTGGACTGGCAGGAGGGCAGGGGTGCAGGTCAATATGGGGGCTCAGGAAGGCCCCCCAAGCGAGGGCAGGCCCCCACGCCAGGGCAGGCCGAGGCTGCAGGATCCCAGGCAGCCCAGGGTCCGAGGATGGAGGTCCCTCTGGGAGGCGGACAGGACTCCGTGCAGAGGAGCCAGAGGCTTTAGGTGAGGGGAAACACCAGTCCTGAGGTGCAGGTTTTGTGCAGAGACAGAAAAGACCCAGGAGACACAGATGGCAGTTGGCTCCCCAAGCAGCAGCCATCCCTAATTTCTGATGCCTGTCATGAGAGCGCTCCCACTCTGTTTCCTTGGTTTGTCCCTAGATTCTTTTGGGTTCTCAACGGAGACAAGCATAGCCCAAGAGAAACATGCCTGCCACATGCGTCATTTTAAGTTTTCGAGTGGCCACATTTAAAGGGAATGACAATTTAATATATAGCTCATTTTGCCTGGTATATCTGAAATACCGTTTCAACACGTACTCGACGTAGAAGTTGCTACTGGCTAGTCTGCATTTTCTCACGCTGTCTTGGATGTGCAGTGTGCATTTCACTCTCACGGCTTTATGCCACCCGTGTCTCTCACCCTGACCACCAGTGGTCAGGTCAGCCTGTCGGGTACACAGATCTAGACGATGTTTGGTTTGCGAGAGATGACGACCTCTAATGTGCCTCTCCTTCCCCACTTCCGGGGGCTGCTCCTCACCCCAGCTGGGTCCCCACTTCAGCATCACGCTCGCTGCACCAAGCAACCACAAATCTGTTATCCCGCCATTGGTGACGATTGTCACTGTTCAACATCGTGTTACTGGCGTTCAGCAAACGTTCTTTACTGCTGAGAAACCTTCCCAGGCCTCATCCTCCATGAGTTTTGTTTTGCTTTAAATCATGAATGGGTGCTGAGCTTCATCAGAGGTGCTTCCTGCATCTGTGGGGAGAGCCACGCGCTGTTTCCCACTTTAATCCACTAATGTGATGCCTCACAGCCACGGTCTCTCTAATATTGAAAACTAGCTTCAGCGCTGCGCAGCTACCTGTTAGGATCATTTTTTAAAAGGAATTGCTAGGTCTGTTGGCTAACAGATGCTTGGGACTGTCACCAGCTGTTAAGTAAGACGCGCCTGTCACTTCCTCCCAGCGGCTTCCTGGTGTGGTCGCCCTATGAAACCAGCGTGCGGCCATGCCCACCGGCAGCTCCTGACCGCTGCTTCACTGTTTCCAACCCTACTGTTTAGAGTCCCTCTTTTTTCTTGGGTTGAGTTCACTGTCTTTGTCAATGAGGAAGTCTCTTCCTGGAAGCTTTTGGCATATTTTTCCCTCCCGCTACCAAGGTCTCCTCCCAGCTGCCTTTAAGATAACTGAGTCAAGTTGCCCACCACACTCTCCTTGGGTTTACACCAAGCCTGCTCTCTGGTTTCACTTCTAATGTTACCTGTGTCTGCCAAAACTTCTAAACCTACGTTGCCAGATATTTTTCTATTTTATCAATCTTCTTACAGAACCATTTCAGATTTGTTCACTCTCAGTTGTGACCTAATCATATTAATTTTGGCTCTTATTAGTTCCTCTTTCTTCTGCTTTGAATTTAGTCAAATATTCTTTTCAACTTTTTGAGGGAAAAGCCCACATCGTTATTTTCAGAAATACCTTATTTCCTGATATTCACATTTAGAACACAGCTCCCCCTAAGGACCACCTCAATTTAATTCCACAAGTCTAAGGGGCAGCCTTTTCCTTTATTTGTAAAATTTAGTTTTAAATATTTCGTCCGTTCCCATCTACTGTTACTGTTTCATATTTTGTTGCAGTGGAGGAGAGCGCAGCCTCGGCCTTCAGCCTGCCTGGTCCCGGGGCTCCAGGGCCACTGGCTGGGAAGAGGCCACTCTGGGGCGCACAAGCCTGGCTGTGCTGTTAAAGCTGACAGCTGGGCCAGGCATGGAGGCTCACATCTGTAATCCCAGCACTTTGGGAGGCCAAGGCGGGAGGATCACCTGAGGTCGGGAGTTCGAGACCAGCCTGACCAACATGGAGAAACCCCATCTCTACTAAAAATACAAAAGTAGCCGGGCGTGGTGGTGCATGCCTGTAATCCCAGCTACTCTGGAGGCTGAGGCAGGAGAATCACTTGGACTCGGGAGGCAGAGGTTGTGGTGAGCTGAGATCGCGCCATTGCGCTCCAGCCTGGGGAACAAGAGTGAAACTCCGTCCTCCCAAAAAAAAAAAAAAAAAGCCGACAGTAAGTTACTGGGTAAGTTTCTTCTTCCCATAAACTGTTCTTAGAACCTGTTGCCTCCCCGTGCAGACGCCATGAAGTAGTGACAACCAGCACTAAGAGAAGTCTCAGGAAGTTCCCCACTGTGACCTGCGGCCATGGCAGCCTCTGCCCACAGTCTGCTTCACTCCACCTCTGGCACTGCAGCCAATTCTGCTACAACACTGCTTCCACCACAGAGAGTGGAATAAAATCACAGTAACCCATGGGGTTCCTGAAACAGCACCAACTGCCAGGCCATTCCATATGGGACAGCCCACTGCGAAAGGCTCCGGGGCTGGGGGAGCAGCGCCCCATCCCCAAACAACATGGGGCATGAATGAGCCCTGGATGGGGGGAGGCCCCACCTGCATCCCGGATAGTCAGGCTGCTGGTTCCTTAGCACATGGGGTTCGCTGGGCCAGCCAGTGGGGGAATGCACTGTGTGACCACGTGACCCTCGGCCCATGCACCCCCGCGCCTGCTCCTGTGCACATAGGGAAGACTGGGCGACCACCTGAGCCTCGACTTATACATCCCTGCACCTGCTCCTTCGTGCACAGATAGACTGCATCACCACCTGACCCTCGCCCCACACATCCATGCATCCATGCACCTGCTGCTTCATGCACAGGGAGGACTGTGTGAACAAGTGACCCTCTGCAACAGCTCCTTCCTGTAAGGGAAAGAATGCCTGACCACGTGACCCTCCCCACCCGTCAGTGCACCTGCTCCTCTTGGTGTCCCAGAAGACTGCATGACCATGTGACCCTCAGCCCACGCATCCTTGTGCCTGCTCGTGGTGCACCAGGGAATGCGGCCCGTGCTTCTGAGCTTAGCGGCAACAAGGAGAGGGGCCTGTGGGCCACAGGTGCAATCGCTGACCCTCGGCAAACAGGGCTGATGAGTGGAGGGTGGAGAGGGAACATGGCCAGGGAGGAGCTCCCCAGGCCTCCGGCAGATGGGGAGGGTGTGGCTCTGCTCTGCAGTGCTGTGAAAACTGCTTGGAGAGGGGCCTCTGGGAGCGTGGGTAGGAGGAGCAGCAGTGCTCATGGTGAAGAGCTGGGCATCTCCACCGCTCTGCCTTCACTTCGCCCAGCTCTGGGCCTGTGCGCTCTTTCTCTGCCAGGCTCGGCCCGCCCACAGGAGCCAGGAGCCCTTACCGAGGAGAACAGGACTTGGGTGACTGCTGTGGCTCCTACCAGAAGCTTCTATGACCCTGCACCTTCTGCCCACCTGTCTCCTCCAGCCTCAGGCCCACCCACTGGGATCCCTCCATTCCTCATGCCCCCACGCCGTGGTGCAGATGGGTCTGGATGGGCTCTAGCCCCCCGGGAGATGCCAGTATGGCAGAGCTGCAGAGAGAGAAGCTGGCTGGGGCAGCTACGGCAGCCAAGCCCCTCAGCGCTGGTGGGGGTGGCCAAGGGAGGTGCTGAGTAGGCAAAGAAATTCTTAGAAAATCCTGGCTAGACCAGAAACTCCCAGAACAAAGGCCCTCTAAGGAAAGGGGCCTGGCCGTGCGGTCTCCCAGGCAGCGTCGCTGGAGACTCAGGTCACTAAAGTGGAGGCACCGGGCACAGCCATTCCTCCCCGAGACAGCTTTGCAGTGTCCACTGAGAGCAAGTGTGCGTTTACAGACCTGCAGCCACAGGGACACCTGGCAGAGAGGGCAGGTGTCTCTTCTCCTCACCCAAGCAAGGCCCAGCACCCTGGCTCAGAGGCTTCCACAGAAGCCCCCTTGGCACCTTCACCAGAGGCAGCAGGGGCAGCAAGCGGAACCAAGACGTCACTGCATGTCGTAGACAGGCATAAGCGGGCTGCCGCATGGACAAGGCGGGCAGCCATGGGGAGCCGGAGCAGCCTCCAGGCAGTGTGGCCAGAGGCTGAATGCGGGGAGGGGGAGGGACTCAGAGAGGAGAACACGGACCACGCTCCAGGTCACCATAGGTCAGGCCTCCACGCGGCAGCCAACTGGGGAGGACACTGGACGCCTGCAGATGCTGAGACCTGCAACCTGGCGCTCCCAAGACAAGCTGTTGATGGCTGTGGACCGGCTGTCACCATAGGACCCTGATCACCCTGAGAAATGCCAGTTGGAGGAAGCAATATGGTCACCCTGTACGTGAGCCATAAGTGAGGGTTTATAGCATAATCCTAATGGGGAACTTTGTCTGAAGTCTGAGGCTGAGTTACTTAAACTATTTGAAAGTTGGCTATGATAAACCAAGGTGTCCAGGCAGTGACCTGCCCACATGCATGGAGAGCTTTGGTGCAGACTGCGGCCGCTAAATGCCACTTCCCAGCAGAAGGCCCAGGGCTCCTCAGCCAGGCTTGCTCCACGTCACCGGTGGGAAATGCAGAGATGAAGACGCGACAGCATGGCACAGCCCACATCAGGGAAGCTGGCAGGGGCCGGACGCGGGGGCTCACGCCTGCAGTCCCAGGAGCATGGCGCAGCCCAAATCAAGGAAGCTGGCAGAGGCTCACATTCTGAGGGCTGGCTCGAGACCTAACCAGCTCACACACACTCACGTGACAGGGGTCCAGCAGCAGCCAATGCCAAGCCTGGTGCAGGAGTAGCACAGCAGACCAGTGGGGACTGACCCTCTCTAGGTCTAGATGCAACCACCAGCTTCCAGAAAACCCCAACGACAACAAGGAGATGCAATCAATCAGAAAATGCAAAGAACTCCACAAAACACAGCCCAAATCCATTGCAGCAAACAAGGAGGAGCTGGAGGACCCTCCTGATCCACATGCACCAGAGGCCCGAGGGAGCTCGTTCACCCCTCCAGCTTGTGGGGACACAGAAGGTGCCATCTATTGATCCGGAGGGGGTCCTTGGCAGACACTGAATCTGCCGACATCTTGGACTTCAGCCTCCAGAATGGTGAGAAATCCGTGTCTGCTGTTTAGGAGCCACCTCGTCTGTGGTCCTTTGTGACTGCAGCCGCGTCAAGCAGGGCAGGTGCAGCGGGAGTGTACGTGACCCCGGTCTGGCCACACACCGTCATTCTCCGGGCTGGGGGAGAGGTCCCAGGCCCACTGTATTATCACTGCTTTGGTGTTCTGGGTTGAATTTTGCCCCCCTTTCCCAATTCCTTTGATGTCCTGACCCCCAGGACTCCAGAGGGTGACTGTATTTGGAGATAGGACCCTTACAGAGGTGATGAAGGTAGAATGAGATCATCTGGGGGCCCTGAGCCAACCTGCCTGGTGTCCTTATAAGAAGAGATGAGGACACAGACACCCAGGGAGGGGCGGCCTTCTGAGGACGCAGGGAGAAGGCGCCATCTGTAAGCTCAGGAGAGGCCTCAGGAGGAACTCGGTCTCGGACTCCAGCCCCCAGGATGGTGAGAGAACAATGTCTGTGGTTTAAGCCCGGTCTGAGGCACTTTATTATGGAAGCCTGAGCTGAGAAAGACATTTGACACGTTTGAAATTTCCCATGATAAAAAGTATAAAAGTGATGACTCTTGGTTTAAATGTAAACAAGGCCATCCAAATATTGGCCTGGAACTCTCTGGAAGTCTCTGAGTGAAGGCGCCGGTGGTCACAATGCCCAGGCCCAGGCTCTCTGATGTCAGGCAGCTGGCAAACCCCTCCCTCGTCTCTGCCAAGGCCACCAGGGCCGTAAGCAGCCCCAGGCCCCAGCATCACCAGGCCCCAGCATCACCCGGCGTTTCACAATCAGTGCTGAACCCAAAGACACGAGGTCTCCAGAGAACATGTGGTCCCTCTCGTGTGCACTCACACCATCGCGGTGCCTGGCAGGGGTGCTGCGGTGAGGCCCACCAGGCGCAGTGATGCTGCGGCCCCTCCGAGTCCACTTGTTGGAGGTATCACATTGCAGGGCCCCAGCCAGTGAAGGGTTCCAATGCACCTGCAACAAGGCAGGGGTGCAGGGGAGGCTGCCCAAAGGACGGGGCCCAGAGACTCAAAGGACGTGGGGCTGCGTTACCCCGCACAGGGGGCCGGGGCAGCTGCTCAGTGCCAGATACTCCAAGCTCTACGGTTAGCGCAGTGGAGGCAGCTCACAGGAATGCTCCCTCCTGAAGGTGCATCCCAATGTTGCTGTTTTAATTCTGGGGAGAAAATTATCCCGATTCCACAGGATATGTGACAGTGCACTTGCAAATCCACGAAAGAATGTTCACTCCTCCCACGGTGAGAGGGCGAGCGGCAGCACACACAGGCGCCTGCTGTCCAAGGTCTAATTTTCTTTTGCTTTTTCCTTTTAGAGAAAGAACAACTTTTGAAAACACAGCAGTTCTCTCAGGCATCCCGCTGGACGGAGCCGGCACTTCCATCAGCAAACACCACCAGCCCGCCCTCAGCATCTGAGAGCTGGAGGGAGCTTCGAGAATCACCAACTCCCATCCAGCACCCACAGACACAAACCGAGCAAGGCAGCGGCAGGAAACGCCCTCCTTTTCTGTCTCCCCAATCACCAAAACACCTTTATTCATATAACATGCCTTCTGGTCCAAACCAAACGCTGCATTCAAATACGGAATCAGCAATCACACCCACAATGAATTCTCATAGTTACGATACTAAAAGCAGACACAAAATGTGAAAAACTGGCCCTGTGAACTGTTGCTATAGACTCTCTCTCCACACACAACCGCTCTTACCTTTGGAGCCCGAGGCACGGTACACACCCCAGGCGCTACAGATCCCAGGTAAGACCTGCAGGAGGAGGGAAGGGCTGCCAGGAGCGCAGGCCACATCGCGGGGATGGTTTCACCGGGAGGAACATTTTATGTTTACTGGGTATTCCCATTTCTGTTTGCGTAATTTGCTCATTTATATAAATGTATATACATCTTTTGCCAAATTTATGGTGGGTTTGTCTTTTTCTCACCTCTGTGAACACCCATTGTCTCCTTGACCTTAGATTTCAGTGGGTCACACTCTGGAGCTTTTCACCCCCACCCCACGTGACTGCAGGAGGATCTGCGCCTCCCTGCAGGAACCCCTCTCCCCCAGAGCCCGTGCTTACTGCTATCTATAAAGCTGTTTCTTCTTCGCTCTCCCACTCAAATCTAAAATTAAATATAGCTTTTCTAAAACTGAACTATTTTTCTTTTCAAACCCTCAACCAGCCGCACCGCCTCCTGCCGCTGTCATCTCTACTCCACCGTCCTCACCAGAACCCTCGGCACCGTCACCTACCCGAGGCTCTCGCCTGCGAGATGACAAGTGTGTTCAGTAATTCCCTTTGAATTTGCAAATCGGGCCCGCAGTCCCACAGCACAGTGATTCTCCTAGACCACTCTATTTACCATTTTCAACCCACTGCAGTCCCCAGGCATCTTACGAGGATGCTGCACGGTATTGAATGGGATCAAAGCCAGTCTGGTCTTGGCCATGTCTAAACCATGACACCCTGTGACTGGGGAACCCCCATCAACACCCAACCAGCTCCCCTGTGAGCCAGCTTCCGGGATACAGGGAAGGCCCTGGGACCGTTGGCACCAGCGTAGTCACTGGGACTGGATGGTATCATGCAGGTAGCACCCTGGGGGGACACCAACGCTGCCTGGGCCACGGTGCTGCATCCGTGGGACACTGGAACATGACCTGGAGGGCAGGCACTGGAGGAGCATGTGGTGTCTCTGGAGCAGGGGCCGCTGCTGGAGGGCAGGCGGGCCTGGAGGAGTGCAGTGTCTCTGGAGCAGGGGCCGTTCTCCGCAGCGTGGGTGGAGCCTGTCTCCCATGGCTTCTGCAGGCCCTGGTTAGTCCTGCTTTCTGGAAACAGCCATGGGGGAGCACACCTTCCTCCTGCGGGGCATCCCCACCAGCGTCTGAGGGGCACTGGCTCCGAGAAAACCCTGGGCCCCTAGGACAGCACTGAGGCCCCATATCCCAGCAAGCAGAGACCAGGGAGTCACTGCGGTCACTCGCTCATGCCCACGCAGGCCTTTCTGTGGATCTCCACACGCAGCACCTCCGACCGCGACCGCACTTGCACCTGGGCTCACGGTTGGCTCTGCGGGGTTGGCCTCCCCGGCGAGCGCTGTTTGCTGGTGGTGTTTGCTGATGGAAGTGCCGGCTCACCCTCCGTGGGGACGCACCTGCTCACCTCGCTCACCCTCCGTGGGGATGCACCTGCTCACCTCACTCACCCTCCGTGGGGATGCACCTGCTCACCTCGCTCACCCTCCGTGGGGATGCACCTGCACGCCTCACTCACTCTCCGTGGGGATGCACCTGCACGCCTCACTCACTCTGCCATCAGGACACTGCTTGAATTCCTCTCTTGAACACAGAGCTGCTTCCAGCAGACAGGGTCAGAGAACAGCCAGGGAATCCCTGAGTGGGATCAGGCCACTCCAGTCTCGGTTGGCGAGGAACCGAGCCCCTCCAGGAGGGAGGTCCATCCAGCAGCCTCATGCATCTGCACAGCAAAGCTGGGCATCGTCCTCTGCTCCCAAATGGTGGCACCCTCCTGCTTTCCACTCGGCAAACAACCCCAAGGAGGCGGCCTCATGGCTGGGGCACGCTGTGTTGAGCTGCGGCCCCAGCTGTCCCTAAGCCCCGTGGCTTGGGAGGAGCATCACTTCCCAGTCTCAGCGGGTGTCTGGAGGGTGGGCTGGGCTCTGCTGAGGCCAGGCAAGGAGGCTCCACCTGGGCAGCCCCACATCACCACCAGGACACAGCAGGTGGCAGAAGGCGTACCACGCTTAGAGCCCTGCTCCTTTGCCAGTACAGTGAGCCCCACGGCCACCCGGAGAGGGCCTGGCAGGCACAGTAGTCTGAGCTCCTGCGTGGGGTGCGGCCCCGTGAATGGCAGTGGGGCTATATGCTGACAGGCAGGCCCTCCAATCGGGAAGATATGGAGCCACTGGGCCGGCCACACCCGCCTTCGGAGTCACTGTCAGCTCAGCATCATCATCCCACAGAGGCTCACAGGGTCACACGGCCCCGGCCCAACAGCAGCCCCACACTACAGCCTCCCTCTCACTCTATCCTTGAAGCACCCAGTGTCTGTGCTTCTCGTAGAATCAAGGGCCATAGACCCTCAACATCTGGGGCAAACACCCTGCAGTCACCGGAGAAGACACAGCCTGCTGAAGTGCCCATGGGGGGGCCGCATCTCAGACTTTTAACCTTGTGTACTACAAATGCAGATTCCTGGACACCTTGTAACCTTTGGAGTGAGGCTGTGCCCTGTGGGCTGGCTCCCTCAAGCCCTGGTTCACACCCGTGATGCCAGCAAAGGGCACGGTGCTCACACACTGGTGCTGCTGGTAAGTAACTAGTAAAAAGGTGTGTGAAAGAAAACAGGTTTACTCATTCTGCAGACACTTCCTGAGAGCCTGCGATGTGTACTCTGGACAAATGGTGTCCAGGTGCAGGGAGAACGAGACCGATGGAGACTGCAGCACCACCTGGCTCAGATGGCACAGGTGCAGCCCGTGTAAAGATGGCACACACAGGCGTCCAGGTGTGGGCCTGCAGGAAAAGGGCATGGGGTGGGGGTGCAAGCTCACCTGAGAAATCAGGAGTAGAGAGTGCAGAGCCCCACGGAGGGAGGGCCCAGGCAGGGTGGTTACGTGAGCATCACAGCCGATGCCCCAGTTCCTGCTTCAAGATGACCGACGGCAGGCAGGTGCCGGAGCTGCTCCTCTGGTCCCCAGGCTGGCCTCCGGGTCCTGCCCACACACTCTCCCGGACAGTCCTCATGCCTCCTCACCCGCAAAGCTCTGCACAAATCCCTCTTCCCTGAAGTTTTTGGGACTCCCCAGCCAGAGTTCTTCCCTCTGATCCCTACATATGAGGTCCCCCATGTCCCACCTGCAGCCCCACCCTCTAGAGGTGAGATTCCACGGCAATCCAGGCTGCAGGCTGGGAGGCCCTTCCATCGCTGCCTGGTCACCCTGAGGGCTCAGCTCCTGCAGGGCCTGGCTCACAGCAGGTGCTCGCAAGAAGAATACAGGAGGGAAGGGAGCAGAAACTCAGAAGTGTAAGCTTCTGGGCTGCACACGTTCCACTGCGGGAATAGGCTAAGCTTCAAAAGCAGAAACTGGCTGCAGATTCCTATTTGGAGGCTGCAGGGACTCGGTTACACCTGACCTATTTCCACAGGCTCTCGCCCGTGGGGCAGGACACCCTGTGATTACATTTCCTCGGAAGGCAGCCTTCAAGGCACCAAGCTCCCACGTGCAGAAACGGGCCCTGGAGGTGGGAGCCCCAGGAGCCATGGAGAAGCTCCAATGAGAACGGGGCCAGATGGGCAGCCCGAGAGCAGGACCCCCACCACCAGCGGCTGGGGAGAGGCTGGAGATGCCAGGGCCCTCCTGGGAGGCACCAACTTAGTCCTCCAGGCCGAGGGGAGGAGAAGCACAGGAGATGCTGGGCACAAGGGGCCCCGCACAGGCCAGGCACAGGGAGGCCCCAGCCTCATCTGCCCAGTGAGCGATATCCAAAAACAACAAACGGGGTCCAAATGCCAGTGCTGCAGCCACAGCAGCACGAGGGGCCATCGCAGGTGCACGGGCCACACAGCTTCACAGGGCAGAGCCAGGCCAAGCACTCGCGGTGAAAGGCAGCCTGTTTCTTCAGTACTGTTCCTTCAACAGGTCATTCCCGAGCCCCAGGCTGTGTCCCAGGACACTGGGGGTCTGCTCCGCACTGGGGGACTCAAAAGTCCAGACGGGGCCCACAGGTGGTCAAGTGAACCAAACGCCCCACATTCCTGACCCCCAGGTGCACGTTTTGCACATTTTAATTCCGAGGTTGGGAATGCACCCTACACCGCCAGGTACGCCACCAGGCCGAGGTTTACAGCAGCATTTCGCTCTGTTGGTGTCTGAGGACCTCAGGGGCTGTGGACCATGCAGGCACTGCAGACAGTGACACATCCTGGGGGCTCAGGAGAAGCAGGCTCTTGGGATCATTCCAACAAAAAGGTCCACCCGCGTGCTCCGCCAGGACCCCGCCTTCCACCTCCAGCCAAAACAGGACCTTTATGCATACGTCGGAACTGCACCTCCCCTCAAGGGACCCTTCCCCAAGGCAGCACGCTACCCATTCAGCCCAGGCCGTGAGACAGACCCTCCCGGGCTGTGGCTTAGGGAAACGCCAATCTCCCCGGACCTCCTGCGTGGTCTGAGTAAAAAGAATCCTGAAATTCAAGATCCCTGGCATTTCTAGCTGCTTGCATTTGCGTAACAAACATCTGCAGAAAGCCAGTGGGGCCCTGGTGGAGAGCACCTCCCAAGCCCCCTGTGGTGGGAGCCCCACCCCCAGCACATCCTGCATCAGGGGATCCTGCCCGGCCCATCCTACTCTCAACTGGCTGCAGATACGGGGAGCCCCCAGCACATCCTGGCCCAAGCCCTCGAACGCTGCAGGAGCCCCCAGCCTGCCCTGTACACCCTGCCCCACACTACCCGCAGATACAGGGAACCCCCAGAACATCTTGGCCCCACCCCCTGGCCTGCCCTGCACTATCTACAGATACTGGGACCCTCCCCCACCTCCCACTGCCACCCACACAGAACATCCTGGCCTAAGTCCCACCCCCTTAGCTGCAGGAGCCCCCGGCCTGCCCTGTACACCCTGCTCCACACTACGGCAAATACAGGGGGCCCCCTGGAACATCCTGGCTCACTCCCACGAGCTGCAGGAGTGCCTCTGTCCCCACAATTCTGGGTCTGTGCCACCATCTCCAGGGAGCCCACTAGGCACATCCTGGCCCTGTCCCCGGATGTGGGAGACCCTCCACCCAGGACATCCTGCTCCCCCCAGCGGCAGGGAGCCCCTGGCCCACCGGTAACGTCTGTGAGGCAAGGCTGACCCCTGGTGCTGGCCAGTGGGTAGAACGGGAGTGGGCAGGGGCTGTGGGCCCTGGCAAGTATGTCCACTCCTCTGAGTGCAGGGAGGGACAGAGGTGACCAGCCTGACATGCAGCTGTGGACAGAGGGGGAGGGCTGCTGGGGGCTGGAGGCCACTGCCCAGTGGCAGTTGTGGGGGAGGCAGAAATGACCTGATCGCTCTAAGGTGAGGGAGAGGAGCGCCCACTCTTCACAGAGACTTCCCCACAGGCACGGGCGCCACGTGGTCCTGGGGCCACTGAGCGGGCAAAGACAGCCTGGCACAGGGACAGGACAGGTCTAGTCTGGGATGTGCTGAGCTTGATGGATGCACGGGACCCATGAGGATGTCACAGTGATAACTCACATGGCACACAGGTGACCATGACTCTTCCCTGACGGGGACAATGACTCACTGCTGCAGAAAGGCGGCTCTAACCCCTCCAGGGTAGCCTAGGAGAGCAAACAGACTCCACTCTAAAGAGCCCAGGCATTCCGCGCTGATCCACACCTGCCCAGCCCGGCGGCATCCCCACTGTCTGTGCTTGGACACCAGCCCTCCCCGGCTCCAGGGCCCTTGCCCTCCAGTACCTTGGCCCAGCCTTGGTTCTACCCCAAAGGTTTTGAAATATTTAGAATTGGGAGAGAGACTGTTTTCTTTCTTTCCTTTTTTTTTTCAAGCTTGTACGTGGCAAATATCTTTTAAGAGGAAATAACTCACTCCTCTGGCTCTAAGAGGGAAGCATGAAATTCAAGAGTAAAATCAAGGCTTGGAAAAGGCTACTGTCCCCAGGTACCAGCCCCCACCCCGGCAGTGCCTCCCCACACAGGGGACGAGGGGACAGGGGACGAGGTTGGAGGGCCACCAGTCACAGCAGAGGAAAGACCTCACTGAGGGAAGCTGGGAGCTGACTGTGCTGTAAGTTCAAGAACAGCACCTCACCTTTAACACACCTAAGATCACGCTGCCGGAACATGGCTGAGAAGCCAGGGATGCATCGGTTTTAATACAGCAAAAAGTATCCCCCAGAGTTGCAAAAGGACGTGGGTTTCAGAGGGACAAACACTGATCACATTAGAAAATAATGTTATTTCCAAACACAAGCCTCGCATCATGCTTTTTTCCCTGGGCTCATTTTCAAAATGATTCACATCTGGATTAAAGGTTTACACTGGAAATGCTGGAAACACTAACCGGGAATGGTAAGCATGTCCCAGCACCCACAGGAGGCCCACGGGACTGGGAGGGGACGGTCGCGGCTCCTGGCCATTCTGGGAACCATGGCACTTTTGTCATGGGCTGCGTGGGGATGAGGGCCCTGGAAACAGGAAGGGGAAGATCAGGAGGGCTCCTCCTGCAGCCTGTGTGTCAGAGGCAGGGACATGGCTTAGCAAGACGGGTGACCTCGTGGAAGCCTAGCTTGGACACTCCCAACCAGTCAGGCCCAAGCAGTACAGCACAGGGCGCCTTCTCAGACAAGAGCAGTGAGAGGGAGCGGTGAGAGGGAGCGGGACAGGGAGCCACGTTCTCCACTGCCTGGGCCCTCCCAGCACTCGAGGGAGCTCTGCCCCTGCGGGCACAGGGGGCACCGGGCATGGGCCAGACACCCAGCAAGTGTGGTAGTCGAGCCCCACGCCCGGCTCCTGCAGCAGGGCTCCTGGGTGGCCACTTTTTCAGGCACAAAATCCTAACATGTTTATATGAGAAATAGCTAATTCAACTGCAAAAAAAAATCAATGTTAGGAAGAAATGATTTAAATGAAATGGAAGCAAGTAGTGACCACAGCTTGACATTTTCTAAAGACTACAGTCCATCTAGGAACAGAGGCCACGTGTGAAATTCAAGAGTAAAATCAAGGTTTGGAAAAGGTCGCTGTTCCCAGACAGGAACCCCCATCCCTGGCAGTGCCTCCCCACACAGGGGACAAGGGGACAAGGGGACGAGGTCGGAGGGCTCGGGAGAGCTGCATCCGGAATGCATCTGAACGCAGCTGTGGGCCGCCTGCCTCCTCTTACCAAAGAAAGTGGACATCAGAGACGAAGCGTTTGCGAAGTTTGACGACGGCTCACATGGACTAACGCGGAAGTGAACCCGCAGGGCTGACGGACGCCTCAGGGTTCTCACCCCACTCAGAGCACGGCCCTGCGGCCTCTCTCGAGCCCACCCACTCCTGACCCTGGGTCCCACAGGGTGGGGGGATGCACCGTGGCCCCATGCATGGGATGAAGGGCCTGGGCCGGGTGACTGGCTGGACGCCTTCCAGAGGAAAGGCAATGCGTGGTTTAAAGCGGAAAAAAACACAGCTGGAAAAAAAAAGAGAAAAATGTAAGACAGAGCTGATGCCTTACCCCAGGTTGCTTGTCCCGGGCATAGTAAAAACTTTTTTTCTTTTTCTTTTTTGAGACAGAGTCCCGCTCAGTCGCCCAGGCTGGAGTGCAGTGGCGCGATCTCTGCTCACTGCAAGCTCTGCCTCCTGGGTTCACGCCATTGTCCTGCCTCAGTCTCTCGGGTGGCTGGGACTACAGGCGCCTGCCACCGTGCCTGTCTAATTTTTTGTATTTTTAGTAGAGACGGGGTTTCACCGTGTTAGCCAGGATGGTCTCAAACTCCCGACCTCACGATCCGCCCGCCTTGGCCTCCCAAAGTGCTGGGATTACAAGCGTGAGCCACGGCGCCCAGCCCACAGTAAAAACTTAAAATGCACCTGCTGCGGCCAGCACCGACCATGGCTGTGAACAGCAAGCAGAGGCAGGAGCAGAACCCACATGGCCTCGTGTTCCAGTGGGAGGAAGGAGCGGCCCCGAGCGCCAATGACGATAGGGGGCCAGACCCAGGCAAGAGGCCAGCATCATTCTGAAATGCGTAAAAACATGTGCTCCTTTAGAGTTCCGGAGCCACGACCACAGGCGGTGAAGTAGGCGCCCTGGGTGTCACCTCCTGTCTGGGAATGGGAAGGTGTTGTCTCACTTGGGCTGATGTGCGAGAGGAACTGTGCCTGCAGGAAGCGTGCAGAGCAGGGTGCATGTGTGGGGGAAGAAAGCAGCTCCCATGGCTCACGCCAGCCTGGCGTCCTGAAACAGACCCAGAAGCTGCAAAGTTATAAAAGTTGGCACAGATGTGTGCTAACAATATAAGATAAAGGGCTCTTTCTCACGATGAAACAGGAGTGCAAAGGCAGTGTCCGTTTAAGACGAGCTTTGGGTCACAATCACGGGCTTCTGCGTGAAACTGATGGTGCTTTGCTGTCAGCTGTAAAACAAAACTATGTGCTTCTGTGTGTATGTGGGTATGCTTATGTGGATGTTTGTGTACACTGGCACGTATATGCGTGTGTATGCACTTACGTATATGTGTGTATGCGTGTGTGTACACACATATTCTCATACACACACTCAGAAACCCAAGTTTTAGGACAGCACGCTACAAAAAATGAAAAGTAAAGTCTTCTCCAATTTTGAATCCCCCTTCCCATTTTGCAAAGTTAATCACGACTAAGTTTCATGAGTGCGTCATTCGGAAAATTAGACAGGATTACAGGAACACTCTCAATGACTTTGAGAAAAAAGCCAGTTCCCTAAGGTCAGGGCTCCTTGTGAGGTGAGGGCAGACATCCATGCTAAGCCAGCCCATGCTGCCCTCCCTGCCTGGGAGACGGCACATTACCTGGGCCCCTGTGTCCTCACCTGTGCTTCCTGGGGCAAAGGATGACAGTGACCAGAGGCGAGGACGTGGGAAAATGACCCTTGGGCCTCTACTGGGCCAAAACAGTTGGCACCATCACACCCAGGTCATCAGAAGGCAGCTGGGGGCCAGGGGCCTGGCACCATCTCCAAGGCCTCTGAGGCATCCAGGGAGGGAGCAGGCCCTGTACAGCCCTGGCCTTCTCCACCCTCCCCAAGGGACAAGCACTGTCCTGCACAACCTCCACAGGGCGTGGCTGCCCTCTGCTCCAGCCGGGTACACTGCCCAGGGCTCCTTGGCCCACCCCACCCCTCCACACCCACTGCCCGGCACTGGGGCTGAGCGAAGAGCCAGTCTTACTGAATCCAGGCAGGCAGCACTCAGGGACCCAGTGGGCAGCAGGAGCAGCTCGGAGAAGCTTGAGGAACCCCCATCCCCGTGCATGTGTGCCTAGAGGGCACCAAGGGTCAAGAACACACTGCAAACACAGCCATCCACGTGAGGAGCCCGGCAAGGTGTGCAGGCACACGAATTCCTGCTCTGCAGTGGCCACACTGGACTCAGGAGCGAGGCTGAGAGGGCGGAGTCCTGCTCCTGAGTTTTTTTTAAAAAAATCACAACTCAGGCATTTGTATAAAAATGTGGAGAAAAAGATGGCCCACTTTTGGGTAAATTCTATGCAGGGCCACCAGGCAGAGAGGAGCAGAATCTGTCCCTGGACTCAACCCTCATCATAATCCTCTCTGTGGATTAGCCAGCGTGGGCAGGCGGGCACCCAGCAGCCTCCTCCACTCTGAGACAGCAATGCCCGTCCAAGGACTCAGCTCCAAGGTGCACAGGAAGGCGTTATGCTTTCCAGGACGTAAGTTCTTGCCAACTCTGGTTCTGAGCAGCAGAGACTTTAGAAATGGGGACAATGGGCCGGGCGCAGTGGCTCACGATTGTAATCCCAGCACTTTGCGAGGCCAAGGCGGGAGGATCACAAGGTCAGGAGATCGAGACCATCCTGGCTAACACAGTGAAACCCTGTCTCTACTAAAAATACAAAAAAAAATTAGCCAGGCGTGGTGGCAGGCGCCTGTAGTCCCAGCTACTCGGGAGGCTGAGGCAGGAGAATGGCATGAACCCGGGAGGCGGAGCTTGCAGTGAGCCCAGATCGTGCCTCTGCACTCCACCCTGGGTGACAGAGCGAGCCTCCATCTCAAAAAAAGAAAAAAGAAAAAAAAAGAAATGGGGAAAATGCATCAGAACCATGGTGGGAAATACTCATACCCACAGATTCCACGGAAAGTACCGAGAAAACCCTGGGTGATAGAAAACCACTTCATGACTCCAAAACAATACATGAACGTGTGACTATGAAGAACTTCAGCTGAAGTCACTAAGATCCTAACCATCCTATTTACCGCTCTCTACAACCTCTGTATCCTTGCTTTAGCTGGGGGATTAAAACATTGCACGTATTACAGACCCTGATGGCTTTGATACCTCTTTTCAAATCTTAATGTGCTGCTTTCTGTCCAAAGAGATACTTAAGCTCCTCACTAAATCTGTAGTTAAACGACAGATGGGCTGGCTGGAGGAGGAGGTGTCCCCGCATGGCGCTAATCTGAAGACACACAGCGGCCCCTCCCAGGCGGCAAATGCTCACAGGTGAATGCAGGTACTCACTGGTTTATCTCAACTGGGAACTTAGCTGGGTTTCTGAGGGTTCTTGAGTGTGTCAGCCACTACTCGACCCATTTCTTTCTTGGGCGAAGAAGGCTTTCTTGGCTTGAAAGATACGCTATTTCACTCTGCGGAAACTTTACAAGAATGTATTACATCCAAGTAAAAGCTTTGCAAAGCAACGTTTGGTGAAAAGCAAAATGTTTCTGCAGAGAACTTTGAGAACATTTACAAACCATACCCTTGAGCCACACACTGCAGACATCCAGCAGAAACGACTTGATGTACAAACACACCCAGTTCCTCAGATGGAGCCTCTGAAGTGGCAACAAAGCAAGCCCCCTCCCTGAGGGGCCCCAACACCTAAAGCCAGGATCTCCGCCTGGCTTCGGCCCAAGAGAGAACAGCTGCCCGAAGCCTTCAATCTCAGGACCAGGAGCGTCTCGATGACGCTCTGCCCAAGAGCCACTGGGAGCAGCTTGCACCCTGAGGTCTTGGGGA
Organism: Hylobates moloch; assembly: GCF_009828535.3. Classification (NCBI taxonomy): domain Eukaryota; kingdom Metazoa; phylum Chordata; class Mammalia; order Primates; family Hylobatidae; genus Hylobates; species Hylobates moloch. Next base: position 1,174,055 of record NW_026652292.1, read on the forward strand.
GGAAAGCAGGCCCAGGGGCTGGGCACTCTGGCTGTGCCCTGACATCTGTACCTACCCATGAGAGTCTCTGCCCTGCTTCTCGCCAGGGCAGTGGGTGCACACTTTTGGACAGAACACACCTCAACCAGGGGCTGCAACTATGACAGGGATGACAAAGTGGCCTCCGGGGACCTCCAGCGAGGAGGGGCTTGATGTTTCCCCCAGGGAGCCAGGAGGGAGTAGGAAAGGCAGGAAGAGAGGGCATGCCTGAGGCAGCCAGAGCTGGGGCAGGAGCAGGGCTGGGAAAGCCCTGGAAACCACAGCAGGGGTTCGCATTTCATCCAGGGGCGTCCCGCTGAGGACTTCCGAGCAGCAGAGTGCGGGAGGAAGAAAGCCTGCTGGGAGTGACTCAGGGAGAGTGCCCCAGGGAGAGCCTGGTGACTGGGTGGGGGGTGAGGATTGAAGAGGAGGAACGGTTGAGGGGCACAGAATGAGCGACCGTGTCCCAAGCCCTCCTTTGAGGGGCACAGCACATGGCAACTGACAGCATGTGGCAGACAGAGGGCCAGGCAGAGCGGCGGCAGAGGGGCCGGCACCGCCCCAGCCCCAGAGTCCAGCCCCCGACACACAGGGAGACGGGGGCCAGGGCCTGGGAGCCAGGCTGGGGACGACCTCACCCTGCGTGTCACCAGGAGGGGCGGCACCATCGGGCTCTCCTGCTCCCCGTCCCCTTCCATACCCTGAGGACCAGCCGCATCAAGGGGCTTTAAGCAAAAGCAGGCGTCCTGGGAAAATGACAACCTCAAACTGGCCTCAAGAATTTTTCACTTCAGGGTTCTTTCAGATAAAGTAGTTTATGCATTAACAAATCTCCACCTTCCCGGAAATCTATTCTCACAATTGGAAGTGTGCTCCCTACAAACCGGACAGCCCCATAAGCCCCGAAGCAGTGCTTGCTTCTAGGAATTATTCTAGAGTCAAAAGGTCCTCTTGAGAGTGGATCTCAGGTAACTGCAAGCCCAGCTGGCAGCCAGGTAGCCGGAAAAGCCAGGCTGAGCCAGCACATCCCCAGTGCAGCTTCCTGCAGCGAGCGGCCCCCTCCCCACGACGCCCCCGGGTCTCCCCTCACCACTGTCCCATCGCAGGATCTCAGCAAACCGTTCCCTCCCACGTGGCAGCCCAGGTTGCATGAAGTTGATTCTGGTCACAGACCAGCCCCAAGAAAGCATCCCTTACAACAGGAGCGAAGCATGCACCCCAGAAGGCAACGTGCGGCCGCAGAGCAGGGCGACCCGTGCGCCTACAGGGGACCCTACAGGGGACCCGCACCGCCTGCGCGCCCCGTCCCGGGCACCACCAGGCCCCGCACACGAGGCTCACCCAGCGCCGCGGTGCCCTCCCGCCCGCGGGCCGCGTCCAGGCAAAGCCGCTCCGGAGTCCCCGGGCTGCCCGCAGGGCCTGCCAAGGCGGGCGGGGCCCGGACCAGGGACGAGCGCGGGGACCGGCGATGCGGGTCCAGGCTCCCGCGGGGGCCGAGGTCGCGGCTCTGGGAGGCAGAGAAAGGGTTGTGGGCCCGGTTCAGGGTGCAGGGGTTTGGGGGGAGGAGCAGGACGCGGGGCGGGGAAGGGAAGCGGGGACCCCGAGGAAGGTGCTGAGGGACCAGGATGCGCGTGCGGGCGGCGGGAAGCCGGCGCAGGGACCGAGGCATCGGATGCGGGCTGCGGGGACGCGGGCTGAGGGGCGGCCGCGGGGAGGGAAGGCGCCGCGGCTCGCAGGGCCGCGCCGCGCCCCAGGCCCCCTCCCCGGCCCCTCCTCGGCCGCGCCTCCCTGGCCCCAGCATCCCTGGCTTCCGCGGCGGCTCCCGGGGCCGCGCGCCCGGGGCACCCACCTGGGCCTTCTGCAGGGCGCTGAGGCGCAGCTCGTGCACGAAGGGGTTCCGCCCCGGGGGCGCCAGCAGCCGAGCGTCGCTGGCCCCTGCGCTGGAGGCAGGGGCGGCCCGGGGTCCGCATCCCCGCAGCCTCATGGCCGCGCCGTGCCGCGGCGAGCGCAGCCGAGCTGCCTGGGGTGCCGAGCGGGGCCGGGGCTAGCTGGGCGCGGGTCTCGGGGCACGGGCCGAGGATGCGCGGCGGCTGGAGCGTCCTGGGCGCGCAGGCGCGGGAGGTGACGTGGGCGGGGCGGGGGCGCCGGCCGGGGCGGGGCGTCCCTGGAAGCCTCGCCTCCCGCCGGCCGGCGGGGCCGGCACCAGCCGGAGTTCCGCGCCCTGGAGGTTCCTCTGGGGTCTGTGGGGGGCCGGGGCTGTTGGGGACCGGGGGCGCCTCCTGCAACCACTGGAGCACAGGGATCCCCGGCAGGGTCTGCGCCGGGAGAAAGGGAGGTCTCCGGGGCCCGCGAGGCTGCCACGTCGTCCCCTTCCGCCGCTCGGCCCGCCTGCTCGCGGGGACGGAGGAAGGGGCGGGCACGCGTCCAGCTTACGCGCAAGGCGGGCCGGGCCCTGGGTGCCGATCCCCGGGTTGTTCCGGCCAAGGCCCCACGCCATTCTTCTTATTCGTCGGGCTCCTAGCTCGCACCGGCGACCCTGGAAGCTGCCCCGGGCTGAGGGAGCTTCTTCCAGCCGCACCTCAGCCCAGGCGACCCCCGCCTGGGGTCCACTCGACCTTAGGACCCCCCAGACCTCGGGATCCCCTCAGATCTCAGGACCCCTCAGATCTCAGGACCCCTCAAGCCTCAGGACCCCCTCAGACCTCAGGACCCCTCGGATCTCAGGACCCCCTCCGATCTCAAGACCTCTCGGGCCTCAGGCCTCGCAGGGATGGCCCAGGCAGGAGGCGCACATAGGGGCCCTGACTGTCCGGTCCGTGCTGGTTCTGCAGGCGCTGCCATGAGATCCCAGCGCTTTCTCACGCCGAGCTCCTTTGGCTCGGTCATTGCCCCTGTGGTGCTGAGGAGCCCCAGGGTGGGGCCCATAGTTAGCCGGAGCGAGAGTGGGATGGGCTCCTGCCTCCGGGTGAACACGCATGGATTTCAGAACTCACGCAGGCCTTCGGTCACAGTGCTCACGGCTTCCTCACCCCAGCTGGCCCTGTTGGTTCCTGCACGGCCAGTGGACCTCACCCAGACAGAGCCGGTTTGGGCCACCTGGCCAACCCCCCAGGGTCCTGGCTCCTGGGGATGTCACTGCTGTGTTGGCCCCAGCTGGGCCCCATCCTCAGCAGACGCCAGGGAGTGCCCCGACCCTTCCAATGACCCTGCCTGCGCCCTTGTGGACCTCATAGTGCAGCGGGCTGGCAGAGACCTTTCTGTGTCTGAGACCTGGGTGAGGGCCAGGGGTCTGTGCCATCCACCTATCATGCACAGAGAAGGCCCTGGCAGGCCAGACCCGCTGCATGGCCTTGTTCCTGCCCCGTAAGAGTCCCAGCCCATGCCTAGCAGCAGCACCTGTCCCAAGTGCCACACCCACGGGGATGGGGTGAGCCCTGTGTGCTGGTGGGCGTTGGTGGCTCTGTGGCCCGGCCACCAGCGTTGCACCCACCTCCTGGGCTTTTAGTGGCCACTTGCTCTGATCCCCAAAACCAGACCCCAGCACCCGAGGCCACCCAAGGCTCCTCACAGAACTGATCATCAAGAAAGCCCAGGACACAAAGCCTGCCAGCCACAGGGCAGCACCTGCACCCCAGCAATCCAGGTGGCCCCACCTGCTGCCTCAGTGCTCTGGAGAGGAGGGGCCCTAGGGTGTCCCAGTCCTGGGATGAGAGCAGCCTCAGGACTGGGCTTGGAGAGCCATAAAAGTGGGGTCCTCCCAGAAGCACAGGCCAGGAAGCGGTGTGTGGTGGAGGAGAAGCCTGCTGGAGATGGTGCGGAGCCAGATTCAATGGGGAGAGCTGCCAGAGAGTCATGGCTGTGTCCCCAGAAGATGCAAAAGTCCTAACCCACAGCACCTGTGGCCGCGACCTTATTTGGAAACAGGGTCTTTGCAGATGATCAGGTTAAGAGGAAGTCTTTAGGGTGCGCCCTAGTCTGAAATGGCTTGTGTCCCTATAGAGAGGGAGATTTGGGCTCAGAGACAGACACAGAGAGAGCTCCACCGGAAGGCCAGGGTTCTGCTGCTACAGGCAAGCAGTTCCCAGGAGCTGGAGAGGCCTGGGGCGGGTCCTCTCTAGTGCCCTCAGAGGGAGCCTGGCCCTAGGGTGCCATGATCGCAGGCTTCTGGCCTCCAGACTGGGAGAGAATAAATTCCTTCTGTTTTAACCTGCAGAGTGCAAAGTGAGTCGGAACCCAGGGAAGGAGGTGGGGAGGCTGGGGGAGGAACCTCATACTGCCCAGCAGTCTAAGCAGGGTCAGCAGGTTATCTTGAGCCAAGGTCGGTGGAAAGAGGAGTCCCTCTCCCAGCAGAGGTCTTTGGTGGAGCCACTGTGGGCAGCGTGGCCTTGGCGTAGAAGCTTAGTGGATCCTCTGGTCACTGAGGCACCATTTGCAGGAGGCTCAGAGGCCCAGCTCTGGGGTCAGTACACAAGGGGGCACAGCTGGGAGGGTGGGTGAGACAGGGCTAAGGGCTGTGCAGAACAGGGGGCAGGACTGGGGCACACTCTTCCTCACCAAGCAGAACCCAAGGAGGCCCCAGAGAGCGGCCAAGGTGCGGAGGCCCCCAGAGAGGCTGAGTCCACAGAACTGCCCCATCCAGGAGGACTGGCCAGGAGAGAACTGGGAAGGCCAGCCAGTGGTAGTAGCAAGCGGTGGAGACTACCACCCTGCAGGGTGCTGTGGAGTGGACAGGAGTTACAGTGGTTCTTTCCCAGCTACCTGAGAAAGGAGGAAGCGTGACAGGCAGTAGGAGGAAAACGGAGGCTTGGCGGGAGGCTGGGATCCGGGGCAGCAGCTCAAGGAAGGGGCCCAGGACGTGTCCCTGGGTGGAAGGCAACAGGCCAGCCTCACAGGAGACGTTGAAAACCCCTATGAGAGGGGGTGTGATGGGCCCACGGAGCGGGGACTCCTCTGCTGCAGCTGGAAAGGGTTGGATGGTCCACAGGGCACATGCCCAAGGGGTGGGGAGCTGGGGCACTCCTGTGAGTGGGAGTCAGTTTTCTCCTGGGGACTGCGAGGGGTGGGGGGGAGGGGCTAGTTATGGGGAAATCAGTGCAAGCGTGGAGGGGCAGCAAGGAAATTCCTCCGCCCACACTGGTCCTTCACATTAGGCTTTGGTTCTGCTATGTAATGGAATGTTCTTAAGACCTGGACGGTCTGGAAGCTTGATTAAGAGAAGTTGGTCTTGGGTGGGGAGGTATAAGCAGTTTTCTCTAGCAGGCGAACAATGAGTTTCTCATTAGCACTCAGTTTTGGGAAAACCACCCTAAGTGCCCTTTAACTACAAAGGGAGCCCCCACTGTGGTTCTCAGGAACCTCCAGGAAGCCCCCACAGCTCCCTGGGGCTGGTAACCACACCCCGAGGCTTCTTGCTCTGGTTTTGTCTCTGTTTTAAGAGTGTAGGCTCACAGAGAAGTGTTTCCTGTACTCCAAGCGCATTGAGAACACGAGGTACCTGCTTGTTCTGGTGAGGCTGAGTATTTTTGTTTTGTTTGTTTAATTTTTGAAATTTAGAGTTTTCTGGCCGGGCGCCGTGGCTCACGCTTGTAATCCCAGCACTTTGGGAGGCCGAGGTGGGCGGATCACGAGGTCAGGAGATCGAGACCACGGTGAAACTCCGTCTCTACTAAAAATACAAAAAAAGTTAGCCGGGCGTGGTGGCGGGCGCCTGTAGTCCCAGCTACTTGGAGAGGGTGAGGCAGGAGAATGGCGTGAACCCGGGAGGCGGAGCTTGCAGTGAGCCGAGATTGCGCCACTGCACTCCAGCCTGGGCGACAGAGCGAGACTCCGTCTCAAAAAAAAAAAAAGAAAAAAGAAATTTAGAGTTTTCTATAGGACAGAAAGAGATATTCTCCTTCATTTTCTACTAACATCTTTTTTCAGTTCTGCCTTTCATGGTGGCATTTTAATCCATTTGAAGATTTTTTTCTCTGCGTGGAGACCTGATATTCTCAACACCACGTATCAATCAGACTCCCACTTGTGGGTCCACTTTCAGCATGAACAGAAGCGTTCCTGAAGCTCCTTCTGGCTGCCCCATCTCGCCCATTGGTCTGTGTACTCCTTTACTCCCGTCTCACCCGCCGGTCCGCGTACTCCTTTACTCCCATGGTGGTGCCCGGCTGCTTCGATGACTACACCTTTCAACCGTCTGCCTTAGTAACTGTAGAGGGGGTTCCTTCCTGTTGGCGCTTCTTCCCAAGAATTGTAGTAGGAATTCAGGGAAATTTATTTTTCCATCCAAATTTTGGAAGCAGTTGTCCCCATTGCTAAAAATTCCCACTGGAAGCTTCCTTTTGAATCACATCAATTGTACAGGATACTTCAGTAAGAATGTTACTTCGTTCTTACTGTTCATTCTCCCCGTTCCGTAAGAATGTTCCTTCAGTAATGAAAGGGGCCGGGCGGAGACCAAACTACACCGGTCGCGGTCAAGAGATCTTTATTGGAGGTGTCGAGCGGAGAAGGAAGAGAAGAGAGAGAAGAGAGAGAGGGCTGCTGGTGTGCTGGGTTTTATATCCCTTGGGCCTACGTGGATTGGGCTAGGGGCGGGCCCAAGGGAAGGCGGGAGATGCTTCTTTCTGATTGGCCCTCCTTTGGCGGGTTCAGACAGTGCCCGGTCAAGGAGGGGAGAAGAACCCGGAACCGGCCCCATCTTAAGGTACGGCGCCATTTTAAGGTACCCCATGTTACCTAACAGGTAAGAGCTGGCTGGCCCTGGGAGGGGCCCTCGAAGGGCCAGCGAGGCTCCGAGGCTTCAAAGCACTAGAAAATACAAAAAAAAAAACCAAAACATTTTTTTAAATGGATGATGTGGCATGGACACTTTATAATTTTGAGAACGATTTTTCACCAACATGGTTATTCTACCATTTATTTAGATGTTCTTTCATGCCCTTTGGTAGCATTTAAAATTTTTCTACATAAAGATTCTGTATTTTTGTTAATTCCTTGATGCTTCATACTTCTGCAGTGGTATAATAATCGTTTCAAAAATTACTCTTGGGCCGGGCACAGTGGCTCACGCCTGTAATCTCAGCACTTTGGGAGGCCGAGGTGGGCGGATCATCTGAGGTCAGGAGTTCAAGAATAGCCTGGGCAACATGGCAAAACCCCGTCTCTACTAAAAATATGACAATTAGCCAGGTGTGGTGGCACACGCCCGTAGTCCCAGCTACTCGGGAGGCTAAGGCAGGAGGATTGCTTGAACCTGGGAGACAGAGGTTGCAGTAAGCCAAGATCACGCCACTGTACTCCACCCTGGGCAAGAACAGAGCGAGACGCTGTCTCAAAAAAAAATTACTCTTGACAGTATGGATTATATGGAGAACCACTACTGATTGTGTAGAGGTTGTATGAAGACAGACCCCAGGGTACAAGAGGACCTGTGGCTGTTCCAGCTGAGGAGTGCACAGCCCCAGAGTGAGGGACTCCATCACGTACAGTGGATGGACTTCCTATTCAACCCAGAATCACGACAAACAGAAAATTGTGGTGGTTCTCAGTCACTACGGACTGAGATGGTTTATTAAGCAGTGATAGTGTCTTTCAAAGAGCAGATATTTTAAATTTTGATGAAGTCGATTTATCAGCGTTTTCTTTTAGGGATCATGGCTTTGGTATCCTCTTTTATAAATATTTACCTGCGTCAAGGTCATTCCGATTTTCTTATTTCAGAAGTTTTACAGTTTTGGCTTTACCATGTAGGTCTGTATTCCACTTCGAGTTGACATTTGTACACGGCATAAAGTAAAGTGGAGGCAGAGGCTTTTTTAGTTTCAAATATTTTCGTCTGAATATTCAACTGTTTCAGTACCATTTGTTGAAGGGAATATTTTTTCTCCATTGACAACTTTGTAAAAAGATTAAGTGGCCATGTATGTATAGTTGAGCCTGTTCCTGGACTCTGTATTTTGTTCCATTGAACTGTACATCTGCAACTGCCAACATCACACTATCCTGATTACTAAAGCTTTATATGAAGTCTTGAAATTAGACTGCATTGCACTGGAGTACAGTGACCCGATCTCGGCTCCCAGCAGCCTCCGCCTCCCAGGTTCAAGTGATTCTCCTGCCTCAGCCTCCCGAGTAGCTGGGACTACAGGCATTAGCCACCACACCCAGCTAATTTTGTATTTTTAGTAGAGATGGGGTTTCACCATGTTGGCCAGGCTGGTCTCAAACTCCTGACCTCAGGTAATCCGCCTGCCTTGGCCTCCCAAAGTGCTGGGATTATAGGTGTGAGCCACCATGCCCGGCCAAAATTTTAGAATCATTTTGTCAAGAAACTGAAGTATCCAGGAACAAACAAACAAAAGGTTGGTGGGATTTTTAATGAGATTGTGTTGAATCTATTGATTAATTTGGGAAAATTGCCATCTTAGCAATATGGAGTTATCCATCCATGAGCATGGTGTAGAGATCATTTATTTAGGTTTTCTTTAATTTCCCTTAGCAACGTTTTATAATTTTCACTGCATAGGTCTGACATAGGTTTTTCTAATTCTGTTCCTATTTCATGTTTTCATGCTGTTGTAAATGATACTGCTTCTTAATTTCAATTTCCAGAAGTTTGTTGCTCGTATATAGAAATACAACTGATTTTATAGATTTACTTTGTAGGTATTAACCTTGCTAAATTCATTTATTAGTTCTAGTGACTTTTTTTTTTGTAGATTCTTTAGGATTTTCCCCATTTCACAATCCTAATACCTGTAAATAAGGAGCTTTATTTCTTCCTTCACCAGCAACACATATGCCTTTCGTTGTTTGCGTTTCCTCTTGTTCCACTGGCTGTGACAGTCTACAGAATGTTGGACAGAGTGCTGAGACTGGGCATCTTGTCTTGTTAACAATCTTGGGGATTGTTAGTACCCAGTGCCCAGTCTTGACGTGAGCTGTGGGTTTTCACAGATGCCCTGAAAAAGGACGAGGGTTTTCCCTTCTATTCCTAGTTTACTGAGTAGTTTTTACCATTTTGGCCAAAAATCTTGCTTGCGTCTTTTGAGATTATCTTAAAATTGTCTTCTTAATCCTGTGAATATGGTGAATTAAATTGGTTCATATTCCAATTTTAAACCAACCTTGTTTTTCTGGATAGGCCTTACTTAACCATACTACACAATTGATTTATTACTGAATTTAAATCGATAAGTTTATGTTAAAGATGTTTGTGTCTATGTTCATGAGAAATATTGGCCGTAGTTTCCCTTTCTTATAATGTCTTTGCCTGACTTTCTAAAGAGGATAATACTATCTTTAAAACATGAGTTAGGAAGTATTCCAAATTCTCTATTTCTAAATAAAGAGTGAGTAGGGTTAGTATTATAGCTTCCTTAAATGTTTGATAGAGATCATCAATGAAGCTATCTGGAATGATAGTTTTCTTTTTCAGAAAGATTTAAAGATTATGAATTTGAATGCTTCATTAGATAGGTGTTATTCATCTTTTCTATTTCTTCCATCTAAAAACCTAAATTTTTTTAGTAACTTAGATAGTTCAAGGAATTTGTCTATTTTATCTAAGTTATTGATTTATTGGCATAAAATTGTTTATCATAATCCCTTTTATCCTTTTAATATCTATAGGATCTAGACTGATATCCCTTGTTCACATTTATAATATTGGTAATTTGTATCTTCCTTTTTCTTGATCACTTTGGCTAGAGGTGTATTTTGTTATTGATCTTCAGAAATAGCTGCCTTTTGAATTCATTGATTTTTTTTTCCTATTACGTTTCTGTTTTCTATTTTTGTTGATTTCTGTCTTTATCTTTATCATTTTCTTTTCTCTCCCTCTTTTAGGTTTAATTTGCTCTTCCGTTCCTACTTTCTTAAGTTGGAAGCATAGACCATTGATTTTAGACCTGCCTCATGTAATACCACAAATTTCTTTCTAAGTTCTGCCATGTCTGCATTCCACAAACGTTGGCATGCTGGTTTTTCATTTTCGTTCAGTTTTCAATGTACTCCATCTTTTCTCATGTGGTTTCTTCTTTGATTCCTGTGGCTTTTTTGTTATATGTTAATTTCCAAATGTTTGGAGAATTTCCAGTCAATTTTTATTATAATTTATTTGTGGTCACAATACATACTCTGTATGATTTCAATCCTTTTATAGTCTGTGTTTATGACTGTTCAGGTGCATATTATAAGAAAATGTTCTCTTGTTTTTGTGTGGAGTGTTCTCTGAATGCCAGTCAACTCCATTGGTTAATAGTTTTGTTCAAGCTTCCTGTATCTTTGTGCTTTTCTGTTACTGTTATATGAATGACTGAAAGACCAACTATAATTGTGGATTTGTTTATTTCACCTTTCAATACTGTTAGTCTTTGCTTCATATATTTTGAAGCTATGTTATTAGGTACATATATATTTGAAATTACTCTGTCTTCCTGGTGAATCACCCTTTCCATCATTGTGTTATGTCTCTCTTTTACTCTGGTAACATTTCTTTTTTTTTTTCTTTTCTTTTCTTTTTTTTTCTTTTTGTTTTTAGACAGAGTCTCACTCTGTTGCCCAGGCCGGAGTGCAGTGGCACAATCTCGGCTCACTGGAACCTCTACCTCCTGGCTTCAAGTGATTCTCCTGCCTCAGCCTCCCGAGTAGCTGGGATTACAGGTGCGCACCACCGTGCCCAGCTAATTTTTGTATTTTTAGTAGAGATGGGGTTTCACCATGTTGGTCAGGCTGGTCTTGAACTCCTGACCTTGTGATCCACCTGCCTCACCCTCCCAAAGTGCTGGGATTACAGGTGTGAGCCACTGTGCCCAGCCTCTGGTAACATTTCTTGTTCTGAAGTACACTTTGTCTGATATTCACACAGTCACTCCAGATTTCTTAGGTTTAGTGTTTGTGTGGCATATTTTTCCATCCTTTTAATCTTTCTGTGGCTTTATATTTAAAGATGGTTTCTTGTACACAGCATAGAGTTGGATCTTGCTTTATTATCTAATCTTAAAATCTTTGTCTTTTAATAGGCATGTTTAGATCATCCATATTTGATGTGTTAATATGGTTAGATTTAAATATACAACCTTGCTATTTGTTTTCTATTGTCTTATCTGGTCTTTTGATTTACTCTTTAACTGCATTCTTCTAGATTAATTTAGTATTTTATGTCCACCATTGGCTCATCAGCTATACCTCTTTGTTTTAACTTTTTAGTATCTGCTATTAATATGTGTATTATTGGAAGACATTTTAAATAATATACTGCTTCACATGTAATTGAAGACCTTTGCAGTATTACACTTTCACTTCCCTTTTCATCCTTTAGGCTAGTGCTTGCATACATTTCACTCTTATATATGCTGTAGGCCCCACAATATATAATTTTTTTGTCTTGAACAAAGTCTTTTCAAGAGATTTAAAAAAAATTAAGAGGTTTTTGTATTTATCTGTGTGTTTGCCATTTCAAGCACTTTCATTGCTCTCTTGAGATTTGAGTTTCCTTCTTGTACCACTTTTCTGCCTTCTGAAGAAATTTTACTAATATTTTTTGCAGTGCAGAGCTGTTTGCAACCAATCTTTTGGATTTGATTTGTATAAAAAACTTTTTTATTTTACCTTTGTTTTGTAGGATTTTTCCCCTGATAAATATAGAATTCTAACTCAACAAGTTTTTATTTTGTTTGTATATTTATTTGCTTTTGAAATTTTGTCTTTATTACTGTTTTCCTGAAAATCAATTATGATGTACATGTTTTTCTCATTTCTTCTTCTGGAGCTCCTACTACAGATATATAAGCCTTTTGATATTGTCCCATAGGTTTCTGAGGTTCTGTTCACTTTTTTAAAAAATTCCCTCTTTCTTCTTTATATTGAGCAATTTCGAATGATCTGTCTTGCATTTTGATTCATTTGTCGTTGCCGTTCTGCTGTTAGGCCAACCCAGTACATTTGTGTTTTCAGATACTGTATTTTTCAATGTTAGTTTTTCACTGGGTTCTTTTTAGTAGTTTCTTTTTCTCTGCTAATATTTCCCATCTTTTTATTTATTGTGAGTATGTTTTCTTTGCTCTAAGCATAGCTGGAATGGCCACCTTACAGCCCACATCTGCTGTCTTGGCATTGGCTCCTCAGGGCTTAGCTTGGTTGGTCGTCTTGTTCTTTGAGATTGGGTCACGTCTCCCTGTTCTTCACGTGGGACGTAGGAGGATCTGGAGTGCACGTTCCCTCAGTGAATGCTGGTGGCTTCCCTTTAGTGCTGTTTGGTTGGATCTGACTCACGTGTGAACTCTGTCTCCTGGGTGGCAGCCTCTGTTTTGGTTCAGTTCAGTCCTTGGCTGAGCTGCTTTGGGTCACTCCATACCTGGTGATCCTGGTGTTAACCAGTGACGTGACATGGATAGAGCTTATGTACAGAATCTGGGATTCCTCTTCACGTCTTTTCTCTTTTTAGGGTTCCCCCTTACCCTTCAGTGGATTTTCTGTCATAGTGTTTGCCACTCTGTGTGGTTCTAACCTCTGGCTCGAAGCTACAAAATGGGACAGTTCCCTGCGTATATCTCTTCTTACAAGGCTTGCCTCCCATCCCCAATTTACCAGCTTTTGTTCATTCTCCAAGATAGGTCATCAAAACATAAAAAAAAAAATTCTCAGGAATCTTGTCTAGTAGCAGCTTACACGGACATAGCCGAAGGAGAAAACCCCAAACTTATATTTTTAAAAACGCGTGCCTGTTCTCTCTCCAGATATCTTAATGCACTTCACAAATTTTTAAAAAACGGAATCAATTGTAACTTTCACTTTCCCTTTTATTTCTCATCTAAGATGAATTATCATTTAAATTTAGTTGAAAATCCACACTGATAAACTAACAGGAAATAATATGGGTACTTGCCTACAATTTAGGCTTTTTCTGATTTCCAGAAAGGCTACAAATGAAAACGTTTGCTCAGACGTTTACTTTGTACCTTAATAAGAAGGATGTGGTCCATCTGGTCACTGTGGCCACGTTTGTGGCGGGGCTGGTGTCAGCATTCTAGCATCAGCGGTGACCTGGGTACTTTCACGTGAATTATCTTCTTGTTTATTAACTCCATAAGGAGGTGTTAATCCCAGTTTTCAGAGGAGGACATTGAATCTCCGCAGGTTGCACAACACAGCCCAAGGTGTCAGAGGAGGCCAGGAACAGCACTGAGGTTGGAAACCAGGTTTATGCCTCGAAATCCTGCGCCTGCCCCACCACAGGGGCTACCTCTCAAACTTCCAGGTTCTAAATTCATTGGTTTCATTCACTGTATGACAGTTGCAGATACAAATTTAAAAAACAGAAAAGGTTGCCACAAAACCTTCCTAATTTAATAAAATCTGTGACTCGAGTCTTCTCTTCTGAGTTGGGGTCGGAAGATGGCTCGTTCCCCCCGGATGGAGCTCCTTTGAAGGGACACAGCTGCGGTTCCGGGGTCTGGCCCGGAGTGAGCCTCAGGGTTGGGGGATTCTGTAGTTTGTAGTTTGCTCGTGTTTGCATGGAACTAATGACAGAATTTTACCTTGGCCAGTGTACTCGCTTCTTAGAGCTATTGTAACAAATTACCACAAAGTGGGTGTCTTAAAACAGCAGAAACGTGCCTCTCACCTTCACACCCATTTGCATTTCCTGATGGCCCAACCTTGTTTGAAAATGCAGGTTTTATTATTATTCAGGTATGGCAAGGCCAACATGTCAGGAGATGACGCCCACTGACAAGAGATTTTCTTCCCCACAGTGCCCAAGATGGGGGACTGGAGGGACAGCATGCCACACAGGCCACACAGGCTACACGGGGCCACACAGGGCCACACAGAGCCACACAGGCCACACGGGGCCACATGGGGCCACACGGGGTCACAAGGGGCCACACAGGGCCACACAGGGTCACACAGGCCACACAGGGCCACACAGGGTCACACGGGGACACACAGGGTCACAAAAAGCTACACGGGGCCATACAGGGTCACACAGGTCACACAGGGTCACATGGGGTCACACAGGGTCACACAGAGCTACATGGGACCACACAGGGCCACACAGGATCACACAGGGCCACAGGGGGCACACAGGGTCACACAGGGCCACATGGGGTCACACAGGGTCACACAGAGCTACATGGGACCATACAGGGCCACACAGGATCACACAGGGCCACAGGGGGCACACAGGGTCACACAGGGCCACACAGGGTCACACAGGGTCACACAGAGCTCCATGGGGCTTCACAGGGCCATGTGGGAAGAACCCGTCAGGAGGCATTTCAGCTGGACAGGGCAAGCAGGCTTAGGGCTGGCTCACTGGATTAGTCTATGGTTCCACGGGCTCAGGGCACATGTAGAAGCTGCCCCCTGCTGTCCAATACCCGGCCCTGGGGTGGGCAGGGCAGGTGGAGAGCGGGAGGCAAGAGCACCCTGGCCTGTTTGGTTTCCACATGGAAAGTGATGTGGGTTGTCTGTGTCCCCACCCAAATCTCACCTTGAATTGTAATAATCCCCACATGTCAAGGGTGGGGCTAGGTGGAGATACTGAGTCATGGGGACAGCCTCCCCCATACTGTTCTCGTGGTAGTGAATAAGTCTCACGAGATCTCATGGTTTTATGAATGGGAGTTCCTCTGTACAAACTCTCTTGCCTGCCGCCATGTAAGATGTGATTTTGCTCCTCATTCGCCTCTGCCATGTGTGAGGCCTCCTCAGCCATGTGGACCTGTGAGTCCATTAAACCTCTTTCCTGTGTAAATTACCCAGGCTTGGGCCTGTCTTTATCAGCACGTGAGAACAGACTAATACGGAAGGTTTGCTCACAGGTAAGCGGCTTCCTAACTCTAGGTGCTGGCCAGGCCTGGGAGAGGTGATGGCTCCAGGGTCAGCAAAGCCCCAGAGTCAAAGCTTGGAACATAAAGACGACTGGGACACATTCCCTCTTCTCCACGCCAGCACCTCCTGCCTGGGGAATCTCTGGCTTCCTGGCTGGCCCTGGCTGTGCCCCAGTTTTTCATCTCTGTGGCCAGGGGATCCTTCCGGACATAAGTGGGTGGATGGGGCTTCCTTGACTGGGGCCACCAGTGGCACCCACCTCTCCAGCAG
Organism: Hylobates moloch; assembly: GCF_009828535.3. Classification (NCBI taxonomy): domain Eukaryota; kingdom Metazoa; phylum Chordata; class Mammalia; order Primates; family Hylobatidae; genus Hylobates; species Hylobates moloch. Next base: position 1,189,175 of record NW_026652292.1, read on the forward strand.
GGAGATGCCTCTAGGCCTGGCTCCCACTGTGGCCCCTCATTCCTGACCCCTCTGCCTCATCCCTACCCTTCCTGAGGGTCCTCCCTGCCTCCCAGGCTGCTGTGCTCTGGCCAGTGGGCTCTTGCCCCTGCTGTTCCTGCAGCCACTTCTTTTGCGTCTTGACCCAAAAGTCTGGCAGACAAGCCCTGGGCCCTGCTGTGTGCACAGCTCTTGTGAGCCCATGCATCCTGCCTGCATCTTAGAGGAGGTTTCATTGCTTGGTATAGAGTAGTTTTCAAGGCACCTCGGTGAGTGAGTTAGACCATTTTATAGACAGGGAAACTGAGGCACAAGAGACTGACCCGGGTCATAGCCAGGACCAGTGAAGGAAGGTGGTGACCTCATTCCCAGTCTTTGGGGTCTTTCTTCTGGGCACTCACCCAGCGTCCCAGGTGGAGTGTGCCCTGTGACCGTCCATTTCTGCAGGTTACTTTCTAGAAGGAGGCTCTGATTCATAACACTTGGTTCCCAGAAGAAACCATTTTTCTCAACTACGGGACATTTGGCATCAAATAAGGATTTAGATACTTGACATTGTTTTCATATCCTATTAGGAAATTCTGACTTCATTTACTATATTTTGATAAACATTCAAAGCCCATGGTAGTAATTGTGGCAGCAGAGCCGGCACGCTGAAACCGCTTCCATGGAGATGCATCTCACAGGGTCCCAAGTGATGTAAAAAAAACTTGTGTAATGAACACAGCATCTCCCTCAGCGGCTGTGTCTGTCCCATTTTCTTTGACTTTAAATACATGATACTCTGTAGGAAACATGAGCTGAAATGATGATCTCGTCAGTGGGTCTTTGTGAAAACTAAAAAGATTTTTGAAATCTAGAGGCACGCAGCTTTTTTTTAGCATTTGAATGCATCTTTCTTCACACTTTGGGTTTGCAGAACAAATGTTTGCATGTAATTTTGCTTCCCAAAATGTCAGAAATAGCACAAATATGAAAACAAGTGTTCTCAAAGAGTGATCTTTTATGGAAAGACTGCTTACAGTAACTCGTTCCAGTTGGCTTTGGAAAATGCTGGGTGGAATTATCTTCACACACTTGGGAGCGGGGAGTGTAAGGGAAACCCCTGCCTCACCATCTCAGGAGCATTTTGACGAGTGCCTCTTCCTTTCCTGGCCTCCCACAAGCCCCAGCATCTGTTGATTGAATGAGGAAGGTGTATCTCCTATTTTAAAATCATGTGTAATTTTATATTGCCTAAAACATAAGCATGGCTAATTGTATGATCGCTTGTGTCATTTGTAAGGAATTCAGCATAAAAAAATATTTTCTCAGCTGGGCGCGGTGGCTCACGCCTGTAATCCCAGAACTTTGGGAGGCCAAGGCGGGCAGATCACGAGGTTAGGAGTTCAAGACCAGCCTGACCAACACGGTGAAACCCCCGTCTCTACTAAAAATGCAAAAATCAGCCAGATGTGGTGGCATACACCTGTAATCCCAGCTACTCAGGAGGATGAGGCAGGAGAATCGCTTGAGCCCGGGAGGTGGAGGTTGCAGTAAGCTGAGAGCTCACCATTGCACTCCAACCTGGGCGGCAGAGCAGGACTGTCTCAAATATATATAATTTTTTTTTCTCAGAGTTGCAAAGACAGAGACTCCTTTGGTTGGGAGGAGGGCAAGTTTCGAAAGGAGGAACTTTGCTGTGGGGAGGAGTCAGTGGCCAGGCCCCACAGAGTCTGATGGCGTCTCCTGGCATCCATCCTCACCTCCTTCCTAATGATACAACCTGCATGTTTTAGCTGGATGTGTGGCTACCCAGGGTGAAGACTGCATTCCCAGCCTAGGTGTGGTTGTGTGACTAATTCCTGGCAGCACATTGGATTTGATCCCAAGATTGTGGAGCTTCTGGGACGTGCCCTTGAGTAACTTCCTGTTGGCTGGAAGGTGGCTGTGTTGGCTAGAGCTCCAGCATCCATCTTGGCCTATAAAACAACTTCAGGGAGGGAAATCGGGCCAGCAGCAACTGGGGAGAAGGCGTCTGGGTCCTGGACCCTTGAAAGGGCCCTCTCAGTTCTGGACTGGCTACCTCTGGCCTTAATGAATGGGAGGGAGGAATGAATGGGAGGTATGAAGGGAGGGGAAGAATGGAGGGTATGAATGAAGGGAAAGTGGAGGGGGAAAGAAGGGAGTGTGGAGGAGGTATGAATGGGGGGAAGAAGGGGGAAGAAGAGGGGAAGGAAGGAGGGGAAGGAAGGAGGGGATGGAAGGAGTGAATGGAGGGGAAGAAGGGAGGGGAAGGAAGGGATGGGGGAAAAAGAGAGGGTATATGAAGGGAGGGAAAGATGGGGAAATGAGGGAAGAGGAAAGGGAGGGACAAGAGGGAGGAGGAAAAGAAGGGAGGGGAAAGAAGGAGGAAATGGGAGGAGGAGGAAGTGGGAGGGGGGAATGAATGGGGGGGAATGAGTGGGAGGGGACAATGAATGGGGGGGGAATGAATGGGAGGGGGGAATGAAGTTCTATCTCATTTAGGTGATTATTGTTTTGGACATTTCTGCTACTTGCAAATAGCTGATTCTAATGGACCTGCAGGCTCCTGGAGACGCTTGGACTGGAAAAGCGAAACCAAGGCCCATGACATCTGTCTTTGCATACTGAAGTAGATTTAGAAAACCCTTTCCAATCCCTCTGAGTACTTTTATTTGCTGCTCCCTCTCAACCTCGATTTTGTTTCTCATCCCACTTTCTATCGGACATTTTGACCTGGCCCTTTGCCCTCCCTTCCCTTTGCCCTCCCTTCCTGCACGCTGCTGAGCTGTAGCTCTCTCGGGGGTGCCCGAAGACTCCTGCCCTCCCAGCCCCGTCTCCCCCGCCCTCGCCTCAGCCCTTCCTCCCCACTCAGCCCCCATGCCTAACTGTCTGCTGACCGTGGGTGCTGCCACACACTCCAAAGCCCATCTCCTCCTCAGGTCACCCCTTGGCATCTGACACCCCCAGAACCTTATTCACCTTCCCTGCAGCTCCAGAGCCCAGCAGAGCTCTCAGCCATGGCAGGAGAGTGGGAGGCATTTCCTAAGAATGCTGCCTTTGGCTCTGAATTCCCAGGACATTTTGGTTGCAGAATATTCACTGTCTGAGAAAACAAAGAAAAGAGACTCACTTGGAGAATTAAAAAAATTATTATAGAAAAGATTTCATTTAATAAATCCTCATTCTCATTAGTATCTAAGTAGCCCTTTTACTGTCCTAAATAGACACCAGGGCGGGAACCAGGGTGCAGAGGGCTCTGGCCCTGGCGGCAGACTGGGACTCACATTGCCGCAGGGGGGCCCAGAGGCTTCAGGGAGAAGCCTGTCCCCTTCTATCTCCCCGCTTCTCTTGTGGAGAAGCAGCTCCTTCCTGCCTGGGAGTCCCAGGAGATCTTCAAGGAGAGGACATTTGAGAAGGATGGGGGAAGAGGCCAGGAGGAAAGCAGGGAGCGAGGAGGGAAACCCATCATCAGCTATGGCCGAGGCCCGTCTCGTAAGACCCCAGGGCCAGGGCCAGGGCCAGGCCGGATGTGTACCAAGTCGGACCACGTGGAAGAGGCTTGAATGTGTGAGAAGGTTCCTCCTCCCTCCTTCCCTCCTTCCCTGTCCCCTTCTATCTCCCCTCTTCTCTGTGAGCAGGCACTGGCTCCTCAGAAGGGCCTCTCACTCAGTTAGATGGTGATGCATTCCCCACTCAGACCTGGAAGTAAGCGGGCACAGCCGCTGTGGATGAGTTGGCAGTGGAACCATGAGTGTTCCTGCATGCGGCCTGCACCTGCACACACACCTGCACACACGGGCACCTATACACACACTTGTCCCTGTGTGCACATACCTGCACCTGCACACACACCTCCAAATACACCTGCACACACATTTGCACCTCTACACACACTTGGCTCTGTGAACACACACCTGCATCTGCACACACACCTGCACATGCACTTGCACGCACCTGCACCTATACACGAATTTGCCCCAGTGAACACACAACTGCACTTGCACACACACCTGCACACACACTTCTGCACACACCTGCACCTATACATGCATGTCCCTGTGCACACACACCTAGAGCTATATACATACCCCTGTACACTCACACCTGCACACACACCTGTACCTGTGCACACACCTGCACACATACCTACACATACCTGCCTCTATACACACTTTCCCCTGTGTACACACACCCGCACCTGCACTCACACCTGCACGCACACCTGTACCTCTGCACACAC
>NW_026652292.1:1193448-1217708 GCF_009828535.3 Hylobates moloch
ACACACTTTCCCCTGTGTACACACACCCGCACCTGCACTCACACCTGCACGCACACCTGTACCTCTGCACACACCTGCACACATACCTACACACACACTGCATCTATACACACACTTTCCTTTGTGTACACACACCTGCACCTGCACTCACACCTGCATGCACACCAGTTCCTCTACACACAGCTGTCTATATCACCCCACATGTGCACTGTCACCTAAGCTGGAGTAGCCCAGACGGTTTGCTCATTAAGTGGTTCTTGCTTGAGCAAACCGGGAAGTCATCTTGAGCGGAAGCACCTGGTCTCTGGTAACAGACGCTGAGAATCACCTGATTTGACCCTTCAACAGTGAGATAATTGTCATAACAGAACCCTTGTGCATATTTTCAATATGAGTTGATGAGGCCAAGAGTTCTTATTGGATCGGAGGTTTATTTCATAAGCCACTTGATTTTAAAGACTCAACAAAGAGGACATATTTCTTAGTACACTGAGTAAGATATTAACATTTGTGTTTGAGGGAGGACATTTGAGCCAGGATTTTGCAAACATAATTGGTTTGCAGTCCTTGACTCCTTGGAGTGTTTGTGTCAGTTGGGATTGAAATGGCTTATATTTAACTTCATCAGTGTGTTTTTAGAATGATCTTCATTTAGAAAATGCACTGATAACCCAGAGTGAACACATTTTTTGAAGTGATATTCTTTAAGCTGAAAATGAAATATTTTATTCTACACCACTGAGTTGTGCCAGTCGCCTTTGATTTAGCAGACGATTGTCTCCGGCCGTACCACCCTGAACGTGCCCGATCTTGCCTGATTTAGCAGACGGTTTTGCTCTGGCTAAGTTGCTCTTTTAGACAGACGTTTATATGGGCGATGTTTTCCAGTGATGTGTTTAGCAATTCTCCTTTTCCCCATGTTCACATTCAAAGGATTGTCTTAGACACCCATTGGCAGCCAACATGGTCCCTAAGCTGGGACAAATGCAGCAAGTCAGGCCCTTCTGTTCAGGAAGTTACTCGTCGTGACCCGGGAAGGCAGTGACACAGGGAGTGACAGGGCTCTGGGCTCTGACCTGTGATCTTGGGAAGCGACTCGGCTTTTCTGCTTCACCTTCCATCCTCTGCAAAGCAGGGGCAAGGTGGAACTTACCTGTAGGACCGTGGACCGCACAGCTGTCCGGAGACCGGGCCTGGCCCACAGCAAGTGCTCACTCAATGCTGATGTCTCGGCACGTGCTTCATGTTCCGTTCTGGGTCAATTGTCTTTCATGAACATGTGTGAAATTTTGGGGTGGGCAAGGGCACATCACCAGATCTAGGTAGAGTTTGAGCTGATGTGACTGGTTAGCTGGAAAACATTGATTATTTTATGGGGGTGAAGAACCAGCCACACTTTTTACAGTGTTGGGTCTCAGATTGCAAACTACGTTTTGTGAAAAGCTGGGAATTTCAGCTTCAGCTACTGATTAAATACCATAGGGTATTTCAGTAGAACTCCGGGTTTGAATATTTCTGATTTCTAGAGGAAGAGACAGCATATTGTGTCTTGGACAAGTTAACACCTCTTTGAGAAAATTATCTCTTCTATATTCACAGATGATTCAGAATTAGATGGGGCCAACAATGATGTGTCCTCAGTTCTTCATTTTGACAGTTTGGGTTTCTTGCTGCTCAGAGTGCACATGTATTTCTCCAGACATACATCCCTCATACATCTGCACAGTGACAGGACTTTAATGTATCAATGTGCACACATTGGGCACTAGAACCAGAGGCTGTCCACTCTGCTCTGTGGCTACCCCTGCCCTTCAGGGTCTCCCGGGAGACAGTGACACCATAGGGTGTGGGGCAGGCACCAGGACTCTGCAGCCAGAAAGCCCTGGGTTCAAACCCTGTACTGTTTTCACCACTGGGTTAACTTTGGAAAGGGATTTCCACTTCTAAGCCTTGGTGTCTCCTCTATAGAAAGGGGTTAATGAGAAGACCTGTCTTCAGGGCGATTGGAGTAGCATCGTGGTAGAACACTCTGACCCAGCAGTTACTGTCATCGTTAGCTCCCTAAGTGTGGGGCTCCTCTAACCTAAACATAAAATTCTGGTCTTTCTCCCTCACTGTGCCAGCAAAGGGAATGTACTCTTCGCCACCCATCAGGTTTGAAGCCGCGGCTTCTTCTTGTCTGGGAGTCTGCTTGGTGCTTGCGGCTGAGCTTCTCCCGCGTCCTTGTCAACACGTCCTCCTGACAGTGGCGCTCTCCAGAAACCAAGTGTGCTGCTGTTCTGCTGTCTTTTTCTTATTAACCATGAAATCAGAGAATGTTTCAGCAGTTGGTATCATGTCTTTAAAAGCGATGCTTATTTTATTTATTTTTTTTTTTGAGATGGACTTTCGCTCTTGTTGCCCAGGCTGGAGTGCAATGGGGCGATCTCGGCTCACCGCAACCTCCGCCTCCTGTGTTCAAGCGACTCTCCTGCCTCAGCCTCCCTAGTAGCTGGGATTACAGGCACCTGCCACAACACTCGTCTAATTTTGTATTTTTAGTAAAGATGGGGTTTCTCCATGTTGGTCAGGCTGGTCTCGAACTCCCAACCTCAGGTTACCCACCCACCTCGACCTCCCAAAGTGCTGGGATGACAGGCATGAGCCACTGCACCCGGCCAGCAATGCTTCCTTGTTCCCTGGAGTCCTGCGGGAGTGGCTGCTGCTGGATGTTGTCTCTTCTTTGGTAGCTGTCAAAAGAGATTCATGAAAAAAGTGAGTAGGTAAACGGCCCAACTACCTTACTCACCTGTAACCCTAGGAAATAAGCTGGGGTTGTTGGGGGCACAGGACCCTCTAACAGAGACCGCAGGGACCCAGGTGTGTGTGTATAAAACCAGCCAACAACAAATCAATCTGTAATGGCAAGAAGATCTAAAGAAATGTTCTCTTTTCCTTTTTAAAGAAGAACACTGGGAAAGTGATGCACATGGCAAAACGGTGCGATCGGAGGGGCTGATAAATGGTGTGATCTGAGGAGCTGACAAACGGTGTGATCGGAGGGGCTGATAAAGGTGTGATCGGAGGAGCTGATAAAGGTGTGATTGGAGGGGCTGATAAATGGTGTGATCAGAGGGGCTGATAAAGGTGTGATCGGAGGGGTTGATAAATGGTGTGATCAGAGGGGCTGATAAATGGTGTGATCGGAGGGGCTGATAAACGGTGCGATTGGGGGGTTGATAAATGGTGTGATCGGAGGGGTTGACAAACGGTGCAATCGGAGGGGCTGATAAAGGTGTGATCGGAGGAGCTGATAAAGATGTGATTGGAGGGGCTGATAAATGGTGTGATCAGAGGGGCTCATAAAGGTGTGATCGGAGGGGTTGATAAATGGTGTGATCGGAGGGGTTGATGGTGTGATTGGAGGGGCTGATAAAGGTGTGATTGGAGGGGCTGATAAAGGTGTGATCGGTGGGGCTGATAAAGGTGTGATTGGAGGGGCTGATAAACGGTGTGATCGGAGGGGCTGATAAAGGTGTGATTGGAAGGGTTGATAAATTGTGTGATTGGAGGGGCTGATAAAGGTGTGATTGGAGGGGCTGATAAAGGTGTGATCGGTGGGGCTGATAAAGGTGTGATTGGAGGGGCTGATAAACGGTGTGATTGGAGGGGCTGATAAAGGTGTGATTGGAGGGGTTGATAAATTGTGTGATTGGAGGGGCTGATAAACGCTGCACAATGTTGCCTGTTCTACATTGTCGCTGTTTCTCAGAAAGTGCCCTCAGGCGATGACACTCAGAGCCCTCCTCACTGCAGGCCACAGGTGCCTCCCTGGAGAACTGCGGAGGGAATCTACAGCATGGACCCTGCCCGTGTCATGGGCATACAGAAGAATCCGTGCAGGCTTCCCAGCGGGCGGGATCCTGGTGAGGGGCTGGTTCTTCTGAAGCAGGAGCTGCTGAGCGTGCAGGGAGACTGCTGACCGCCCTGCCCCGGGGTCTTCCGCAGCCACGGTTGCCTTGAGCAGGCAGAAAGAAGAAATATCCAAAAATGGGACTCCTTGCACAGGAACCCACATTTGCAAATGGGACAGGTCCACCCCAGAAGGGTGCTGAGCAAGCTTACATGTCTGGGGCTGGCCTGTCCTACTGTCCGAGGGGTCCTCTTTCAGGGCCAGGCTCAGTGGGGAGAGGACGCTGGGTGGGCTGCCTGCACGGGTGGGCCGGTGCAGCCCCCAAGCGGACAGCCTGGCCGTTGGAACAAAGAGTCATCTAATTTGTTCAAAGTCCAAGTGTAAAGAGACACGGCGACTTTCATGCTGAGGGGCCAGCGTTCTTCAGAAGACGCATCAGAAACAATCTCCTTCCTTGGAACTGAATTCTGCCTTACCACAGGAAACTTGGTAAAATCTGCGAGCAGAAGACTTGCAAACTTTTACTCTTAACATCTTTGCAATGGCCATTTCTCCTTTGGGTCCGCCTCTCAAGCTGCACTGCACATAACATGTTTCTAGCCCCAGCACAGCCTCCGTGGGATCCACCAGGTCTCAGCAGCTCAGTGACGGCTCCAGGCAGTCTTCCTCCCAGGTGATGCAGCTTTGCAACGCCTGCCATCGGCTGCCATCTCTTTCCTCATTCTGCGTAAATATTCCATTTCATATCGATTTAGCGTTTGTGATTGTGTACCATTTTTCTTAAAGAAAACCCCTGAAGTTATCTAAGGCCCAGGCCCCATGAAACATGGACCAGAGTGGGAGCGGATGACGGGGAGCCGCCACCTTCTCCCAGAGTCCCTGCGGCTTTCAAGGATGACAGCCCTGGGCATGTGCTGCAGAGGCAGGAGGAGACAGTTTCTGAGGGAGGCAGGGCAGGGCGCTGATGGAGCCTGCCGGCCTCAGCCATGGACCCGTGGGGTCGCCTTCCTGAGGCCAGCACCTCCGCTCTCCAGCCATGTGGCCAGAGGCTGGCTGCTGACTTCACAGGTCCTTGGTGTTCTCATTTGGAAAATGGGGCATAAGAGCTGCTTCGTGGGGTCATGGGAATGTCAGAAGCCCCTGCCCAGCGTGTGGCACTGAGCATGTGGGTGGCTTTCTCCCTCTGCTGCTGGGCCTGAGTGCTGTCAGGAGTGTGACCAGCACCCCGTCCTTTTTGTCCCACATCCTTCACGCCTAACTACAGCGATGGTCATCCTGTCACCGTGGGCTCAAGATGGCCTTGGGCTTGCGTTTAACCTGAGTGTGCCTCTTCCCAGGTGAGAACACGGCTACACAGAAAACGATGGCTCCTGGAGAGGATCTTTGACCTCTGACCTCTGCTGTGCTCCTGCCCCAGGGCCTTTGCCCCTGATGCCCCTCCCACAGAAGGTTCTCAAGGCTCATGGACCCCCACTGTCCTTGCTAAAACCAGCTCTGGCTCCACCCCACCCTGTAGGCTCCTGCCTTTTCCCTGGGGTCAAGCTGTTTCTGTCCCCACTAGCAATGGGCCCTGTGCAGGCAGGGATGAGGGTTTAGTGGGTACCTGGCGTGGTCATCCCTCCGCAAATGTCAATGGAGGCAGTGAGCTCAGTTTTAATAACACGAGTTCCTTCTTTAGAAGTCTGCACAACGGCCCCGTCTTGTGCCTCTTCCTTACCCCCTGGAACGGCAGTCTCATCGCTACACCTAGGAGAACAAATATCATGAGAACTGGGGCTGAGGAGCACAGCCGGGGGTGGACACACAGCACAGTCACCGCCCAGGACATGGTGGGTCGTGGCCTGGGGAACAAAGGTTCCTTCTGCAAAGCCATCCAGGCCGTCCTTGCCCAGCCCCAGGCCCTCTCATTCACTTGTTTGCTGCGCTTACTGTGCCTGTCTGTCTGCCTCCCCTGCTAGACAGCAATCCCCCTGAGGGCAGGGCCCGGCCATTAGGAGACGCTCAGCCAGTGCCACTGAATATCGGGTTAGAAAGTGAATGAGTCTGTCGGGTGATAAGGAGCTTTGGAAATAGAAATGGTGATGGTTGCACAACATCGTGAATGCCATTGACGGGTAACTCAAAGACGGCTAAAATGGCAAATTATATGTTATACATATTTGATATTCCATAGTTCATAAAAACCCAAAAGAAGGAGTGACTAAATGTGAAAAGTGTAATCTTAAAGTTAAAAACTAGGAGATTTTCTTAATGCCTAAGATAGAAAAGGATTTCTTAATAACTAAAAGCATAGAGAAAAACATTGGCAAATTTAAACAAGGCAACATTGTTAAAGTCACCATAAACCAATGGAAAATAAAAGCTGTGAACTGGCCAGATAGTAGTTACAGTGAATATAATTGGAAAAGGATTGGCATCCACAGACTGAAGAAGTTCCTCGGAGCTATAGGAAAGCAAAACACCAAAAAACAGGCAAAGCTCATAAACAGGAGACTTGCTGAGAGGAGACCCACCGGGCCACGGAGACAGGGCACCCGCCATGCTGGAGCTGGCTGGGGTACCGGAGCTGCAGCGGGTGCCCCACTGGGGATGGATGCACCCCTCTCCCCTCGACTGAGGAAGGGAGCAGGTCTGACCAGGCCTAGAGCCCGTGACTGCCGGGCAGTCACACTGAATACAGTAGACTGGAGGCTCTACTCAGGAAGGCAATTCGCAAATTTCAGCGAAGGAAGCTGCGAGGCTGAGACTCAGGAACAACTTGCAGGAGTATGCCCTGGAGGAACTGACACTCGAGAAGAATTTTTATTTTGGAATTGTGAGAAACTGAAAATGCCCATCTGCAAGGTAAGTGATAAATGAGGTGGAAGGAGTGATAAGAGTTTTGTACAGTAGTATACGGAACACTCAGTCGAGCCGGATGCGTAGCCACGACTGCCCGCACCTGCTCCTGTTAGCAGCATCACCGCGCAGCCCAAGCCCGACAGTGGGGTGGGGATCGCTTTAGAGGCCCTGCAGTAACTGTGTTGTGCAACCAGAGAGGAGAGACACGGGTTCTGGGGGACTTTGAAGGCAGCGCTTTTCAGCGGGGGCTCTGGATCTTCTTAAGAGACACAGTAGAGACGGCAGAGAAAACACTACTTGGAAAGAAGGAGCAATAGCAGATAAACCCTGTGTGGCTGAGCCTGGGGACACGGTGCACAGGAAGGGAACCGGGTGACCTGGGGGCCCTCAGGGTCTCACACGCCAGGTTGGGTGGGACTCGGGAGCGGGACTGAGAGGGGTGAGATGCTAAGATACTTCACAAGTGTTCAATTATGACTTTAAGTTCTACCCATTTAGTTTTGTTTTATTTGACAATTAAATGATGGTTTTATATTTTTATTGTAATTTTGCTTTTTTCAATTCTATTTTAAATTTCAAAGTAAAAGCATTTTCCTAATAATAAGTCATTTTACTGCTAACAGCATTGATAGGCATCTGGTTTTAGTTTCAGTTCGCGGCCAACCCTTTCGCTTTCAGAGTGAGGCTTCAGTTCATCGGCGCGGTTGTGTCTGGCGGCGTCAGCACCTCTGTGACAGGCAGTCTTTCTCCGGGCTTAGAGTGTCAGCGCAGGGATTATTTCAGGCCGACACTTGGCATGGAGAGTTGTCAGGCAAATGCATTTTTGAAGAGTTGGATTTGATCTCAATTATTCCATTTGGCTTTGTGAAAGGAGAGGGAGGGAAAACAGTTTACCCAGCTTCTGGCTCTGTCATATTTTCATTTTAAATCTAAAGGCAACGACGCTGGCAGGCAACCAGCTCTCGGCACGGACTGACACTTCAGCTACTCTGGGAAAAGCAACCTCATTCAAACAAGCCAGGGCCTTAGTAGCAGCCACCCCACTTTCCCGCCGGGCTGTGCTGCGACGCTGACCCAGCGACACACAGATCCCTTGTGTTCCCACTGGACGCTGGCCCGGCGGCCGTGGCCTATAGAACAGGCTCCTCGGTGCATGAAGCCAGCACAGCCCTGGAAATCCCGTGCAACAAAAAGCCTCTGTTCCACCCAGAAGAGCTCTGAGCAGAGAGAGCCCCGCCGGGCCTGCCGCCGGGCCTGCCGCGATGGACTCACAGATGGGCGCCTGGAGAGAGCAGGCTTTCATTAGGTCAGCCCAGGGGTGGGGGCAGCAGACAGCACCGCTGGCCTTGGCTGGGGAAAGAGGCGCCCCGAACCTGGAGGAACTTCAAGAGTTTACAGGACGCTCAGAGCCTCCTTCACTCTGCCTTTTCTTCACGTCCTAAAGTGCACGGAACTGGTCTTTAGTTTCCAGGCAGTGAGCATTGGCCCAGGCGGGCTCTCCTCTGCCAAAGAGGGTTCTGAGAGGACCCCCACAACTTACAGCCCCCACCGCTGACAGCCCCCACCACTAGAGCCGCCATGACTTAGAGCTGCCACCATTTAGAGCCCCCATGACTTGAAGACCCCACAGCTTAGAGCCCAACCACTTAGAGCCCCCCATTCCTTTGGATTTTGGGGAATTGCCCCTCCAGCTCCCAGTCTTTGTGGCTCTGTAATCTGAGATGTCCAGATGGTCCTTTGATAGAAAAGCTCAGCCCTGTGGTTTCCTCTGCAGCTCATTGATGGGGGAAGTGGGGTCCTGCAAGGCTCTGGTGGACCTGGAAGCTGGGCCTGCTGAACCACAGGGGCTATTCTGATCACCTCCTTCCTCTCTAACCTATTGGCGAGGGGGACGCACTGCCCTCAATAGCACCAGATGCCTGAGTGCCCAGCACCCAACCCTGGACAGCTGAGAGCGACAGCAGGCCACGGTCACAGGTGCTGATGTGCTGGTGGAAGGCGGCCCACTCCACTCGGGGACAGGGTGGGCTCTCAGGGGCTGCATGGCCTTGCACTGACCGCCCACAGGGTGAGGGGACCCTGGCTCTGTGGGGCTTGGGGCAGAGTGTTGGGAGAATCCTGTGGGCTGGCAGGGATCTGAAGCCCAGCGGGCTGAGGACCGGATGGGTGCTGCTGGTCTCGCTCGTGGAGGAACTGGCAGGGTGGGGAGCTTCTCCCCCTGGGGGGCACATCCTATGAGGGCAGCAGCTCCCAGGAGGCCTCCACAGGCTGGGAGGCCTTTCAACGTGAGGATCTTACTGGCCACAGGTGCTGCTCAAACGAACATTCCGAAAGTCTCAGCAGGTGAGAGCGCAAGTCTCAGTGCCAGAAACTGCTGTGCTGGGGGTGAGGACGGGTGACCCCAAGGGCAGCCAAGGGCTTTGTGGGGGCACCTGGGGCCCAGGGGCACAGGAAGAGCCATGCCCCACATCCAGTGCCCCCAAGTGTAACACTGCGCCTCATGGCTCAAGAGGTTTTATGTGTGGATGGGTTTTAACTGGGTGTCTGGAAGCAGGTCAAGTTGTGTCTGAGCTTGGTAATGAGAGGCAGGGTGAAAGGGAGGGACATCTTGGAGGTGACATGCCTGATGCAAGGTCTTTACCAAACAGAAACTCCACAGGACTGACCACACCTGACCAGGGCACAGGGCAGCCGAGGCCAAGGGACAGGTCCTGGTTTGGGGTCACTGCGTGTCCTTGATCAAGGCGTTGGGTGCTCAGCACCTCATCTTCCTTCTCTGCAAGGTGAGGGGCTTGGTCCCCCAAAACCCCAGTGCATTTATGAATTTTAACTGTTCTACAAGGCTACGGCCAACACGTGTGCCTCTGAGGCTCAGCCCGAAGGCAATACGCAGGGAGCCTGGTGGAAACCAGCCGTGTGGCCGAGGGCGGGCGCATGCCGGGAAGTGCCCCTGTGCTGCGCTCATTAAGTTGTGATGGTGGCTTGTTAGCAGCTCGTTTTACTTCAAGATACTTCACTACATAAAGATTTTCAATTATAAGACAGATTGAGTTGAAAACTGACTTTTCTAAAAACAGGGATTATTCCACATTGCAGAAATGATCCTCGGCTTCAAAGTTTTGTTTTTAACGAGTGCACCCTTTAGGCATTTGGCACGTCTGGGCTCCAAACCCTTGTGTTTGTCCTGTGGACTTTGCAAAACGCACAGTGCCGTATGTCTCTTTCTGAACCTGGTCTGGTGTGAGCAGTGAGGAGGGAGTGTCTCAGGTTCCCACGCGGCTGAGGATGGGCTCCGTGGTGTCCCTCAGCCCACAGAGACAGAGACGCACCCGGAAACTCCAAGCCATGGGTCTTGTCTGCAGCTGGGCCAGGTGGGCTGCACCTGCCAAGGGAGCCTCCAGGGTGGGTGCTGGCTGGCCGGGCGTGCTCCTCACACGAGGAGCCGTGTCTGCACGCAGTGCTGTCTCTGCCCCCAGCAGCTGAATACCACCTGCTGAGCTAATATTTGCTGAGCCATTGAGTCATGGATTCCTTCCTGACGTTGCTCAAGTGTTTATCCGAGCAAGAGCTTGGTTCAAGGATGCCCTCATCTCCCTGCCTCCCTCTGCAAACACCATTCAACTGCCAGCAGTGCCCTTGATGTCCCGTGTCCAGCTCCTCCGAGTGTGGTTTCCTGGCTCATAGTTGTGCAATGTACGGCATTCCTTGTGGTGAACCACAGGGCTGGCCCAGGCTTCTTAGATGTCAGAGGAGGCGAAGATGCCACGTCCAGCAGAAGGAGCTGCACAGTGGCGGCTGCGCGTCAGAACGGCAGCTGCGGGGTGGCTGTGGAGCAGGGCGCCGGCAGTGGGTTGTTTACGATGAGCTCTGCAACCAGTCGCTGTGTTTTTTTTTTTCTTTAATGGAATGAAGCAAACACAGGAGTGCCATGTCCCTGCAAGGACACAGTAGGGGTCTGGGTGATTTAGGGCCCTGGTGAATTCACACCCTCCAGGACATGAAGCCCTGTTTTCTGCACCATTTTACTGATGAGAAGCTTGAGGCTGAGAGAGGCCACTGGAGCAATCCGAGGGGAGGCCGGATCAGTGCTGAGCCCTGCGGGCCCACCTCGCAGGCCACAGCCTCCCTCACCATCTCTCCAACCCCAGCCGAGGCCCTGGGTCCACCCGTGTCCGGGTCATGCTCCAGGAAGGGGTCGGTTCTGATCAAAAGCCTGGCGACAGAGCCCCTGGCCCGAGGCCTCCAGGAAGGAGTGTATCTCCAGCTTGCTGCCCATTGGCTGAGGACAGCAGGCCAGGGCATGAATCCCACGTGCACACAAGTGCTGTTCTGCTCTGTGCTCTGTGAACACAGGTGCCCCGAGCGCCTCCAGAGCACCATGTGCAGAGCAGGCGGTGCCAGATGGGGCCCACTGCCGTCCACAGGGCTTGTGGAGGTGCTGCCGTGCCTCCCAGATGCCCTGTCCGGGCCTGCACCCCTGTGCCGAGCTGACGAGGCTGTGTGTCTCTTTGGGAGATGCCTGGGAGGTCACGAGCACAGCCTGTGGGTGGCCCAGAGTCAGTGACTGACAGTGGCGGGTGCCACGGCCACCCTGGCCTCCCCAGGGCCAGCAGTGGGGTGCGGGTCACCACCCAGAGCCCCCGGGGCACTGGCTGACAGGGACCCCCTCCTGACACCTGGTCCTGCCCTATCCTGCTCGCCTTGCTCCTCACCCTCAGGTTGCTCCTACAGGAATCCCCATGGGAGTGCTGGCTGCTGAGGGACGGAGCTTCCCTTCTGGTGGGGCTACAGGGTGAGGAGGGCTTTGCATGGTGGAGGCGGCAGAGGGAACGGTGCTGTGAAGGCCCTGGCAGAGTGAGAACAGGTCCACGGGGTGGGGGCGGGGGGGGCGGGGGGCACTGGAATAAATGGAAGAAGAACCGGTATGATACAATATAGCACTTTAAATTATGCACCTGCAGCACTTTATGACACGGAATCGTCTTAAGAAAATACCACGTGACAATGAAGGACGCAGAACTGTGCGACGTCAACCCTGAGTAGAGGCGAACACAGAGGAAGGTCCCGGAAGGCCTGTGGCCGTGGTTTTCAGTTTCTTCCTTTCCCTCAATGCCTCTTCCAGTTTTGCAGGGTTAGCACGCATTGCTTTCAGAAATAAACACAAAATAATAATGTGTGACATAGGAGGTTCGACTTCTTGAAATGCTGAACTCTAGGTAACTGTTTGACTCTAAACTTGTTTCTGGAAATGATTTTCCTGTTTCTCATGAACTGCTCAGGTGGGTAGAGGCCACTTACAGTTGGCAAACGGCAGAGGGCCCGGGTGTGGAGCTGTGGCCCCGGCTGGTAACAGGGGAAGTTCCTCTGATTCGGGCTGAGGTTGTTCCAGTGCATTTCCAGGCACGCCCACCTCCCTGAGTTGTTGAAACCTTTGCGCCTCCTTCTCAGGGGGAGCCCACATTGCACTCCCCTGTCAGCTCAGGTCCTGTGTTTTTTACCTGCGGTGAGCAGGGCCCAGCCCACCGCGTGGGTGAGAATTCGGTGAATTCCCTGTGTGCGGGTTTCTGTGTGCCCCGCGTGCGTGCACCAGGGCCAGGTGCTGTTTCACTCACAGCAGAGCTGGGAGCTCCATGGCCCTGGATGGTAAAAGCGTGTTTCTCCCCGGGGCCTGACTCTGCCTTGAGATGCTGCCTTCCTCTAGGGGCCTCTTGGAGTGTCTGGCTGGGTCCCTGCGTCCAGCTGTGAATGACAGAACTGGGGGCTCAGTGGACAAGTGGGGGCATGGCGGGGCGGGAGGGAGTGCCGGGGAGCATGGCATCCTTGCCCCCTGTCCTCCCAGGCAGGAGCAGTCATGTGGTCATGTCTGAGTGCAAGGGCACAGAAGCCAGTGGCCCGTGCTGTGGGAGGGAGTTGGCGTGGCCAGCATGCTGCCTTATTGCTGCACTGGTGCCCGAAGCATGGCTCCTCATCAGCCTAATAAATGCCGGCTGCCATGGGGAAATCTCTCTCAGTGTGTGCATTGCTACATCCAAGAACAAGCCACTTTCTAAGACAAAAGGAGCATATCCCAGGCATTTTAGCAGTAATTGGTCTCACATCTATTCCTATCACATCTGCAGTGACTTCCTTCACTGAAGGCTGGAATCCCTCAAAGTCATCCATGAGGACTGGAATGAACCTCTTCCAAACGCCTGTTCACGTTGACACTTTGACCTCCTCCCACGAATCATGAATGTTCTGAGTGGCATCTAGAATAGTGAACCCTTTCCAGAAGGTTTACAATTTACTTTTCCCAAATCCATCAGAGGAATCACTAACTATGGCAGATACAGCCTTAAAAAACGTATTTCTTAAATAATAAGGCTTGAAAGTTGAAATGAGTCCTTGGGCTGTGGAATGGGTGTTGTGTTAGCAGGCATGCAAACAACATCATCTCCTTGTCCATTTCTATCAGAGCTCCTGTGTGACCAGGTGCGTTGTTGGTGAGCAGTAATATTTTGAAAGGAATCTTTTTTTTCTGAGTGGTGGTTCTCAACAGTGGGCTTAACATAGTCAGTAGACCATGCTGTAAACAGACATGCTGACATCCAGGTTTTCCTGTTGCATCTACAGAGCAAGGCAGAATAGACTGAGCATGATTTTTAGGGGCCCTGGGATATTCAGAATGGTCCATAAGCATCGGCTTCCAATGAAAGTCACCACTGCACCAGCTCCTAACAAGAGCGTCAGCCCTGTCCTTTGAAGCTTTGAAGCCAGGCACTGACCTTGCCTCTCTAACTAGGAAAGTCCTAGATGGTGTTCTTCCAATAGAAGGCTGTTCTATCTACATTGAAAATCTGTTGTTAAGCGCAACCCCCTTCATCAATGATCTTAGCCAGATCTTCTGGCTGCAGAAGGTAACTTGCTGCAGCTTCTCCATCAGCACCTGCCGCGTCGCCTTGCGTTTTTATGTTATGGAGACGGCTTCTTTCCTTAAACCTCATGAACCCACCTCTGCCAGCTTCCACTCTTCCTCTGCAGCTTCCTCACCTCTCTCAGCCTTCACAGACTTGAAGAAAGTTAGGACCCTGCTCTGGACTAGGGTTTGGCTTAAGGGAATGGTGTTGCTGTTTTGATTGTCTATCCAGAAAACAAAAACTTTCTCTGTATTAGCAACAAGGCTGGTTCACTTCCCAGCATTCATGCACTCTCTAGAACAGCACTTGTGATCTCCCTTAAGAACTTTTCCTTTGTCTTCACGACTTGTCTCACTGGTGCAGGCCTCGCTTGGCTTTCAGCCTCTCGCAGCTTTCAACCTGCCTTCCTTGCTAAGCTTAGTCGTTTCTGGGTTTTGATTTAAAGTGAGACGTGGTGGCTCTTCCTTTCACTTGAGCACTCTGTGGCCATGGAAGGGTTACTAACTGGGCTAATTTCAATATTGTTGTGTGTCAGGGAACAGGAAAGCTTGGGAAGAGGGAGAGAGGTGGGGGAACGGCTGATGGGGGGGGCAGCCAGAACACACCAAACATTTATTAAGTTTGTGTCTTATATGGGTGCAGTTCATAGCACCCAAAACAATTATGCTGGTAACACTGAAGATCCCTGATCTCAGATTGCCACTACAGAGGAAGTTTGAACTGTGGCAAGAATCACCAAAATGTGACCCAGCGCCATGAAGGCTGCACACACTGCTGGGAAAACAGCGCCCATGGAATTGCTCCACACCGGTTGCCACAAACCTTCGATTTGTAAAAAAAGTCACGTCCACGGAGCAAAATCAAGCAAAGCACCATAAGACAAAGTACACCTGTACGGCTCTCCATAGATCCACACTTTCAAATGCATAGATCTATATAATTTATATAATACTTATATCTCTATATAGTATATATTAGGTATGCAATATTGATTATACAGAGCTACATGTAGATCTATAAATTATATACATAGCCAATATTTTAAAACATATAAGAATGACTCTTTATAATGGCAGAAGACATAAATGTCTCCTCCTTTTCTATCTATGAATCTGGAATCTGACAGAGAAACCAACCCTAACAAGCTTTCATCATACGATGGGCCTGGCTTCACTGAACCTGCATCTTACGTAACACTTACTGCCAGTAGGACTTTCCTAGTGACATTTAGCTGTCCTTCGAGTGGGCTGGCACCAGACGGAAACTGGACATAAGCTTTCGTGAGAGATCGGGTGCAGGTCCTGAGCTTTGTGTTACCAGACACTCTCTCTTCTCAGATGAGGGTCAAATTGAAATTTCATTACAGAAACCACCAGTCACCACTGTTGAGGTTCAGAAGGGGTCCACCTGGTAAGGAAGGAGACCACTGCTACTCCTGCTGCCCACCTTGCCTAGTTCACAAGACAGGAGGAAAGAGAGAAAGCAAAGAGTTGGAAAGAAACAAAAGTAAGATAAATAGCCAGACAACCTTGGCACCACCACCCAGCCCTAGGAGTTAAAAAATAATAATAACATCAACCCCTGACCTAAACTACTTGTGTTATCTGTGAATTCCAGACATTGTATGAAAAAGCATTGCAAAACTTTCTGTTCTGTTAGCTGATGCATGTAGCCCCCAGTCACGTTCCCCACACTTGCTTGATTTATCACGACCCTTTCATGTGGACCCCTGAGAGTGTAAACCTTTAAAAAAGCCAAGAATTTCTTTTTCAGGGAGCTCGGCTCTTAAGACACAAGTCTGCTGATGCTCCCGACCGAATAAACCTCTTTTTTTTTTTTTTTTTTTTTTGAGACAGAGTCTTGCTCTGTCACCCAGGCTGGAGTGCAGTGGCGCGACCTAGGCTCACTGCAAGCTCCATCTCCCGGGTTCACACCATTCTCCTGCCTCAGCCTCCCGAGTAGCTGGGACTACAGGTGCCCACCACCACACCCAGCTATTTTGTATTTTTAGTAGAGATGGGGTTTCACCATGTTAGCCAGGATGGTCTTGATGCCCTGACCTCGTGATCCGCCCATCTTGGCCTCCCAAAGTGCTGGGATTACAAGCATGAGCCACCGCACCCGGCCAAACCTCTTCCTTCTTTAAGCCGGTGTCTAAGGAGTTTTGTCTGCAGCTTGTCCTGCTGCACTGGGATGGCCTTTTCTGGATCCATGAAATGAGAATTCAGTGAGTCAACTTTCAGGGTAACAGGACTTTAGGACATCTTCATTTATGTAAAAGAAATCCCATTCACAAACATTCCATTCTCAGTAACTGTGTTAATTGTAAATGAGTCTTGTACGGTCCCTAGAGCAGGCATCGCAAAAACATTGGTGCCTCGTTTTCTCATTGATAAATATGCATGAAAGTCTTCTGTTTCAACGATGCAGATTACATCTTTTAGCCTGATTGATGGATTATCACTAATTAGATTTTATTCTTAGTTTTGTTACATGCAAATTTATCTCAGTGAAACATAAACTGAACTCAATACTGTTCTTTACTTGCTCTCTTGGATAATAAGAATGTGGAGGGAAGGGTGAGGTTGCAGTGATGTGGGGATAAGGGGAAGGCGGTGGACAGACATGGATGGACCTGGCAGAGGAGGAAGAGGAGGAGGAGCAGGAGGTGAGAGGGGACCCTCATCTTCCCTGGTGTCAGAGAGCCTGGGACAGAGGTCCTGGGGACAGAAGGTCCTTGTTTCAGAGGATCCAGGGTGAGTCTGCAGCGAGTTTGCAGCAGCTCATCCAGCACGTTGGGGACCGGCAGGGCTGGCTCCCTTTCTTGGGTTGCAGCTTTTCCAGGTCATGACATTGGCCCACCGAGCACAGTTCACACAGAGGAGCGGCCAAGGCTCCAGGAACACGGCTGGGCACTGGGTCATTCCATGTTTGGGAAAATAGCTTTCTTTTCACAAGGAATGTGGCATACACGCACACACACACACACAAACTGATTAACACACATATACACATAAACTAATAAACACACATACACACGTGCACACACTCAGATATTTACCAATATATAAACATGCATACACACACACCCACACACACACTGACACACACATAGAAATTCATATCAGACACATACCAACACATGACCATACATCTACAAACTTATAAACACACACACACGACATACATACAAATTCATAACACAGACACACACCAACACAATACCATACATCTACAAACTTATAAACGCACACACGCACACCCCAGCAATACATGTGTGTTAATCCGTTTGTGCTACTATAATGAAATGCTTCTTGCTGGGTAACTGATGAAGAACAGGTTTTTTTCTTGCACAGTTCGGGGGGCTGGGAAGTCCCACACTGAGGAACCAGCGTTAATCCACCCTCCACCCTCATGACCTAAGCTCCTCCCAAAGGCCCCACCCCCAACACTGTTGTACTGGATATTAAGGTTCCAACACATGGATTTTGGGGGACCCATTCAGACCATATAGCAACATTCATACACACAAACTCTTACCCTTGAAAATTAAAACCCTCACACTGAACTTAGGTCCTGAATCCTCCTCTCCGTTCCCGACTCCACTCAGCTCAGCCTCAGCCCCAGGACTTCTCACTCCCGCGGAGTTCAGTTCCCCGCAGCCGCTCCAGCTGGGCCTCCTCGCCCGGAATGGGCTGGGTCGCTTCAGGGCCTCAACGTGCTCGGCCATCACCACGCTTTAAGGGGTCTCAGGAGGTGGCAGGATGCATCGTGCCATTGGTCACGCAGGTTGCATGCTCCTCAGCCCCTAGAGCAGCGGTCCTAAACCACACCCTGTGCTGGCTGCAGGCCAGGTGAGCACAGAACAGAGGCAGCTCTCGGGACGAGAAGGAAGCTTCCTGGAAATGCCTCCTGGCTGAACCTGGTCAAGTGGCTGCGAGCCCACGCCAGGCGGCTTCCAGGGCCCAGGAACTGATGCCGCATCAGGGACCCCTCCTGTCAGGAGGCTGATGCGGCCCCACACGCTGCTGGCCACGTGCGGGAGGGTCTCTGGGGGCTGCTGCCTCATGTCTCTGCCGCTGCTTTTCTGGAGGACAGCCCTTAGACAGGCTCCTGAGATGTAGCGGCTGCTGCTGGCCCCCTCACTCACTGGAAGCGCATGGTCTGGAGCTCACCCCAGAATCCTTGGGTGGTCTTCCCCCACAACCTGTAGAAAAGCCACATGGATTCAAGGCCATGCCTCTGCACCGTGTCCTCTGTCTCTGAAGGCAGAGGGGACTTGAGCTGGCCCCAGCATGGCCATCCCAGCTGTGCCCAGGGGCCGCTTTCTCACACCCAGTGAGGGCCTGGTAAAGCAGCACCCCCAGCAACAGCTACACAAAGAGCCCCTCTGGCCAGCCCTGCCCCCCACCTTTCCTTGTGGAGGGTCCTCAAGTCCAAGGCCCTCAGGGGTTTGCTAAGGCCCGTCGGGGGCCCTGCTCTGCAGAAGCAGCCTCCTCCTGTGGACAAGGCTACAGGCACTCACAAATGCCAAAAAGCAGCAGAGCCTGCAGGCCACAGAAGCCATGAGCCAGGGCAGCTGCAGGCACTCACCTGGTGACAGGCACCCTGGCCCACCAGCACCCGAGATTCTCCTCCGCACCTCCCCTATGTCCTCCTCACCTTCCCCCCGACCGCCCCCTCCATCCTCCTCCCCTCCCTTCCATCAGTCCTCACTTCCCCCCCATCCACTGGACTATGACTTCCCACCCTCTGGCTCCTGGCCCAGTGTCTGGCCTCCTAGCGAGGGGTGAGGTTGAGAGAGGTTGACAGGCATCTCCAACATGAGTCAGCCCATTCAGTTCCTTTTCCAGGGGCCACACTTGAAGTCACAAGAGCCTTGATGTGTTGCGGTGACCACCTGCTGCTGGGGGCTGACTGACTGGCTTGTGACCCTGGCACCTGGAGGCCTGCCTCAGATCCAGCCCATCCTGCCCACCACATTTTCTGGACAAACCCTTGTCCCCAAGGAGACAGTGGCCACTGGTCCCTGAGTTTCTCAGGGAGCTGGGCCTGCCCGTTGGGATCTGGAGGCCCCTGCAGTGTGGGGAGGAGGGGCCGCCCCTGGTGTCACAGGGTGGGGAGCTCAGCAGGCAGGTGAGAACCTCGCAGAGGCTCGGAGCTGGGATGAGACGGGCGACTGCGGCTGTTTGTTCATTTCAAAATATCCCTTAAGCCAACTCTCCCCGGCAGGTGAATTATAAAATCAACACAGTGCTTGAAATATCTAAACCTTTGAAGAAATCCCTAAGAGGACAACATGAATGTGTTAAGTTTATTTTAATCAATTCTGCTAAATATGTGGATGGATAGAGACCATGCTTTAAGACAACCTCCAGCAAATTAAGGTGAACAGTTCTGCAGAAGAATGAATATCATGCCTAGTGTCTACCTCCAAGGTCCTAGGAGTCCTAGGCACAGGCGGGACCCAGAGGACAAGGGTGATTCCATCCACAGGCAGGTCTGTGCGCTGGTGAACCTCAGAGAGTGCAGGATGTTCCCGGTGTCATCTGGATTTCCAGGCTTTGCTTTGCATCTTTCCTCCCTCTGGCCCTCTTGCTCCCAGCCTGGCTCCGGCTGCCCCTCCATGCAGCGCCGCCTGCTGTCCAAGGCTCTGAGTGGGGCTGCCTGGAAGAGGAGCCCAAGGCCTCCTTACCCCTCCCAGAGCTGGCAGCTGGGGGTCCCACCCAACATCGCCCTGTGGCATCTGCCCAAACGCCCCATGGGCATCCTGCCTTCCTCCACCTGGTGAAAGAAAGTTCTGTGGCAGGCGCCCTCCATTCCTGCCAGGCCTTTATCATACCATGCTCTGGGCAATGTTTTTGTTAAATAAGACAAAGTGAGCCCTCTCCAAGTTACCTGTCCTGCAGGGTGCAGGGTGGCGACTCGTGCCCAGGCGAGTGACCTTCACCAGCTTGTCCTGGATTAGCCGGTGACTGTGCAGGACATCCGATTGTGCAGCTTAGAGCCAGAGCTGCTGTGCAGGGTGCTGCGTCCGAGCCATCCCAGCGCATCCCGGCGTGGGGCAGGGTCACGGCTGGATTAAGGGGAAGGTGAAGTGGGGTCAGCGCCCTGCCCCCTGGACACACAGCGGGGGGCTGCTCCTGGGCATGGCCTTGGGGCATGAGGTGCAGCTGGCTACACACACTGGCCAGGGGAGGACCCCTCTTCGGCTCCACACTGCACGCCCCCTCCCTGGTTTTTCTGCTTTTGCTTCCTGACCTGTGTCCGCCAGCACACACCCATCAGCTGGAGGGCAGAGAAGCCCTCTCCCCAGTAAGGGCTCACCCAGGCCGAGGAGCCCAGGTGGACAGCAAGGTTGCCATGAGCCGGGGCTGTCCTGAGTCCAGTCCAGTCCCCCCTCGGGGCATGTCAGCCTGGTGGGCAGAGCTCTGTGCCCTTGAGACTCACCAGGTTTGGAGGGTGGACAGGTGAAAACACCCCGCTGCCATGTGGCTGAGCGGACGTGGCAGGCAGAGCGAGGATGGAGGGGCATGTGCTAGTGCCAGAAGGAGGCTGCCCAGGGCCAAGTGGCCGACACTGGTCTTCCCAGCCAGCATGGAGAGTGCCAGAGGCATCGGGTGGCCCCTGGGGAACACAACTGGCCAGACAACGGGCTGGAGCCAGGGAAGGCCTGGGCACCTGCCAGACCACCCTGGAGATTCCCGTCACTGTGGCCTCCACTGCTGCATACTGGGCCCCCAGGGTGCCACGACCATGGCCATGGCCAGCCCCAGAGGATGGCCAGGGGCGGCCCACACTGTGGCCTCATGTCCCCTGTCCTGGAGGCAGCAACCGTGTGCCGGGACCCACCTCAGGGTAGGCTGTGGGGGGCACGGGGTCAGGGCTTTAGATGCAGGACGAGGGACCCACCTGGCCTCCAGACACAATTTGGGGAATTCCTCTCGCTCACTGGCTCATGTGGCTGGGCAGTCTTATCTGTGTCTTGCTGTGTGGGATGGTCCCAAGAACCCTGGGCACCACCTCACTGTCAGCCGGCCACCTCCCCATAGCTGGCGGTGCGGACCCCGCATGTCCTGACCGGAAGGCACCAGCTGTTGTGATGCCCAGAGCCCCGTTCAGGAGGCCTCTCCACCTTTCTCTCGGGCTCCCTGTGCAGTGCAGCCTGACTCTGAAGGGGGCTGCAGGCACGGCTTTCCCAGCACCCACAGCCCAGCTCATTTTCCCCACCTGGGTGATGCAGGGTGTGTGGCTCTGTCTTTTTCGGAAGCTTTGGTGCTAGCTGATTCAGCTCATCATAAAAGGCTTGAAACACTGGTTTGGGAGAGCGCCTGTGGACCTCCCCTCGGACTAAAATAGCAACTTGGGGGTTTAGCCCTGTCCCAGTGATCCCCAGGCCTACTTGTTCTCCTTCCAGTGGGGGTCTAGGGGATAGATTATTAGTTCTCGTGGGTTACAGTGACCGGTAGCACAGGAGAGATTGGCTTCCCCTTTTTGAAGGTGAACTGGGTCTTTTTTGTCCTTTTTTTAAGTAGCCTAAATAACACATGGCCAATAGGCACAATTTTCAGACCCTTGACTTATGACAAACTTATTTATTTTTTACTGTGTAGCTCTTTTCCTAGTTGAGAGAACTCCATTTTAACTCTAGCTTGTTACTATTAATGGCTGCACAAGGATCAAATTTTAAAGTTACTTGTTTGGGAATTTTTCTTCTCTTCTAGTTATTATTTTACTTGTATCGCCAAGGAAAGGACCAGTTTTTTATTTTAAAAATGATGGTTGCAGGGGGCTTGGATGGGTTATAACACCCATCAGATTGGTCATTTCCTGGGCTACATACCTTGTACTGAGTGGCATTATACACACAAGTTCCTTTTAACGTTCCTGTACATTTATAATAACTATAGAACGAAGGGGACCAGCCCCTCCACACTTGTCGGTATTTCTCGTCAGGCAGGGTGAGAGACAGAAAAGAAATAAGACAGAGACAAAGCATAGAGAAAGAAAAATGGGCCCAGGGGACCGGCGCTCAGCATATGGAGGACCCGCACCGGCACCGGTCTCTGAGTTCCCTCAGTATTTACTGATTACTATTTTCACTGTCTCAGCAAGAGGAATGCGGCCGGAGAACAGGGTGACAGTAGAGAGAAGGTCAGCAAGAAAACATGAGCAAAGGAATTCGTGTCACAAATAAGTTCAAGGGAAGGTACTGAGGGCTGCCAGCATGCTGTCACCTCAAAGCACCCAAGGGCTGAGGAGTGCGGGCACATGGCGTGGGACTGGCAGGCAGCTCCACCTGCAGCCCCGGTGCAGGATCCACTGGGTGAAGCCAGCTGGGCTCCTGAGTCTGGTGGGGACTTGGAGAACCTTTGTGTCAACACTCTGTATCTAGCTAATCTAGTGAGGAGGTGGAGAACTTTTGTGTCTAGCTCAGGGATTGTAAACGCACCAATCAGCGCCCTGTCAAAACAGACCACTCGGCTCTCTGTAAAATGGACCAGTCAGCAGGATGTGGGTGGGGCCAGATAAGAGAATAAAAGCAGGCTGCCCGAGCCAGCAGTGGCAACCCACTCGGGTCCCCTTCCACACTGTGGAAGCTTTGTTCTTTCGCTCTTTGCAATAAATCCTGCTGCTGCTCACTCTTTGGGTCCACACTGCCCTTGCGAGCTGTAACACTCACCACGAAGGTCTGCAGCTTCGCTCCTGAGCCAGCGAGACCACGACCCACCGGGAGGAAGGAACAACACCAGACGCGCCACCTTAAGAGCTGTTAACACTCATCGAGAAGGTCTGCAGCTTCACTCCTAAGCCAGTGAGACCACGAACCCACCAGAAGGAAGAAACTCCAAACACATCCGAACATCAGAAGGAACAAACTCCAGACATGCCACCTTAAGAGCTGTAACACTCACCGCGAGGGTCCGCGGCTTCGTTCTTGAAGTCAGTGAGACAAAGAACCCACCAAATCCGGACACAGTACTATGCCTGGATGTACATGTAGGCCAGATTTACGCTTCTCTCCACCCAAACATCTCAGTGGAGTAAAGAGTAACAGAGCAGCATTGCTACCAACATGTCTCGCCTTCCACCACAGGGCGGTTTTTCTCCTATCTCAGAATTGAACAAATGTACAATCGGGTTTTATACCAAGACATTCTGTTCCCAGGGGCAGGCAGGAGACAGAGGCCTTCCTCTTATTTCAACTGCAAGAGGCCTTCCTCTTTTACTAATCCTACTCAGCACAGACCCTTCACGGGTGTCAGGCTGGGGGGCGGTCAGGTCTTTCCCATTCCACAAGGCCATATCTCAGGCTATCTCAGTGAGGAGAAACCTTGGACAGTACCTGGCTTTCCTAGGCAGAGGTCCCTGCGGCTTTCCGCAGTGCATTGTGCCCCTGGTTTATCGAGAATGGAGAACGATGATGACTTTTACCAAGCATACTGGCTGTAAACATATTGTTAACAAGGCACATCCTGCACAGCCCTAGATCCCTTAAACCTTGATTCCATATAACACGTTTCTGTGAGCTCCAGGCTAGGGCAAAGTTACAGATTAACAGCATCTCAGGGCAAAACAATTGTTCAGGGTACAGATCAAAATGGAGGTTTTTTTTTTTTTTTTTTTTTTTTTTTTTGAGACAGAGTCTCGCTCTGTCTCCAGGCTGGGGTGCAGTGGTGCGATCTTGGCTCACTGCAAGCTCCACCTCCCGGGTTCACGCCATTCTCCTGCCTCAGCCTCCCAAGTAGCTGGGACTACAGGCACCCGCCATTGTGCCCGGCTAATTTTTTGTATTTTTAGTAGAGATGGGGTTTCACCATGTTGGCCAGGACGGTCTCCATCTCCTGACCTCGTGATCCGCCCGTCTCGGCCTCCCAAAGTGCTGGGATTACAGGCGTGAGCCACCGTGCCCGGCCCAAAATGGAGTTTCTTATGTCTTCCTTTTCTACACAGACACAGTACCAGTCTGATCTCTCTTTCTTTTCCCTACATTTACAAATGCCACAGTGAAGAACTTTGTTGCAAACACATTCAGGCTGTGAAAAGAACTCTGTGTGTAAAGTCATTTCTTTGCCAGAGTTTATTTGAGGCAGATTTGCTGAGTCAAAGGGCAAATGCCACATACTTTTGTTAGATGCTGCCAAATCCTCTTCCATGAGGCTGCAATGTTCTGCATTCCACAGTGATGTATGAGAGTCCTCGTACCCCACAGCTTCATAAGCAAAGCACGATGGCAAACCTGCACATTTACAAATCACACAGGTGAGAAATTTTATCCTAGTTTCACCTTTTTTTTTGGTTCGCATTTTTATTACCAGCTTTATTGTGGTGTAATGCGCAGAAGGTAATGAACTCACTCTACCCACAAGCTTCTTCCTGTGCCTTTGGAATCTGCTCCTGCCAGTCTGCAGGGAACCACGGATCTGCTTTCCGTCACGTAGGAGGCATTCTCGACACCCTCTGTACACAGCATGCACTTTTTTATTTGGCTTCTCTTACGCAGCGTAGTGACTTTCAGATTTATTCAAGCTGCTGCGTGTGCCAAGAGTCCACTCCTTCCTAGTGCTGAGGCCCCAGTCACACGAGCACAACTGTTTCCTGTGTGTGATGTGTTGTTCTCTGGCTGTGCA
>NW_026652292.1:1217783-1306313 GCF_009828535.3 Hylobates moloch
GTCAGGCCATTACTTGCGCTTCTAGTCCCTACATCACCCACAACTCACCCCTAACCTGTGCCTGGCTGTGGCGCCCGCAGCCTGGGCTCTACATAAACACAGGCCAGGAAGTCCCATCTGGAGCCTCCCACCCCGAAGGTTGCCAGTAGTCTGTGCTCCCCAGGCACCGGCCCTGCAACCCCCACAGACAGGGAGACCTGTGTGTGAAGTGGAATCCGTTTGAGGGACAGTGCTGACCCTCCAGGGCTGGGTCACGGAGGCTCCAGTGGCTTTTGCGGGACTCCTGGCCGGGCTCCTCCTGGACTGGGCCTGGGCTGGTCTCCGGCCTCCTGCCTCCCTTTGTGCAGGACCCTTGCTCCCCAGCTTCCCTGGGAAATCCGACGCCATCTGATCCCCGCACGCATCCAGCACCCCTGACTCTGATGGAGTCGCCTTTTTGTGTGTATAGCTCCTAACAGGGCAGCACAGCCGTTCTGAAACTTCGCACGTCCTCAATGGGGTGGCTGAGGCTGGGCCACCGGGTGTTCACCTCCTGACCCTGGAACCGTGCACAGGACCTCGCTTCAGATAGGAGGCAGGTCTTTGTGGCTGTGATTAAGTTAAAGATCTTGAGATAAGGAAGTCATTCTGGATTAACCCGTTGGCCCTAAATGCATGGCAAGAGGCAGAGGCAGGTTACACAGAGGCAGAGGGAGGTTAGACGCAGACAGAGGAGGAGGCTGCCTGGAGACCGAGGCAGAGGTGCAGCAATGCGGCTGCGGCCCAGGGATGCCTGGAGTCACAGAAGCTGGCGGAGGTGGGAGGGTCCTCCCCTGGAGCCTCTGGAGGGAGCACGGCCCGTGGACTCTTTGATTTCAGACCCCTCCCTGCTGAGCGGGGAGAGAATGAGCCCCTGTTGTTTCGAGCTGCCCAGGCTGTGGGGATCTGCCATGGCAGCTCCGGAACCCAGGGACCCTCGGCTCAGAGCCCCTCCAGCACTGAGCAAGACGACCACTCAGGGCCTCCCTGCCCAGCCGGCGTGTGCCTCGCTGCTCACCTGAGCACGCTGCCCTCAGTTACAGATGCCCACCCAGGATGCATGGGACGGGGGCTGTGGCTTCCCTAGGGATGGGGTGCGTAGAGCCTGCCTGCGGCCATGCTCCTGTTTAGGTGCTGAGTGAAGCTGGACCTGGGTAGGATGGGGCATTCTGTCCAAGGGTCTCTTGGGGGTCCATGAGGACTCTGTTCTGACGATACTGCCCTCCCTCCTGAGGCTGCCTGTGGGACTTCATGGAGGCCATGGGGTGGTGAGGACGGAAGAACACCTAGGCTGGGCTCCTGGGACCCAGCAGCAGCTTAAGGCACTTGGAGCACCACAATTTCCACCCACAGGCCAGGCAAGGCCAGAACCGTCCCCAAAGAAGGGAGCAAGGAGACAGGGCCTTTTAGTGATAATATCATAACCAAAAAGTTCTTTAAACATTGTTTCATTTTTTTCTGTCACTCAATATTTTTAAAATTACGTCCTTTTTTTATTACTTGCACCCATCTAATTATTGCCATCTATACCAGACAAAAAAATCTATACACCAATGTTCACAAAGCATTTAAGATGCCTATGAAATGTAATAAGAACTAACTGCAGCTACACAATATTCCCTTGTATGCATGTTATCACCGTGCTGACGTTGGGCACTCAGGTTTTCTTTATTATAATGAATTCTGCAATGAACATCTTTCTATATACAGTTTTTTTGTGAGTACTTTGCATTATTTCCTAAAATAGAAGAAGGAATGATGAATCAGAGAATGTAAACATTTGGGGCTTTTGAAACAGACAGTTTTTATAAATTAGAGTCTGTAGTTTTAATTCAGCGAGATTGTTGTGTCTCAGAAGATTTTTCACGGTGAAGTCTCGTCTGACGGCACTTCTTCGTCCTCCGCAGAGCTGTGTGTATGTGTGTAGGGCCCAGGGTGCTGACCGGGCAGTTCTTCAACACAGTGAGTGGCAGTGGGAGTCCCGAAGGTTCTCAGGCCTTCTCTCCATGGAGGGCATTTTGTGGCCTCTCCCAGGGCAGCCTGCAGGAGCCAGGTGAGAACAGATGCGACTGCAGCAGGAGGGCGTTGACGCTTCTGAGGTTGTAGCGAGGTTGGTATTTACCTTTTCCTCCTGGTCCATTCTGAAGCTCCAAAGGATGGTCAGTTTAACACAGAGACACAATTACAGCAAGCATCTAGTGTGAGGCCAATCATGCATTTTGGGTAGAATTACTCAGGGTGCTGGAAAATCACAAAGCTTTTCATGTAAACTTGCAAATTGCTAGCATTCTCTCTGCAAGACGAGAGATGCTGTCTGTCCCCTGACCCCCGACCCCAGCTTCTTCTGCCCCTTTCTGATTGTTCTAAGCAACCGACATACTTAGAGCAGTTTGGAGCCACATCGTGGCCTTTTGAGACCGGCGTGCGGTGATATTTTCCTACAGAGCATGGTCACTTCCAGAGGCGAGAGAGGCACAGAATTCTATTCTGAGAATCCCTGGGATGCACACCGCAGTGGCTGTGTGAAGGCAGATGCTGCGGAACAGCCTGGAAAGGATGTGGGGCCCATGGCCCCTGGCAGTGCCCGGAGCTGAGCAGCCCCTCCCCACCTTCCTGGAGGAGAAGGCCTGGGCCAGATGCCTGAGAATGACACACACAGGCCCAGCTGTTCTTCAGAGATACGGAGCGACCCACCGTCTGCTTTGCTGGGACTGTCCAGTGTTAGCAGGGAAAGTCCTGCATCCGGAACGCTGGGGCGGGGGCTGCACCAGCTTAGAACCAGTCTCTGATTTTAGGGGTGAGAAAAGTAGAGGTGGGTGCTCTACCTGAATGCTCACCAGCTCTGGGGTGCTGCTGAGCGGTGGACATCAGTCAGACATCTCTGTGAAGTGTCGGCGAGGAGAGTATCATGGAACCATTAGCAGCCGCTTGAGGTCCCCAAACCAGTGGGGACCATCGCATCCAAACACTTGGGGCCACCTGCCGTCATCAGGGTGGCCCACCTTTCTTCTGAGCAAGGGATTCTCTTCCCGCCTGGAGGGAGGAGTTTGGCTACAAAGCTGCCTTTTAGAGTGAGACCCCGTCTCCCACTCCCTGCGTTCCCAGGACTTTGTGAAGAAGAGAAAGTGAGTGGCCCTTCCTTTCTCCTGGATCCCGGCTGTGGGGCTGCCCGCCGCCCTCCTCCTCCCGCCCTAGGCTACCTGATCCATGGAGGCCGGCCTGAGACAGGCGCATCCCCAAACACCAAGTGCCCCGTCTTCTAGGCCATTCCAGGGACTGATGAGCCAACGTGGGCTTCTTATCCTAATGTTTTAATTTGGAACTCCGCTATCAATCTGATGTTTACAAAGGAATCCACGCGTGACATTAAACTGTCAAAAGAGAAGGCTGCACCCTGCGAGAATTCCTGCCTGAGGTATTGTCTTTCTGCGAGTGTAAGTGCAGAGAGAGCCACACAAACCACAGGACACCAGAGCCGCTGCCCTGCCCCTCCAGGCTGCCGGCACTCGGGCTCACCCTCTCTGGAGGAGCCATCATTCTGGCCTCAGATTCTCCTTCCAAAACGTTGCAAATAGAATGTAAGGCAAAGAAAGAAAGAGCCAGGCACACATGGAGAGGTGGCAGCGCGAGTGTAAGTGGTGAGAAACCCAGCGAAGGAAAACGTCTACACGAGAATGCAGACACAGCGCCCTCAGACGCCGGCTGCAGAAAGCACTGGAGACATTGTCCGTGAGAGGAAAAAGACAAGGTCAAGAACTTCAGTGGAGAAATAAAAATTACATAAAAAGGAAAGATTTGGTTGTTTTTTTTTTTTTTTTTGCTGATTATATTTTTCCTATTCTCCCTCCACTTTCTTTCTACAACTCCAACTTTTCTCATTGCGTTCTCTATTTTCTCATTGCAGTCTCTATGCCTATTTGTAAATGCAATACAAAAATGATTGCCTGGAAAAAATACAAGCAACGTTTCAGAACTCAATAAGTGGATTTAAAAATAGTTTAGATGTCATTGAAAAATAATGAATAACTGGAAAGTAGGTCAGAAGAAAATTCTCAGAATGAAGGATAGGAGCATAAGGAGGAGAACAGAGAAGAACAAGTGTGAGGGACTGAACCGCGTCCTTCCAGAATGCACACGTGGAAGCTGGCTTAGTTCTGGCTGCCATAACAAAATGCCATAGACTGGGGGGCTTAGAAACAATGCATTTCTCAGAGCTTTGAAGGCTGGGGAGTCTCAGATCAAGGTACTGGCAGATCCCATGTATGGTGAGGACCAGCTTCCCTGGTGTGTCACTGAGTCCTCACGTGGTGGACAGGGGGCGGGGGTGCTCTGGGCCCTCTTTTATGAGCAGCCGGGCATCTTGGCCACTCTCCTGTGGAGGGTTAGGTGTGGACAAAAAGTATCTGGTAAAAAGAGTTTGAAACCAGCAATGAGACCCTCCCCAGCTCTGCCCTTTCTACCTCCCACATAAGATGCTTTTCTTTTGGTAAAAGGGAGGGGCCTGGGCCAGCCTGGCCTGCTGCTGCTCCCACTCCTCCAGGACTCCTCCACAGGCAGGGTGGGGCCGCCACCAGCTCTGCCCAGCACACTGTGAGCACAAGGGCTGGGGGTCATGCTGGGCTGAGGCAGCTCCTATGCCTGCTCTGTGACCCAGAGACCACAGCCCTGGGGGCTGTGGGAGGGCCCCCCGGCCCGGGTTCAGCAGTGACATGAGTGACACACAGACCCTTTGCTTTGAGCCAGTGGGAGGTGGGTGTTACTGCAGCGCAGTCCCTGCCTTGGTGATGCCATCAGCATGTGCGGCACTCACCTGCACTGCAGGACCACCCCCTCTGTAGGACCACCTGCCTCCTCGCCCCACACACAAGCCCTTGGGGGCACCTCTTGGCCCTTGTGCCTGTGCGGAGCCTGATGCCTATTTGAATAAATTATTAGAAAAATTATTAGGTGAAGCCAGGCACAGTGGCTCATGCCTGTAATCCCAGCACTTTGGGAGGCTGAGATGGGCAGATCACGAGGTCGGGAGATCAAGACTCATCCTGGCTAACACGGTGAAACCCCATCTCTACTAAAAATACAAAAAAATTAGCTGGGCGTGGTGGCAGGTGCCTGTAGTCCCAGCTACTCGGGAGACTGAGGCAGGAGAATGGCGTGAACCTGGGAGGTGGAGCTTGCAGTGAGCCGAGATCGCGCCACTGCACTCCAGCCTGGGCGACAGAGCGAGACTCCGTCTCAAAAAAAAAAAAAAAA
This sequence comes from Hylobates moloch, assembly GCF_009828535.3. Taxonomy (NCBI): domain Eukaryota; kingdom Metazoa; phylum Chordata; class Mammalia; order Primates; family Hylobatidae; genus Hylobates; species Hylobates moloch. Next base: position 1,223,052 of record NW_026652292.1, read on the forward strand.
AAAAAAATTATTAGGTGAAAGGAGCCAGATACGAAAGCAACCATGCGTCCTGTGATGGCGTTCATATGAAATGCTTGGAATAAGCTCCTCTATGGAGGCAGAAAGCAGATTGGGGGCAGCTGGAGGCTGTGGAGAGAGGGAGCTGGGAGTGAATCCAGGGCTCCTTTTCAGGGTGATAGAAATGTTTTGCAATTAGATCCTAGTAATGCCAATATACTAACAACTACACCTCTTTCAGATGCTGCAGGTGGACAGGTGGCAGGTGGGGACACGGTCCCTGTCCCTGGCACTCCCGTCGAGAGGGCACAACCCTCTGTGCTTAGGGTGGGGGCATCATGGCTGCAGACGCTCCCGCCCCTGCAGAGCCGTTTCTTCCCAGACTCCCATGTGGCCCTGAGTCACCGGGGATCAGAATGAGCATGAGAACGTGGACTCGCGGGGCGCATGTGGGCTTTTTTCACAAGCCTCCGGAGGCGAGGCTGAAGCTGGTAGCTCAGAAACTGGAGCTGGCTGTCAGTATCAAAACACTGCTCAGTGACAGGGGCTGTATGGTCTGGGGCAGTCCCAGAAAATCATCCAACAGTGGAGGAAAAACTGTTCTGAAGCCTTCCCGCCTCCAGTGAAATTCCTTGGATGGGAAACCCTGGGGAGGGAGGGTCCCCATTCCCCCATCCCAAAGGGGCCCCTTTGGGCCGCTCACCCCGACAAGGGACAGTTTCCCTGGGGACGTCCTCGGACCTGCCCTGGGTACTCAGATATTTAGAAGATGTTCTGATATTCAGTGATTTTCAGAGTAGTGGTGTTAAAGTTACACATATATATGCAAAAATAAGAAAATAAGCGAATTCCCATTCCTCCATCTAGAGAACACTACCCGTGTTACCTTTTTTGGTGTTTCTAAATAAAATCTTCAAATGAGATCATGCTTTTCCTGCTATGTAGTTACTTTTAATTCTCTCAGTGATGTCTTAGAGCACCTTCCTGTTTAAACGAGCGCCTGACGCTGCGTTCACGGGCAGTTTTACAATGGGATGCCGCAAAGGCATTTCAAGGCACGTGGATCTGATTTTCCTCTGCTGCAGAGTTTGCTGAAATCGAGCTACCCCGCACCCCGCAGGCAGATGGATCTGATTTTCCTCTTCTGCAGAGTTTGCTGAAACCGAGCTGCCCCGCCACCCCGCAGGCAGGTGAATCCGATTTTCCTCTGCTGCAGAGTTTGCTGGGGGCTAAGGGTGAGAACCGCGGGAACGAACGAACGCGCCGCAGTGTCGGGAAACACGGCCTACAGCGCCACCGTGTGGTCTCCGCGTCCCCAGTCCGGAGCCGCAGCCTACGCGCTGCTGACCCTGAGCCTGTGCCCTTCCTGCAGTCCCCAGGAGCTGACGCTATCTGGGTTTGTTTTTAAACACTCCAGCTGAGCAAGCATCTTCTCAGGACGTCCTGCGTGCTGCCCACACTCTCTTGTGCATGGTCCCCCAGGTCCGGCCGAATCCCTCCTGGGAGGGCTTCCCCGAAGCCTTCCTCCATCCTGGGCAGTGGCGAGGCTTGGCAGGAGGCCTCAGAGCTCTGTCAGGGCCGGACGGACCGCTGTCCTGGCCAGTGCAAGGACAGAAAGGAGGACGCCTTGGAGGGAGGTGGAGACCAGAGTCGTGAGCAGCCCTGAGGAAAGCTGGCGAAGGGGCAGACATCCATCCCGCCAGCAGGAAGCCACGCCCAGCACGGTGATGCTCAGCCTCAGTGATCCTGGCGGGAAAGACCGAGACAGAGCTTCTTCTCACACCCACCAGGCCGCCGGATCCAGCCAGCACCGGGGCAAGAGGACCCAAGGCCGTCTACACCCGGGCTTTCCTTCCCAGCTTCCCTGCTCTCAAATTCAGTTGAAAGTGGGTTTGTAAGAATTGTATATCTAGAAAACTCCATCGTCTCAGCCCAAAATCTCCTTAAGCTGATAAGCAACTTCAGCAAAGTCTCAGGATACAAAATCAATGTGCAAAAATCACAAGCATTCTTATACACCAATAACACAAACAGAGAGCCAAACCATGAGTGAACTCCCATTCACAATTGCTTCAAAGAGAATAAAATACCTAGCAATCCAACTTACAAGGGATGTGAAGGACCTCTTCAAGGAGAACTACAAACCACTGCTCAATGAAATAAAAGAGGACACAAACAAATGGAAGAACATTCCATGCTCATGGGTAGGAAGAATCAAAATCGTGAAAATGGCCATACTGCCCAAGGTAATTTATAGATTCAGTGCCATCCCCATCAAGCTACCAATGACTTTCTTCACAGAATTGGAAAAAACTACTTTAAAGTTCATATGGAATCAAAAAAGAGCCCGCATCGCCAAGTCAATCCTAAGCCAAAAGAACAAAGCTGGAGGCATCACGCTATCTGACTTCAAACTATACTACAAGGCTACAGTAACCAAAACAGTATGGTACTGGTACCAAAACAGAGATATAGACCAATGGAACAGAACAGAGCCCTAAGAAATACAACCTTCTGATCTTTGACAAACCTGACAAAAACAAGAAATGGGGAAAGGATTCCTTATTTAACAAATGGTGCTGGGAAAACTGGCTAGCCATATGTAGAAAGCTGAAAGTGGATCCCTTCCTTACACCTTATACAAAAATTAATTCAAGATGGATTAAAGACTTAAATGTTAGAACTAAAACCATAAAAACCCTAGAAGAAAACCTAGGCAATACCATTCAGGACATAGGCATGGGCAAGGACTTTATGTCTAAAACACCAAAAGCAATGGCAACAAAAGCCAAAATTGACAAATGGGATCTAATTAAACTAAAGAGCTTCTGCACAGCAAAAGAAACTACCATCAGAGTGAACAGGCAACCTACAGAATGGGAGAAATTTTTTGCAATCTACTCGTCTGACAAAGGACTAATATCCAGAATCTACAAAGAACTCAAACAAATTTACAAGAAAAAAACAACCCCATCAAAAAGTGGGCAAAGGATATGAACAGACATTTCTCAAAAGAAGACATTTATGCAGCCAACAGACACGTGGAAAAATGCTCATCATCACTGGCCATCAGAGAAATGCAAATAGAAACCACAACGAGATACCATCTCACACCAGTTAGAATGGTGATTATTAAAAAGTCAGGAAACAACAGGTGCTGGAGAGGATGTGGAGAAATAGGAACACTTTTACACTGTTGGTGGGACTGTAAACTAGTTCAACCATTGTGGAAGACAGTGTGGTGTTTCCTCAGGGATCTAGAACTAGAAATACCATTTGACCCAGCCATCCCATGACTGGGTATATACCCAAAGGAATATAAATCATGCTGCTATAAAGACACATGCACACATATGTTTATTGCGGCACTACTCACAGTAGCAAAGACTTGGAACCAACCCAAATGTCCAACAACGATAGACTGGATTAAGAAAATGTGGCACATATACACCATGGAATACTATGCAGCCATAAAAAATGATGAGTTTATGTCCTTTGTAGGGACATGGATGAAGCTGGAAACCATCATTCTCAGCAAACTATCGCAAGGACAAAAAACCAAACACCGCATGTTCTCACTCACAGGTGGGAATTGAACAACGAGGACACTTGGACACAGGAAGGGGAACATCACACTCTGGGGACTGTTGTGGGGTGGGGGGAGGGGGAAGGGATAGCATTAGGAGATATACCTAATGTAAATTACGAGTTAATGGGTGCAGCACACCAACATGGCACATGTATACATATGTAACGAACCTGCACATTGTGCACATGTACCCTAGAACTTAAAGTATAATAATAATAATAATAATAAAAATCATGTTTACAAGCAAAAGCCACCCTCCAACCTTCTGTCATAGGAGTTTTAATCGTGTGAGGTTTCTAGCCCACGGGCGCCTCTCGCCAGCCCGTGGCTCTCTGAGGCAGAAGCAGCCTTTCACTTTCCAAGGTAATGGCACCACCATCCTGCTTGGTGCCCGCCAGCATCTCGTTGTCACTCGAAAGGCAGTGTCCAAACCCCTGCCTATTACCCTGGGCCCTGTGAGTCTATCCCGGCAGCTCGCCAGCTGTGATCTCCCCAGACAGCCTCCTTTCCCCCAAATCCCAGCCTCAGCCCTTCGGATGCTTCCAGGTGGGAAGGCTCCAGCAGGCTCCAGGAGGAGCAGATAGAACTTGGGTGATCAGCCACCGGGCATGGTGGCTCATGCCTGTAATCTCAGCACTGTGGGAATCCGAGGCGAGCAGATCACTTGAGATCAGGAGTTTGAGACCAGCCTGGCCGACATGGCGAACCCTGTCTCTACCAAAAATACAAAAAAAAAAAAAAAAAAAATTAGCTGGGCGTGGTGGCCTGCACCTGTAATCCCAGCTACTTGGGAGGCTGAGGCATGAGAGTCACTTGAACCCAGCAGGCAGAGGTTGCAGTGAACTGAGATTGCACCACTGCGCTCCAGCCTGGGTGACAGACTGAGACTGTCTCAAAAATAAAAGGCGATCAGGAAGTTCTTGTTTTTGCTTTTTGTTTTTCCCCCTGTGGAACCCTTTGCTCTGCAAAACAGAGGAGCATTTCTGTGGTGGGACTCTGAGCTCCCCCCACCCCCCCAGAACTGCTGATCCCACCCTCATGTCTGCATTCTTGAGGTGGTTCTGAGATATGGTTTTGAAAAACACTGCTTGGGCCGGGTGCAGTGGCTCATGCCTGTAATCCCAGCACTTTGGGAGGCCAAGGAGGGAGGATTACCTGAGGTCAGGAGTTCAAGACCAGCCTGATCAACATGGTGGAACCCCGTCTCTACTAAAAATACAAAAATTAGCTGGGCGTTGTGGTGCATGCCTGTAATCCCAGTTATTTGGGAGGCTGAGGCAGAAGAATCGCTTGAACCCAGGAGGCAAAGGTTGCAGTGAGCCAGGATTGCACCACTGCACTCCAGCCTGGGCAACACAGTGAGACTCCATCTCAAAAAAAAAAAAAAGAAAGAAAAAGAAAAACGCTGCTTGAAGCAAGAAAGGAACACAAGGATTAAAAAGCTTAGACTTTTCCATATACCTGTTGGCCACTTGTATGTCTTCTGTTGAGAAATGATCTTTTGTCCACTTTCTATGGGATTATTTATTTATCTATTTTTTTCTGTTGTTTGATTTCCTTGTCTATTCTGGATATTGGCCCCAAAAAGCAAGCGAAAAAATGCTCAACATCATGAATCATTGGGGAAATGCAGATCAAAACCACAATGAGATATCATTTACCCCAGTTCAGATGGCTTTAATTATAAAAAACAACCATAACAAATGCTGGCGAGGATGTGGAGAAAGGGGGCCCACGCACACTGTAGGTGGGAATGTAAATGAGTACAGCCGCTATGGACAACAGGATCGAGTTCTTAAAAAATTAAAAATAGAGCTACCCTATGATGCAGCAATCCCCGCTGATGGGTATTTATCCAAAGGAAAAGGAATCCTGTGTGAAAGGGGATCTGCACTCCCCTGTTCACTGCAGCACAGTTCACAATGGCAAAGATATGGAGTGAACCTGGGTGCCTATCAATGGATGAATGGATGCAGAACACGTGGTATCTGTACGCGATGGAATACTCCGCAGCCATACACAAGAATGAAATCATGTCGGTTGCAACAACATAGATGGAATTGAAGGCTGTCATGTCAAGGGAAGTAAGCCAGGGGTAGAAAGACAAATGTACCATGTTCTCACTCATTTGTGGGCACTGAAAGAGTGGCTCTCACAGAGGCAGAGAGTTGGCTGGTGGTTCCCAGATGCTGGGCAGGGTGTGTGGGTGAGAGGCAGACAGAAAGTGAGGCTGCTCCCGCCCGTCCCTCTCCCTGTTTCCGCCCCAGCTCCGTGCTTCTTAGAGGGCCAGGCTGGCCACGCTGTCACTAACCCACTCCAGGGACCACATGAGTGTAACGTGGATGTAGGAGAGAGCCAGGGCTTGGAAGTCCACGATCTGGCCGTGTGGCCATGGGATCCGGCCAGCCTCGCAGGACGCTGTGAGGCGGGGCGAGGGCTGGGTGCAGGGAGGATGCTGTGGGTCCCCCAGGTGCCCTGTGCAGGACAGTAGCCAAGTGCTCCCAGGGGCCACCCTATGTCACACCCAGTGTGGGGGGCCCTGAGGGCAAAGGGTCCAGGCGAGGACATCAGGAGTGCCCTCCCTGTTGGAGGCTGGCCTGGCCCTCGTTCCCTACAACTGGGTTTTAGGTTGGGGCAGGAGGGAGGGACTTAGGAATGAACACGATCAGAGTAGCCTCTGTTCCTGCTTTCCTTGGGCCCCCATCAGCCTGGTGACTTGCTGGGGGGACATGAGGAAGATGGGGTGTGGCTGAGGCTTGGGCGGTGGGGAAGAGCCAGCTTGGGCCGAGTCTCTCTCCGTGAGGGGAGGGACCCTGGCAGGCCACACTGAGGCCTCACAAGGAACATGTGGTTGATGCTTTCCAAAACAGGCCCTTGGCATTTGGGTGACAGCCAGGCAGAGCTAGCCCGGTGGTGGAAGCCACTGACAGCACTGGTTTCCCGATGAAAACTTGACGTTCCTGTTTTGAGACGCAGCTGGGGAGACTGGGAGCTGGGTCCTCTCTGAGTGCCAGGTCAGCCGATGGCGTGTGACCTCAAGTGTGGGATGGGGTCCCCTGTCCAGGGGTCTGAGCTTCTCACGCTTCTGGGCCCTCCGTGCTCCAGCGTTCTCAGGTTCTGTTTTTTTGGGGGGACCTTGTGGGGGCCACACATCGCGCCTGACTCCCCAGAGGGCTGGACCTGGCTGCTGCCTCCCCCTCCCCGGGAAGCGGCTGGCCAGTGCATCAGGGAACATAGGTCTCTTTCCTCTGTCTTCCTCCATCAGGCTCCGGAAACGCTTTCCCCAGAGAAGACGCCCGACAGCAGGGGCTGCCTCCCGTGGCTTTTGTGACCCAGCCTGTTTCTCCATCCAAGCTGTATCCTCTGGGTGGGGGTGTCTGCACCTGAGGTGTGTGTGAGAGAGTGAGAGAGCGTGCCTGTGCCTGTGTGCGTGCATCTGTGTTCCTGGGGGCTGTGCCTCTATGTGCACGTGTGTGCAGCCATGCATGCGTGTTCACAGGTGTGGAGTGTGTGCATGAGTCCGTGCCTGGATGTTGCAGGTGGTGAGGCTGGCAGAGCGTCCTGACCCCTCAGGCCCCAGGCCTTGTCCCTATTCTCCGTGTCCCAATCTTCCTTCAACCGGCCGCCCCGCCTCTGCCTTTGGTGGCCTGGAGTCCCCACCAGCTCTGGGTACCAGGGCGCCGGGCAGGGCGGGAACTAACGGGCACAGTCTGTTGGGTCAGGATGACTGAAAACAGGCCCTGTCTTCAGTTTAGGCTCAGGCGGAAACCCCCCGGGGTCTCTGGGGGCTGCGGTCGGTGCCAGGGGTCCCGGGCAGCTGCCTGAACGCGCACAGCGGCTCCTGCCCCGCAGCCTCCGCCCCGCGCCCGCGTCCGCGTCCTCGGGCCGGCAGCGCCCCCTGGTGCCGCCTCGGGTCTGTGCAGGGCCGGGCGGGCTGCGCTGAGCATCTGCAGACGCCTCCATGGCTGACGAGGTCTTCTACAGATCAATGGGCGATCAACAGCTGGACACGTAGCAGGGGGCATCCGGGTGGCCTAAGAGAATTCAGTAAGGCCGACTGCAGGTCGAGGGTCACCGGGAACTGACCTGGAAGGAGTGGATGTGGCCACCCCAGGACCACTCTGTTCCAGGTGCTCGGCCCTGGCCGTGGAGCCCTTGGACTTGTTTCTTTAGCTGCAGTGAGTGGGGTCCCGGTGCTGAGCAGAAGACCCTGTGCTGTGGTCCCTGTGCTCTCTGGCAGCTGTGGGAGGAACTCTGACCTTTGGGGACCCTGGGCCCCTACCCTGTTGGTTCCTGCTCTGGGCTGCTGAGGGCTGGGTGCTGTGTTGCATAAAGGGCCATATGGGCAGGGCTTCTGTGTCCTCTGAGTCAGGCACTGCACCCTTATGCTCCCCTCAGGGGCCACACCACCTGCCGTGGTCCCTGGAGAGCAGAGGAAAGGTCCCCCTGGGCCAGATGGGAGCAACTGGTGGGCGTCCTCCACACTGACTGGTGGGGGGTGGGGGCTGGCTCTGCAGGAATGGGGGGGCCAGGGGCTTTCCCTCCAGGAGTGGTAACGGATCAAAGAACAACTACCCCAAACCAGACCGGACTCAGCACACACCTTACCCAGAGCTCTAAAGACACCAGAGTGGGGAGTAGAGAGAGAAAGAGACTGACAGAGATAGACAGAGGGAGAGATTCAGAGCAAGGTGGGGCGGGGGTGGGAGAGGAGGAGAGACCGCAGTCCTTCTCACCTCACAGACCTCTCGGGACAACTTGGCCCCACCCCCACCATCCACTCTCCAACCCCACCCCCACCCGCCCCCTGGGTTGGGCAGAGACCTCTGGGACATGGTCATCTCCACACAGAGCCTGTCCCAGAAGGCAGGACCCCGTCCCTGCCCCAGCTTCTGGCTGGCAGAGCTGTGTCAATGACTTCCTAGCCAGTCGACCCCAGGAAATGGCATTCCGTGGGGTCAGGTGCCTCCTCAGTGCCTCTTCCCGGCTTTTCACGTAAAATCATGGCAGGCAGCATCAGGCAGTGTCCCACACCCCTACAAGCTCAGGGGGAAGCCACCTTTACTCACGGCGCCAAAATGTGGGCGCAGGCTCCCCTCTGGGGTGGACGCGCTGAGGGCACACCCAGGTCCTGGCCCCCTCAGCCACATCAGAGCAGCACACAGGGCCGGGTGTGGGTGGCCTCTGCCCCTCCACCACACCAGGCATGGCTCGGAGCCAGGCCGGAGGGAGGGCATCAGCTCTGCAATGCATCGAGTAGTTTCCACCCTTGGCTGTGAAGAGCAGCGTTTCCTAACAGAAGTTTCTAGCACATGTGTGCTGGCGAGGATGCTGTCGTCTACTTGCTGGGCACACACTGTACCAGGCTGAGGGGAGGCCCCCAAAGATGTGCAGCCCCTCAAAGCTGTGAGTGCCGCCTTAGACGGCAACATGATGACAGGTCTGGAGCAGGAAGAGTCTCCTGGGTCACCCACCTGCATCCTGTGCTGGGCCAGGGGGTGGCCCCCCCCAACCCCAGATTCACATCCCTCCCCACACCTTAGAATGGGACCCTGTCTGGAAATAGGCATTGCAGACGTGATTCGTTAAGACATGGTTATCCTGGAATAGGGTGGCCCTGATCTAGTATAACCTGTGTCCTTATGAGAAGAGGAGACACAGGGAGGAGGGCGCTATGAGTGGAGAGGCCCAGCGGGGCCAGGAGCCCACCGAGGGCCACCAGGGGCTGCCGGCCACAGCAGATGCTGGACGGCAGCTGGCCCGACTCTCAGCCTCCAGGAGGTACCAGCCCAGTTCACCGCTATGGATTCCAGACCTTGGCCTCCAGAACTGCGAGACAAGCGTGGACTGTTGCAAGCAGCTGGTGTGGGTGGTTTGCTCTGGCTGCCCAGGAAACTCACACAGGTCCTCACTGCAAAGACGATGTCCTTGCGAGGGGGAGGCAGAAGGCGGCCGGTGAGCGAGGATGGAAGTGGAGAGACCCTGTAAGACACTGTGCAGCTGACTCTGCGGGTGGAACCAGCTGCTTCTGTGGAAACTCCTTTGAAGAAGGCTTTTTGGAACCACCTCTCTTTAGGGACAGAGCATGGTGTGACTCATTTCCTGTACGGCAGCTAAGGTGACCCTCACCTTTCACATTCCCACTGCACGTCTGGGTTTACAGATCCGTCGGCTCTGGCCCGGCCTGCAGGTGCGGGCTGCTCAGGCCCTGTCCGATGCCTGCAGCTCCTCCATCCCCTCTGATCCACCCTGGGGCTGCCCCCGTCCTTCCTAAACATGCAGCCCCTCCTGTGCCATGGCCCAGAACGGAAGCCACTTGCCCAGGAGGCGCTGTGGGCAGAAGGTGGGGGCCCATGGTACTCTTAGGGGCCTCCCAAAGTGCTTCCATTTCTTTTAAAATAAGAAAAATATAAACTTTTAGGTCAAAACAATGTTTTACTCTAAAATGATGTTTCATCTTTATACTATGGGTGTCAATGCGCACAGCGTTCCCTGTCTGTGGTGTTGGGGGAACCGTAAGTCACAGCGTGGCCCTGCCCAGAATGTGCCTTCCACCTGCGGTCCCCACCTCACTGTCCTATCCTGACAAGGGCTTCTCAACTTCCAAACCTCAGCTGTCTGTCTTCAGTGCCTTGTGGCTGCCGTAACAACTAGGATTAATTCTCTCCCAATTCTGAAGGGCAGAAGTCCAAAACGAGGATGCCACGGGGCTGGTTCCTTCCGGAGGCACTTCTGCTACGGACTCAATGTCATCCTCAGATTTGTAAGCTGAAGCCCCCAGCCCCCACAGTGATGGTCTTAGAAAGCAGGGCCTGTGGGGGGTCACGAGGGTGGAGTTCCCAAGATGAGATTTGTGTCCTTGTAAGAGGAGGACCACACCAGCGCGCTCCCTCTTTCTCTGCCCCTCTCTCTTTCTCTGTCTCTGGCTCTCCTTCTCTGTTTCTGGCTCTCTCTCCCATGTGAGGACAGAGTGAGAAGTCGCCTACCCCAAGCCAGGAAGAAGGAATTGAGTGGGCCGGGACCTTAATCTTGGCGTGTGCAGGCCCCAGGACTGTGAGAAGTCAGCCTCTGTTGTCTGAGCCTCCGGTTGGCGTTTGTTGACTGCCGGAGCTGATAGAGTCACCTGCATGCCTCTCCCAGCCTCTGGCGGTGCCAGCGGTTCGTGGCGCTCCATGACCGTGGCTACGTCTCTGCCTCTGCCTTCTCGGCCTCCTTCTCCCTGCATCTCTTCACGTCGTCTTCACTCTGTGTCTCTGTTTGCCCTTCTGGTGAGGGCACAAGTTGTGTCTGGGTCCCAGGGCTGACTGGGGGGCCCAAGTAGCAGACTGTACTGTCTCACTGTCGTGCCGAGATCACGGTGTGGGCGGGACCATGACCCTCCCGAAGCTCCAGGGAGTCCCTTCCCGGCCTCTCCCAGGCCCTGGTGCTGCCAGCTGTCCTTGGTGGGTGGATGCCTGCCATAGGTTGGACCCTCAATCAGTTGCTGTTTGGAAAAATAAGCGAAGCTGGAATCCCTACCTCCTGACAAGACCTTGTCCAGCCCCCGTGTGGGGCACATGTGCTAAGTCCCCTTAAAACCCCGTATTTCTTATTTTTATTTTTATTTTCTTCTATTATTATTATTTTTTGAGATGGAGTCTCACTCTCTTGCCCAGGCTAGAGTGCAGTGGCATAATCTCAGCTCATTGCAACCTCTGCCTCCTGGGTTCAAGCAATTTTCCTGTCTCAGCCTCCTGAGTAGCTGGGACTACAGGTGCCCGCCACCACGCCCAGATAATTTTTGTATTTTTAGTAGAGATAGGGTTTTACCAATTGGTCAGGCTGGTCTCAAACTCCTGACCTAGGGTGATCCACCGACCTTGGCCTCCCAAAGTGCTGGGATTACAGGTGTGAGCCACCGCGCCTGGCCAAAACCTCCTATTTCTAATTCCCCTGACTTGGGGTGTGAGCTCACCCCTCCTAGGTGACAGTGTACCTGCTCCGCTTTGCAAAGTATCAGGACTGAAGTGTGTCCCTTCTGCTTCGTAATTACCCATGGACTCTGTTGTCCCACACCATGTTTGCGTAGTGAACACGGCTGTTAATGCCCATGTACTTCTGTTCATGCACAAAGGCTTAAATGGTTAAACATCTAAAACAAATATGCTCAGTGAATGGAAATCAAATCTATTTCCTTTTAATTTCAGAGTTGTCTGGGGAAAGTGGACTTGAAAGACGTTGAAATTGGATAGGTAATTAATTCACGTGCACCTACACGAGAAAGCAAAGAATTCACAAATTATTTGTAACATTTTGTAAGCACTGAAATTAATGTAGTGTGAATTTGTCATTTCTACCAAAAGTTACATATTTTCTATATTATAATTTAATCTTTTTAATGTAAAAAGAATAGAAATTTTGCCCTTTCTGGCCTCTCAGGAAGCAGGAACTAGTGTATCTAATTATCTGAACACATAAGAACATAAAGGAATAGCAAGTAGTGGAATTATAAATCGACTGGAACAACTCCATGTTTTCTGATTAAACTCTCTTTCTGGGGCCCTTAGCAATCATGTTGCCCCTATGTTCATAGTAATTGCATGTGTCAAAGCTGAGGCTTTGTGTAAATGGGACTGAACGAGTTACAATTTTAATTTAGAAGGAGATAACTGTGTCCGAGCTAGCAGGCCGGTCGGCAGGTTGGGAGTCTGGTGGAGTGGAGGGCAGAGGCCCCAGGGCGTCAGGTTGATGGCGGGCGGAGATCTAATCAGGCCACATCACAACAGTGGAATTGTTAAAAAAGAGAAACGCAATTTACCAACACAAAACCAGCCACCTGCTCTCTTGCCTGCGTTATCCATGTAAAGGAGGGCGTCTAATTTTTTTCATAGCTCGAGGGCAATGAATTTTAACAATAGATACTGCTTTGATCATCAAAACAGTAACAGGCTTAAAATGAGATCTTTTGGATAGACTGGAATCTTAGAAACAAAGCAAAATTCTGCTTTTAACTTTTAAAATGCTCACTAAAGGCAGGGGAGTAGCCACTTCTTTATAATTTTTTTGAGGAATCTCAGGTCCACGGATGTTTGAGGTTGCTTTTTACGGAAGGGCGTATTCGATTCTCTCAAGCAGCGTGTGCTGACTCAGTCATTCAAAGGAAAAATCCAACAGGCAGGAGCACCTCTGCTTCTAAACCCAGAGGGTTCTCTCTCTAAGGCTGGACGGATTCATAGCAAGGTCCGTATCGGGAAGCACCGACTTAGTCACAGGTGGACCCAGTGATGCTGAGGCTGAGCCTCCACCCACTCCGGCACCCATGTGGCCCAGGGCTCGCCGCCACACTTGTGTCCTTCCCGTGGGCTCTGAGCACAGCCCTCTCCCAGGGCAGGGAGGGTGGCCGCGAGCCGGTGGGTGCGCTGGTGCTGGCTGCTCCATTCTGAGCTCCACTCCCGTCTCTTCCAGCTCAGCTTTCCTGCTGGCATCTCATTTTTGGCACATAAAAAGCCAGCATTAAAGAAACTCTCCTACTTACACAAGGGAGGCGGAGCTGGGGGCAGGATTTGCAGGACTTCAGACTTCATGGCTGTCTGGGTCTGCTCAGCCCTCCCGAACAGGATGCCACAGGCTGGGGGCCCCAAGAACAGATGTAGGTTTCTCACAGGAGGCCGGGGGTCTGCGGTCCGGGTGCCGGCAGGGTTGGGGTCCGAGGAGGGCCCCCTTCTGGTTCACAGACGGCCCCGCCTCCCTGTGTCCTCACACGGCAGAGAGAGAGGAGGCTCTGGTGTCTCTGCTCATACGAGCCCTAATCCCATCACAAGAGCTGCACCTTCATGGCCTCATCTAACCCTCGTTATCTCCCAAGTACCACTGAGGCCATCCTGCTGGGGCGAGGGCTTCAGCGTGTGAATTCTGGGGCGGGGGCTCATCAGTCCGCAGCAGCTGCGTGACATGCTTGAGGGAAAGCAGCAGGTGCCCTTCCCCCCATCGACCCCAACCCCGCCTGGCCCAGCGCACTCCTCTGTCAGGGGCTGCCTGGCTGCCTTGTGCCTGTGACCCAGGACCCCAGAGTGAGTCTCTGTGGGTGCTGCCCTGATTCCACTGGACACACGCCATCATCCCTGCCTTAGGGACGAGGAGGCAGACGGGTGGCCCTCACTCGAACTGCCCCACTGACCGCGAGCTAGGGCTGGCTGGAGGCTGTCTGCCCCCTGGGCTCCTGGTGGCACTCTCTTAACCACCTCATGGGCCCGAGGGTGGCAGCTTCTGCCCCCGAGAGGTCACCCACCAGATGGGGGGTTCCCTGCCGGTCTGCCTGGGTGTCTGTGGGAAAAGGCCTCCAATCAGGAAGAATGATCCGCACATTTATGAACAAAAATCTTCCAACTTTTGAGACATTCTGCCATTCTGTGCAAACTCTCTGTGCCTGTGGCTTATTTGTGGCAGGAGCAGGGAAGGGCTCGTGGCTCCCTCCTGCACAGCAGGACGTGGCGGAAGGACAGGCGAGAACGCCTCCTCACCGAGGGACGGAGGCCAAAGAGGCCTGCCGAGTGTCCCGATGTCAGGAGCAGGTTCCCGTCCGCGGACACAACCCCAAGTCTCAGCTCCCACTCTTCCCGCGGGCCTCCGGTGGTGCCATCAGGTGAGGCTGGGTTGACTCTGTGTTGTGTGTGTGTGTGTGTTCGTGTGTCTGTTGTCACCAGCATCAAGGAATACTGTGGGAAATGTTATTATCAATGAAAGTTGAAACAATTTGGCAAATAACAGATTCAAATGGTAGACAGGTTTTTTTTTTCGTACTGGGGTTATTACATTGAATTTTTAAGCTGTGAGGCACACAAACAAGAGGAAGAAGGATGCGCTGGCCAGAAGCACAGGTGGCTCCAAGAGAGAGAATCCCTGTCCCCTAGCACCAGCCTTCTGTCATTACCAAAATACTCCTGGCCACCCCATCCTTTTGCCATGAGCCACGTAGAGTCCTTACACACCTGTTTTGCCCCTGAAAGTGAGCTAGAGACCAAAATGATTAGATTCTAAAATGACCAAGACCCACAGAGCCTAGAGGACACTAGGCCGCGAGACTGAAACACGATTCTTCAGGGCGCCAAGGTGGAGCGGGCTGTCCTCACCCACTCAGCACAGCGACAGCCGTGACCTTGAGAGGGGCTCCGGGCGTCTCATTTGGCTGCTGTGCTACTGGGGAGGGACCCCAGGGATGCTGGCGTTTTGGAGTGGCAGGTGTGGGCCTTGGCACCAAGGTCCCCTGGAAGCTCAGCTGCTCCTGGCAGCCTCGAGCTCAGGCCTCCACGGGGCTTTGCATTTCTCAGCATCCACACAAGGGCCTTCTCCATGGCAAACCTGCTTTGTTTGTGGCACTTTGTTTTCAGGGGGCGGGGGTGGGGGGGTGGCTATCAGAGCTCTGAGCATTGCAACTTTCCTTTTCTGAAACACGTAGAACCAGAGGACTGTGTCCTCACGGACACGCTGGGAGCCCCTGTTTCTCCCACCTACGTCATTTTACTTCCGGCCTCCACTCTTGGTGTCCATTGCAGGCTGAGCAGTTTGCTTTCAGAAGCCCCTAAGGTCCTAACTTGTGCGGTCTGAGCCAGGAGGGATTGAGGAGCCTGTTTAGCCCCTGCTGGGGGATTTCTCCCGCAGCAGGCCCAAGAGTGGGTGCCAGGCACCCTGGGGGTGGGGGACACCTTGGACCAGGCTGCTCCTGCACACCTTCCCGCGGTCCCCCAGGTCTGGGTCCATGAGCTACGGCCACAGCCTCCTGTGGCCCCTGCTGTGATCGGGCCACCCCAGCTCCCGGCAGAATAAAGGGCAGCGGCAATGCGTGTCCAGTAAGGCTTGTCACAAGCTGACTTCCCTATAAACTCAGGTGACCTTCCCATGCCCACAGGGACCTCCTGGCCCTGGAAATGCCAAACTTTCACCCCCTAGTCCCTGCCCCTGGACAGCCTGCCGCCACACGCTGCTGATCCTTCCAAAGGTGTCCCTCCCCGGCAGGGTTAGGATGCTCTCCTGGGTCGTGTCAATGAAGTTCATGTCGGCCTAAAACGTGTGGTCTTCCCGCGGTGCTGCCCGTCCTGCTGGCTGGACCGGACATCTTTGAGGAGGGAGAATCAGAAGCTGACGTCTGTGTGCCCAGCCGCCCCTCCGCGCCGGGCGCCACTCAGCACGTGGGCGGGAGCGGACGCCGCTCCATCTTCGGGACACTTTTACTTTCTGGATGTAGTCCTGCCTGTTGGGACGCCGAACAGCAGATCCGGTCCTTTTCCACAAGACAGCGTTCCGGATACCGGGAAGCGGACACTCCGTCCCAGTGCTAGTCGGCTGCGTGACAGAGTGCACAGGTGAGGCCGAGAACACAGCAACGTGTCCCACGCTCCCGCAGGCTGGGGACACGCAGACGAAGTGTGTCCCTGTGTCTGTGTGTATCTGCGTGTCTGTGTGCGTCCCTGTGTCTGTGTGTGTCCCTGTGTCTGTGCGTGTCCCTGTGTCTGTGTGTATCCACGTGTGTGTGTCCCCATGTCTGTGTGTCCCTGTGTCTGTGTGTTTCCCCGTATCTGTGTGTCCGTGTATCTGTGTGCCCTGTGTGTATGTGCATGTCCATGTTTCTATGTGTGTCTGCATGTCTGTGTGTGTCCCTGTGTGTCCGCGTGTGTGTGTCCCTGTGTCTGTGTGTGTTCCTGTGTCTGTGTGTGCCTCTGTGTCTGTATTTGTCTTTCTCTGCGTGTCTGCATGTCTGTGTGTCTAGTCCCTTCCTGCATCAGAGCCCGGGTGTGTCAGGTCAACCCCAGCCCGATTCTGAGCTATTCTGACAAACGGTCATTGTGAGTGTGGTCCCGACCTTCCCCGGGGGCCATGTGGTGCGATATGGCCTGGGCGGGGCTGAGACCTGGAGGGGCCGCACTGAGCCAGAGCCCCCTCCGGGCTGCTGCCCCCACAGTGTGTGAGGGTGGCACGTGTCCCGCCCTCCTTACAGGCCGTATACCCCCACGGCGAGTGTCTCCTTGCAGTTGAGGGCTGGCACTGAGATTGAGCTTTCGGGGTTGGTGAGGACGAACCTGTGTCTCCAGATGTGAGAGGCAGGAGCTGGGAGGTCAGGGGGTGGCTGGTTCCACCTCCAAAGTCCCTCCCAGATGGTGAGTGGACAGAGGGGTCCTCCTGGCGGGGGCAGCGGTGAGTGGACGGAGGGGTCCTCCTGGTGAGGGGCAGCGGTGAGTGGACAGAGGGGTCCTCCTGGCGAGGGACAGTGGCGAGTGGACAGAGGGGTTCTCCTGGTGAGGGGCAGCGGTGAGTGGACATGGGGTCCTCCTGGCGGGGGCAGCAGTGAGTGGACGGAGGGGTCCTCCTGGTGAGGGGCAGTGGTGAGTGGATGGAGGGGTCCTCCTGGCGGGGGCAGGGGCAGTGGTGAGTGGACATGGGGTTCTCCTGGTGAGCAGGAGACAGCCCCCGCGGGGCTTTGGCAAAGTGGCCTGTCTTCTCTTCATGCTATTACAATGGGCTACACTGGCTGCATCTTGTTACATTGTGTCACATCATGAGACACTAAGATCCCTTTAAATTAAGATTCTAAGATTTGATGAATTTCCTGCTGAGTTTCTTGAAACACCATTTTGTTCAGAACCACAGGACCTGTGTTTTATTTCTTCAAGGAAGGTGGACACAAAAGTAACAGCAGGAGGGAATACTTGTCTATGCGGGTTATGTCAAGTGTACAGTTAGCTCTCTGTCACTCCACAGACTGGACATGACAGCCACAAAGGTTTCAATATACCCCCTGCACTATTGTTTTGATCCAAGAGCACATGGCTGTTGAAAGGTTCTGTCTGTCTGAGAGAATGATTCTCATCTGCTCTGTCTTACAGTAGCCATTTCCTAATGGCTACTGTATAATATAACACCATGTTATATTATGGTGTTATTTTTAATAATTTCTCAGTCCTCAATACAAGTAGATATTTACTAAGCCCTTCCTGTATGAGCTCATGTAATCTCCAGTCCCAGGGAGTAAACACTGTGATTATCCCCAGCTGAGGCGGGGAGACCTGAGAAACATGCCCAAGTTTGCCATGGGGGGTGGTGGAGAGGGGCTGCTGAACCTGGCAATCTGACTGCAGAGGGTGCCCTAAAATTGCTCCACCATGCTGCCTTGCCATGGCAACAGTTACCCCAAATGTCCCCTTTGGGAGTGCAAGGTCCTCAAAGCCAGGGACTTCTTTTTCCAGTTTCATGCATGCCGTACCTCCCACAGAGCTTTGCCTGGTTTCTACTGTATAGCGAAGGCTGCAAAAACATTTGGTAGTGAATGAATGAAGGAAGGAAGGTGAGTTGGTTCATGGGCCCCACTGCAGTTGAGTTGCAAAAGGTGGCCTCTTGCATTCCATCTAGTCAAGCTGTGCTCCCGCTCCTGGGTCTGCAGAGGAAGGGGCAGCTTCCAGTGAAAGGAGCTGGTTTTCTCAGTGGGTGGTGGCCCCAATGACGCAAACGTGAGCTGCTTTGCCTTGAGACATCCTCTGGCCTTGTTGCCTGAAGACGCTCTGTTCCTTCTGCTGACAGGAGAAGGAAGCATGCTGAGGCTGGTGTTCGGGAGCCCCCGGGGATGGAGGAATGCCACAGGCTCCTCTGTACACCCACTATACCCTGTCCCGCCTGGCCCTGCGGCTGTAGGGAGTGCTCACCATCATCATGGCAGCCCTCCACGAACAGGGTGTCTGGCCTCTGTGCTGAGGGCTGGAGAGCCAAGGGAAGGGCCAGGTGACAGCGTGGAGGTCCTGGTGAGAATGCTCAAGTCCAAGTGAGAAAGTGGAGGTCCAGGTAGAACATGGGGAAGTCCAGGTGAGGATGTGGAGGTCCAGGTGAGAACATGTGGAGGTCCAGGTGAGAAGATGGGGAAGTCCAAGTGAGGATGTGGGGAGGTCCAGGTAGGATGCAGACGTCCAGGTGAGGACATAGAGGTCCAGGTGAGAAATGGGGAGGTCTAGGTGAGAACATTTGGAGGTCCAGGTGAGAATGTAGAGGTCCAGGTGAGAATGTAGGGGAGGTCCAGGTGAGGACATGGAAGTCCAGATGATAATGTAGAGGTCCAAGAGAGGATGCGGAGGTCCAGGTGAGGATGCAGAGGTCCAGGTGAGAACATGTGGAAGTCCAGGTGAGAACATGTGGAAGTCCAGGTGAGAAAGTGGAGGTTCGGGTGAGGATGTGGGGGTCCAGGTGAGGACATAGAGGTCCAGATGAGAACATGAAGGTCCTGGTGAGAACGTGAAGGTCCAGGTGAGAAAGTGGAGGTCCAGGTGAGAATACAGGGAGGTCCAGGTGAGAACGTGGGGCAGTCCAGGTGAGAATGTGAAGGTTCAGGTGAGAATGTGAAGGTTCAGGTGAGGATGTGGAGGTCCAGGTGAGAAGGTGGGAATCCTGTGTCAGGTGTCTCCCACAAAGCGGCTGGCCCTGGGCTGCCCCTGGAGGGTCCCTGGTCTCCTTGTGAGATGGGGGTGTCCAATCTTTTGGCTTCCCTGGGCGACACTGGAAGGAGAATTGTCTTGGGCCATCCACGCCAACATCTATGATTTTTTGATTGTTTGGATTATGGCAATTTTAGCAGGAGTGAGGCGGCATCACATCGTGGTTTTGATTTGTGTTTCCCCGATGATTAGTGACGTTGAGCATTTTTCCATATGCTTGTTGGCCATTTGTGTATCTTCTTTTGAAAATTGTCCATTCATGTCCTTAGCCCACTTTTTGATGGGATTGTTTGTTTTTTTCTTGCTGAAAAAAATCTCATAATGTTTTAAGAAAGTTTGCGAATTTGTGTCGGGCCGCATTCAGAGCCATCCTGGGCCGCACGCTGCCCCAGCAGTGGGTTGGACAATCTTGTTCTAAGGGGAACTCTTTACAGAGCAGGGGTAGGCAGGGTGGAGCGGGGGCAGAGGGTGTCCCCGTCCAGCCCGGACTGGTTGAGATGGGGGGATCCCGTGTCTCCTGCCTGCCTGTGGCACCTCCTAGAAGGCAGCACCTTCCAGCTCAACTCCAGCGGCTGCAGGGAAGGGGCGGGCGGCGGGAACTCCACGGTCCCTGGGCTCCCGGGCCTCTAAAGGGCGCTCTGCAGGCTGCAGGCGGTGGCCCCAGGGCCTGCGTCTCCCACCCTCCTCCTGCGCCCCAACCCAGGCCTGGGACGACACTTCTCCGTCGCGCTCTTCCCGGACTAAGATGCTGACCCCCGGCCTCCCCGCGGCGCCGCGGTCCCCTCCTCCCCTCCCCAGCGGGTCTCGCCCCAGCCGTGCAGTCTCCGCGCCCGCCGAGCGGTGGCGCCGTTGCCCTGGGAACCGGGGACCGTAACCGCGGACTTCGGGGTCTCGGCTCTGGCCCGTGCAGGACCGCGGGCGCCGCTGGGGAAGCGAGGCCTTTGGGTCTGAGGGGTCCGAGCGGCTCCCGGAGGTGCGGGCGGAGATAGGAGACCCCCCGCCTGGGGGGCGCGCGGGGCGGGGGCGTCACAGGGAAAGTTCAAAAGCTGAGAATGTAGGTGTCTACTTTGGAATTCTATTATCTTAAGAAATATCGAAAAGCAAGACAAATGCTTACAGCAGGCTAACAGCATGAAAGAAAAGGGAAGCTTCTTAAGGAGAGTTGGGATGGTGACATACTGTGGTCAATTTTTAATGCTCTTACAAAGGAAAAGAAGCACAGACAATAAATAGTGCCAAATGCAGTTAGTCACACACGTGTGTGGCTCCCGCACACATGCACTCACCCCATCAGCTGACCTGCCCACCACCCTGGGAGTGTGGTCTACAGCTGAAGGCTCATTTGCAAGAGGAAGAGGTGATGGTGATGGTGACTCAGCTACTTACAGAAGATAAAGTCTTGACCACACATTGAGACATTCATGACACGTTTCCATATTTCCAAATCCATTGTCGTCAGGTACATAATTAATTGTGACATGGCTAACTCTGGAAGAAGAAGGAGTTTCCATAATTTATTCATAAGACAAAGAAGTCACCTGTTTGAAGAGCCTTGAGATACTCCATTGATGGCTGTCTCTGAAGCATCACGTCTCTTTCCCAAGTGTCGGAGGACAAAAAAGTTTCCCTTCCAAATTTGGAAACAGTAGAACTTAATCCTACCTGAATGTGTTCTCCCTTCCTGGGACCAGTGAAAGGACCCAGGTAGAAGCAATAAAGGTTTTCTGGGAAAAGTAGACCCCTTCTGGTTCCTGATTCCTGAGAGAGGGAAGGCGGGTGGGAATGTGAGTATGCATGGGGTGGATAATCGGCTCTTCTGCAACCCTTTGGGACTCCTCCTTGGGCCAGGTTTGGCTCACACATCAGCCTTGTAAGGGGGCCAAGAGAGAATTCTGTTTGGTGTGCAGAGATAGAGATGAGGGTGTTTCGTCGCCATTGTTCAGTGAATTGCCCAAGCGTGGACTGCATGGTTAGGAAAGATAGTATTCCTCTGTGACATTGACCAGTAATGTCATAAACCTGAGCTGGAAGAGTTTTCCTGATTTCATGCTTGAGGTACCAGGCACAGCATCTGGCCGCAGCACCAGAAGCACCAGCTCCTGCCCAAACAGGCTCAAGGCCTCATAGGTTGAAGCTGGAGGGCATTTGTGTTTTCATGAGCCAGCCATATGCTGGAGAAACTTAGGGTGCCTGATGGATTCCATTCATGGAGCTTCTCTTAAAGTGATCGCTTGAAAACGGATGGTTGTGTGTCCACTGGAGGCACCCCACGCCTCCCAAGTGCTGCTGCAGAACAATTCCCAGAGTCTCCAGCGAGGGGCGTGGCTGCCCTGTGACAGTGGCATCAATCCCCATGTTAAAGCATTAAAAAGGACTCAGTACGTATTATCGCCACTAAAAAAACTTGTCACTAAAATTTACTTTATAGTAGTTTTAGGCTTTCATTTATGAACCGTTGTCAAATGTTGACCCTCTAGTTTTTAAATTTAATTTTATATTTCCAATGCATGAGGAAGATCGCCTGGACTCTCAACATATTTTTCTTAGTGTATTCCCATGGTGTGATTGTAGATATTGGGAAGCTCTAGGTCTGGGGAAGACAGCCCTGATCTGCAGTGTGCGCTGACTTCTGTGGTGTTAATACCCCACCCTGGCTGATTTCAAGCTGCTGACATGAGCGAGGAGTGGAGATGAGGGGTGTGCATGGGGTCACTCAGGAGCAGAGGGGCTGTGCCACCCCCAGCTTCGCGGGCAGAGAGCTGCTTAGACTCAGGTGACTTTCAAGCCTTGCCCATAACTTCAGGCCCCGGGGACATGTCACCTTTTCTTTTGGTTACAGGGACTCTTGTTTTTCCAAAAAAGGATTGACCACAGAAAATCTGGCTGCATCAGCACAAGTCAACATTATCCAGGGGTTGAGGGAGCAAAGTAGTCGGCCCCACGGGGGTGAGTAAGGAACCATCACTGCCCTTTGCCACACAGTGTAATTTTTATTAGCTCATTCTCCATCACTGAAAAGTATTTTATTTTTTTTAAACAACATAGTAGATTTCAAAAAGTCTGGTGTTTTGGGGTGGTCAGATGCACCAGGATTAAAATTCGGGTTCTGCCATCTAATAGCTGCTTGACCTTGAGAATATGACATGAAATGCCCAGCCCGGAATGCCTGCCTTTCATGGTGCTGCGAAGGTCATTAATGCGAGCGCCCAGCCCGGGCCTGATGTGCAGTCCACACTCGGGGAGCTAGCTTGCATCTGCATCTGCCTTCTTCCCCAGGGCCTTGGACAGCTTGTAGAACTCACTCAGAGCACCTAAGAAGGATGTAAATCCCTCCCTCGCTGCCAGGTGCCTGGTGGAGGGGAGTGATGGGTGTAGAGGCGTCGGGGAGATCGCAGGGTGTGGTGCTGAGTGGTCTCTCAGTGGGCTAAAAGCTCAGGGCTGCCCGAGGCGCAGGGACCCCTGGGGCAGGAGGAGTCACAGCCGCTGTGTGTGTGATGTATGCAGTGGGTCTGGAGGCAGGGGTGGCATCCGCCAAACGGGGAGGGAGAGCTACGCTATGGTAAAGAGTTTGAGGTTTATTTTTCCGATAAATGTTTGGGATTTGGGGCATATCTTATAAATGTTCACACAGAAACCAACGTGGTTTTCTTTTTTTAAACATTTAAGTATGCAAGAACAAGAAGTTTAGGTGTGAATTCCTCAAATTCCAAGCAAAACATACTGAGATGAGGAAATGGTATTTCACTTTTCTGAGAGGTGTTTCTCATCACTCAGTCACTTGAGGTAAGCAGCAAGAGGCAGCCCCTACAAACTTTAAAGGCCGGGGAGGGACACACAAGGCTGGGGAGGGACACGGAAGGCTGGGGAGGGACATGGAAGGCTGGGGAGGGACATGGAAGGCATGGGAGGGACACGGAGGGCCAGAAAGGGACATGGAAGGCGGTGAGGAGCACGGAAGGCAGTAAGGAGCACGAAGGGCTGGGGAGGAGCACAGAAGGCAGTGAGGAGCACGGAAGGTGGTGAGGAGCACGGAAGGTGCTGGGGTTTCCTTATATGTGACTTGACACTTTTCTCTTGCTGTTTTTAGAATTCTCTTTGTCTTTGACTTTTGACAGTTTGACTATAACGTGCCATGGAGAAGACCTTTTTAGGTTGAATCTCTTCAGGTATATTTGAGCTTCCTGTATCCAAATGTCTAAATCTCTTGTAAGACTTTGGGAAGTTTCTGGCTATTATTTTGCTAAGTAGGTTTCATATGTGTCTTCAGCCATCTCTTCTCCTAGGACACCTAAAATTTAAATATTTGGTCACTTGATGGTGTCCCATATGTCATGTAGGCTTTCTTAATTTTTTTTTTTTTTTTTTTTTGAGACGGAGTCTCGCTCTCTCCCCCAGGCTGGAGTGCAATGGCGCGATCTCGGCTCACTGCAAGCTCCGCCTCCCGGGTTCATGCCATTCTCCTGCCTCAGCCTCCCGAGTAGCTGGGACTACAGGCGCCCGCCACTGCGCCCGGCTAATTTTTTGTATTTTTTTAGTAGAGACGGGGTTTCACCGTGTTAGCCAGCATGGTCTCGATCTCCTGACCTCGTGATCCGCCCGCCTCGGCCTCCCAAAGTGCTGGGATTACAGGCTTGAGCCACCGCACCCGGCCGGCTTTCTTAATTTTTTAAAATATTTTTCTTTCTTTTCATTTTTTAATCTGATTGGGTTATTTCAGAAGACCTGTCTTCAAGTTCAAATTCTTTCTTCTGCTTGATCTAGTCTATTGTTGAAACTCCTGATTATATTTTGTGTCTCATTGAATTCCTCGGTTCTAGGATTTGTGTTTTTTCTTTTTTTAAATAATATCTATCTCTCTGGTAAATCAGATCATGAACTGTTTTTTCTGATTTCTTCGTATGGTTTCCTTGTCTTCTTGTGTCTCGCTGAGCTTCTTTAATATAATTATTTTCAATTCCTTTTTAGGCATTCCATACATTTCTCTTTCTTTGGTATCTATTGCTGGAGAATTATTGCGTTCCTTTGGAGATGTCATGTTTTCTTTCCTTTTCAGGTTTTTTTGTGTCCTTACATGGGTATCTGTGCATGTGGTGTAACAGCTGCCTCTTCCAATTTTGTTGAGTGGCTTTTTCATAGCAGACCTTTTTCTACAGTTGTGTCAATAATGTTGTTTGGGTGGGCACTTTAGCTTTGCTTTTGGGTTTGTTTAGTAGTGCAGTCTCTGTATGATTTCTTCAGCTGTAATCAGGGTCAGTGGTGTCTGCAATTTCTTCAGCGGCTTAGGCTACAGTTGTTAGTGGAGACTGTAGTGAGGCTTTGCTGGGAACAGGGATGACAGGTGGCCTGGATCTCAGGCCCCAGTGGTGGTGGCAGCAGGCTAGTCATGGCTGTCTTTCAGCCCCTGGATGATACAGGTGAACACTAGTGTTAGTGGGTCCAGGTGGGCTGATTCTTGGACCTCCAGGCAGTTTGCTTGGGTGCCAGTGGCTGGTGTCCTGGGACTTTTTTCAGGCCTCTTGATGGTCTGGGCACATGTGCATGGTGATAGACAGGGTGAGTGGACCCAGGGTGTCACTGGGGATCCAGAGACGTGAAGA
Organism: Hylobates moloch; assembly: GCF_009828535.3. Classification (NCBI taxonomy): domain Eukaryota; kingdom Metazoa; phylum Chordata; class Mammalia; order Primates; family Hylobatidae; genus Hylobates; species Hylobates moloch. The sequence goes on from NW_026652292.1 coordinate 1,247,684, forward strand.
GGCAGGGGCTGTTGGGCCCCAGGTCAAGATGCAGCCTGGTGGCAGCTGGGCTCTCAAAACAGTGCTGTGCTGCAGCTGCTTGGGTCCCTGGGGATATGTGGGACCCTGCATGAACTACCTCTTGGGAACAGTGGTATCACATGGACTCCAGGCAGCTCTTTTACTAGACTCAGCGCCCATGAGGGCTGAGGGGCTCTCCTGCGACTTGGATTGTAGGGTCTGTGTTCGGGATGTGGAGCGTGGGAAATCTCACACGGATCCTTTCCAGGCTCCTTGCCAGTCCCAGCCAGGGAAGTGACTTGCTACCCTCTCCTTCTGTGCCTCAGATTTCCCCTGCCATGTCCCTGCTGGACTCCAGTGTCCCTCCTAGATGCTTCACTTGACATGTGGCTATCTGCTCTCTGCTTTGGTCCTTCTTTGTGGATGGGGTGAGTGTCAGGGGCCTCTAGTGTTCCCTAGATGCTTCACTTGACATGTGGCTATCTGCTCTCTGCTTTGGTCCTTCTTTGTGGATGGGGTGAGTGTCAGGGGCCTCTAGTGTTCCTTTGGAGCCACCTTGAAGACCCCTCCCGAAGTAATGATTTTTTTTTTCACAAAGTCGATTCAGAATTCTATATCTAGTTAAAATTTCCTTATAGAAATAAGGCAAAATAAAGTGAATTCCAGCTGATACCAGCTTTTACTACCACCAGAATTGGTAATACAAAAATCATTTAAGGCATTTCTTCAAGGTAGAAAAAGAAAAAGATAGATCAAAACTCCATCTACTTGAGGGAATTAAGACCATTGGAAATAATAAATATGTGTGTAAATTTAAAATATTCTAAACATTTTTCAATGTATTAAAAATAATGATTGACAATTTGAAGCAAAAATGATGACAATGTATTGGATAATGTATAGCATATGTAGATGTACAACATATGTCAAAATTAGTATAAAGGGCAGGAAGGAGGAAATTGAAGGATGTGGTTATATTTTTATACATGCAGTGGTGTAATGTTTTACAAAGGTAAACTGTGAAAAAAGATATATTGAACCATCAAAACTACACAAAGAAAATGAAGAGTCATCACTAATATGTCAACAGAAAGCAAAATGAAATGATGAAAAATACCCAATGCAGAAAAAGAAACAAGAAAGAACAAAGGGCACTAATGAAACTCACAGCAAGATGATGGACTTAAATTCAGCCTATTAATGATTAATTAAATAAACGAAACACACCCATTTAAATGCAGATCTAATTCAACTAGGAAATAGTGCCGTCTATAAGCAACAGTTTTTACATATAAGAGTGAAAGAATGGAAAATGTTATATTATTCAAACACTAAATATAAACAAGCTGGGGTAGTATAATATTAATACCAGGACAATGAGAGACCTTTCAATAAAAAGACATGATAATCATAAATATGTAGGCACGTAACAATGGAATCACAGCATACATGACAAACTGGCAGAAGCAAAAACAGAAATAGACAATGCACAATTGCAGTTGGAGATTCATCGTTGTTCTCTTGGAAATTGATAGATCAAGTAGACTGAAAATCAGTAAAGATACAGAAGACTAGACCAGCACTCTCACCCAACCTGACATTTCTAGGACATTATACCTAGCAAAAGCAAAACTTATTCTTTCCAAGTCCATGTGGAGCATTCACCAAAGTAGACCACATGCTGGGCTATGGAACAGGGGTGCTGTGTGTTGTCTGACAACAAAAGAATTAAACTAGAAATCAGCAACAAGTAGCTGCTGGGAAATCCTCAAATATTTGAAAATTAAGTAACACAGTTCTAGGTAGTTACGGCGCTATTGAAGAAACTGTAAGTGAAATTAGAAAATATTTTGAACTGAGTGATAATGAGAACAAAACATAAAAATGTAAGGATTGCCACAAAGCAGTGCTCAGAGAAAAATCGATAATGTTAAATACTTACATAAAAAAGAAAGTTTGGCTGTCTCAGTGGCTCATGCCTGTAATCCCATCATTTTGGGAGGCCGAGGCAGCTGGATCACCTGAGATCAGGAGATCAAGACCAGCCTGGCCAACATGGCGAAACCCCGTCTCTACTAAAAATACAAAAATTAGCTGGGCATGGCGGCACATGCCTGTAATCCCAGCTACTAGGGAGGCTGAGACAGGAGAACTGCTTGAACCCGGGAGGCAGAGGTTGCAGTGAGCCAAGGTCATGCTACTGCACTCCAGTCTGGGTGACAGAGAGAGACCCTGTCAAAAAAGAAAGAGAGAGAGAAAGAAAGAAAGAAAGAAAGAAAGAAAGAGAGAGAGAGAGAGAGGAAGGAAGGAAGGAAGGAAGGAAGGAAGGAAGGAAGGGAGGGAGGGAGGGAGGGAGGAAGGGAGGGAGGGAGGGAGGGAGGAAGGAAGGAAGGAAGGAAGGGAGGAGAAACAAAGGAATGTTTGAGATCAATGACATAAGCTTGCACCTAAAGACTCAAGTAAAGGAAATGTAGCTTGAACTGAAAGTGAGTAGAAGAGAGGAAGTAACAAGGATAAACTAAAATATCAATGACAGAAAGTAAAAAAAAAATCACTGGAAAGAAAAGAAGGTTCTTTGAAAAGGTCAATTAAATGATAAACTAGCTAAAGTGATTGAGGAAAAAAGAGAGAACATGAATTACCAATCTCAGGGCTGAAACAGGGAACTCACTAGAGATCTTAAATTGATAATAAGGAAACATTATGAAAAAATTACGACAATAAATTAAACAACTTAGATGAAATGGACAAATTCACTGCAAGGAACAAGTGACCAGAACTGACGCTTCCGGGAGAAAGAGAAGTTCTAGATACCCTTGTTGGTGTTTAAAAGAAAAGAAACGCCTGTTTGTGTGCATTTTCTAGGGTGTTTTGCTGCTGTCTATGAGTTCTCTCCTATTTCTCACCATGGAAACAACCACCCATGATTCTTTCTGTGTGTGCTTAGAACCAAACTCCAATCGTCCTGTTTCAGGCGTCCCCATTCGTCTGAACATCGACTTATATGTATGTCCAAGTTTATTAGATCTATAGTGGTGCCCAGTAAAAATCTACACAAACAGTGGCAGATTGAGACTTTCCCATTATGATTAAAGAAAAATATCATTCTCTCTTCCCGGTTTCAGATGTCAGAAATCTTACAATTAACCTTCAACGGTGTTCAGGAAAATGAAACAAAATCAGCGTGTGTTCCCCAAAGTCTGACTTTTGCCCTGAAAGCAGCTTGGCCTATATGAACAGCCAGGAGAATTACAGCAGAGCCCAGCTCCCCCTGTGATCCAGTTATCACAGTCTCTCTCAGCCTGACAGAGACAGAGGCGCAAAGCAGGATACATCAGTGTGAGCATCCTGCGTGGACAGTGAGAACGTGGCTCACTCGGGCAGTGAGCCCCGTCTGTTGAAACACAGATGCAAATGCAATGAAGTTTCCCAGCGCCACTGCCGCGCAGCGCCTGCTTCACACTGAGCTCCACAAAATGTGTACTTCAGTGCCGTGAACGACCCGTTCTGTGCTGATATTTTGCTGTAGTGTTTTGGGTTGGTTCTTTTTTGCTGGGCTCAAAGGCGTTTTCAGTTGATCTTACGAATCTCTGAAGTGCAGAAGGAAACATGCAGAAGATCAGCCGAGGATGGTGACTTTGTCCAAGGCTTTTCTTAGGGGACACCCTGGGCATTCCACAGGAAGGGTGAACTGTCAGGCATAATTAGCTCTGCCTCTTTTAACTCTAAATGCTTCCAGGCCTCTTACGATAAGCTTTGTTGAAGCAGGCTCTGCGGAGGCACCTCACGTCCTAAACATTCTATTTCCTTAAGCACTGCATACCAATGAGTAAGATTAAGAGATGTCAAATGGGGAGAAAGATGGCTGCAATAAATAGAAAATTGTAGAAAAGACACAGACTTTCCAGCCTCTGAGTGCACGTGTGAGTGGTCGTGTGTGCATGTGTGTGAGCGTATGTGTGTATGTGGTGAGGGTATATGTATAAGCCTCAGTGCATAACCAGAAATAAGTAATTTAAGTAAATTATTTTCTCCATCAGAAAAAGCTGTAGTTGTTGAGATACATACCAGATGACCTTCATACGAGAATACCGCAGTGGAGTCGTCCCTGTGTCCACACAGCCCGGGTTTCTGACTCTGTTGGTGACATAAGGGGTGTTCTGTGAGAAGGCGTACTTGTCTCCATGTTGTCACGCTTACTGATGTCCCAGAGTACACCCAGCTCCTGGAGCTGCCCTGTCACTGGCCTGCACAGCTGGCTGGGCCCCTTCCACTGTCTTCCGCATCGAGGCAGGAGCAAGAAGTGCATGGACCTGGAGGAGCTGGGGACAGCGCGCTGCTGATCTGGGAAGCTCACCTGGCCAGCAGGTGCCTCTGACCCCTCCCACTGGGGATGTCTGGAGGCTGAACAGCAGTGTGGGCTGAGAGCAACCAGGCTGTAGGGCAGCCCCCGAGGCTGTGGAACGCCCTTGGGCTGCTGGCTCCCTACTCTCCGGGAACCAGCAAGTGACAGCAGGCTCAGCCTCCTGGAGGAAGAGAGAATCACATGGTATCCCCAAGCCGCAGGGGGGCCCTGGAGCATGGCCACAGGGCACATGACCTCAAAGGGTGTGAGAGGCCGGGCGAGGCTGTCCTGCCAGGTGAGCTGCCTGGTGACAGGGAGTGTGAGCCCCACGCATGGCTGATTGAAAGATGTTCTGCTGGAAAAGGGGCACCCAGAGCTGCTCTCCCTGGGCAGGGTTGGGGGTGCCCCAGTGCTGGTGGATCTCGAGGGCCAGGAAGAGTGGGGGCACCTGTGAGGTTCAGTTCAGCCAGTTGTGCCCCAGCCAAGGTGGGGTGAGCCCACACCCTCCCTGATGCTCAGGTCTCGCCTTGGCCCTTGCACACCACTCTTGAGGGGGGACCCGGGTTCTGCCCACTTTCTCTCTCCCTGGGATCCACGTACTCTCCCTGGTCAACCCTGGAGGAGGGAAGCCCACCTGAGAGCTGCACCTGCTGCAGCTGGATGCACGTGTCATTTCCAGGCTGTGCTCCTCTCCAGGGACCCCATGCTGTGTGGTGCAGCTTCCTGCACAGCCTTGGTGTGAAGTAACATCTTATAAATAATCCACTGCCTGCCTCTCCCGCCCCATCACTCCAGCTGCATGAGACAGGTGACATTTCTAACGAAGAGGAGCATGACCACACACAGCAATCCAACAGGCATGGCCCAGGAAGCTTCCAGTGGCGCTGGTTCCTGGGCCATTCTGGGAGTGGGCCTGGGAACTTGCGTCTCTTCAGGGTCTCCAGACAGTGCTGTTTTGGGGCCATGTTTCTCAGCTCCTACATCACAACATTGTATTGATGCGTGAGGAGCTCTCCTCTGCACCCTCCAGCATGGTTTGTTCCACCCTCATGCCTAAGCCTGTGTCTTTGCATGCGGGGCAGCGTGAACAACGCACACACCCCTTTGGGGCTCAGGGAAGGCGTCTTGGGCTGCATTTTCTGCAACGCGATCTGCCTTCTGGCCTCGATGCCTGGGAAACTTCTCTTGGAAAAATGCTGAGAGGCAACCTTGGCTCTGCAGGGCCAGCCTGCACCCGGGCTGGGGATCAAGTGTGAGGCTGGGGCTCTGCCCCATGGGCAGCGCACAGCCAGTGGCCACTGCAGAGCCAAAGGCAGTGGCGATGTGGGGTTAAAAAGGCCGTAGCTTCTGGAGCTCACCCACTCCAGTGGCTTTTCTGAGGCCTAAAGCAGGGGCAGCCTTGAAGGTCATAGTCCTCCATGCCCACCGTGCCTCACTCATGCCCCATGCAGGCCCTCACACCACACTCTGCGGAGCCATTGCCCACGGGCGCCTTCTTCCACAGTGAAGCATTGTGAGACCTCAGTGGAGATGAGCCAGCCCTTCCCGGGGTGTTTCTCTTTTATTTCCTTTTCTATTTCCCTCTTCCTATGGACCTTTTATTAAAAAATATATATATATATAGAGAGAGAGAGAGAGGGACAGTTTTCCCACTTGCATAGGACTCCAATATGAGAACAATGTGGGGTAGTGGGAAAGTTGGTCTCAGGGGCCAGGTGTCCCTGAAGATGTCAAAGCCCTGCACACCCATGTCCTCGGGGCTTACAGAGGGTCACAGGCTGCAGAACTCTGGGGGGTGGGAACGCATCCTCAGCCTCCTTGCTTAGACCTGGACACTGGCTTTGCTCCCCTCAGTCTGACCCTGATGCAGGACTGGGTGCAACTCTTCATGCCTGAGTGTGTGTGTGAGTGTGTGTGTGGATGTATGAGTGTGCAGATGTGTGTGCATGTGTGCATGTGTGAATGAGTGTGTGTGCATGTGTGAACAAGTGTGTGTCTGTGTGTGTGTGTGCGTACCATGGCAAGGGAGGGTGAAGGAAACTCATCGCTCTGGCTACAGATGGATTTATCATGAAACCCATCAAGTTCAAGCTGCATGACCTTTCTCAAGGCCCATGTTCTACTCATAATTTTGTTTTATCTTTTTTTTTTTTTGAGATGGAGTCTCACTCTGTCACCAGGCTAGGATGCAGTGGTGCAATCTCGGCTCACTGCAACCTCCGCCTCCCAGGTTCAAGCAATTCTTCTGTCTCAGCCTCCTGAGTAGCTGGGACTACAGGCACCCGCCACCATGCCCAGATAATTTTTGTATTTTTAGTAGAGACGGGGTTTTACCATGTTGACCAGGATGGTCTCAATCTCTTGACCTCATGATCTGCCTGCCTCAGCCTCCCAAAGTGCTGGGATTACAGGCATGAGCCACCATGCCTGATCTCACAATTTTCAGTGCCTTCTCTTAAAAAGAGCCCCACAATATATCAGCTTCAGGCCCCGAAAAACTTAGATCCACCTCTGGGTCCAAGTCAAGAGGCCCTGAAGGCAAAGAGGTTGGGGTCATGGTGTCATGCCTTGAGAGGTTCAGCAGCCATGCCCTGCTCACAGCTCTTAAACCCGAGTGTTACGAATGAGACATTGGTTCTGGAGAGTGGTCAAGCATGCTCCACTCTCATCAATGCAGGCTGCATGCCTTGGTCCTGAACCTTCTCATCTCCCACTCCATGATCTGCCCCTAGCCTCTCAGATGACTCACTCAAGTATGAGTCTCCAGCCATATCTTTATAACAAACCCTTGGCAAATGTCTCCAACTGCCTCATTAACATCACAGAGATTCCTGAAAATTAGCACACCCTAAACCAACTAACTAGAGCATTCCCTAGCCAAGATGGAACCCTCAGTTGCTCCCCTATAATCTTCAGGTACGCAGAAAAGATTTCACTAACTTTTATCAATCCACTCAGTATTCAATCTATAGGCCATAGAGAGAATGTGTTGAAAACGTCAAGGGCCGAGGCTGATGGGGAAAGAAAAAGGGAGAAGACAAATTATCAATATCGGGAGTGGGGCAGGGAACACTACTACAGATTCTACAGATACTCACAAGTTACTAAGGGAGTACTATGAACAACTCTGTTTCTATCACTATCAAGAGAGGGGAGGGGACATCACTACAGATTCTACAGATATTCACAAGTTAATAAGGGTGTACTATGAGCAACTCTATTTCTACCAATATCAGGAGTGGAGGGGGGACATCACTACAGACTCTACAGATATTAGTTAGATAATAAGGGAATGCTATGAATGACTCTATTTCTACCAATATCAGGAGTAGGGAGGGGACATCTTTACAGATTCTACAGATATTAACAAGATAATAATGGAATACTATGACCAACTCTATTTCTAAACAGTCTATCATGTTCCACTGGACTATTTGTCTGTCTTCATGCCAATAACCCCTTAATTAATTAGTACAACTTTAGAGTAAGTCTCCAAATCAAGTAGTTTATGACCTCCAACTTTGTTCTTTTTCTTTATGATTTGTCTTTCAAATTCCACTTTCAATTAATTAATTCCATTTTCAACCATAGTCAGTTTATTGGTGAACCCATCTGATGAATTACTATTATTATTATTATTTTTTGAGATAGAGTCTCACTCTGTCACCCAGGCTGGAGTGCAGTGGTGCGATCTCAGTTCACTGCAACCTCCGCCTCCTGGGTTCAAGAGATTCTCCTGCCTCAGTCTCCCGACTAGCTTGGATTACAGGTGCCTGCCACCATGCCAGGCTAACTTTCTTATTTTTAGTAGAGACTAGATCCTTCTGGGGATTTAGCTGGGAGCCATCCATGCCGTTTTATAATTTGGTGAACATCTTGGTAAGAAGAGCTGCCACACTTGCTGCAGGGCCCTCACATCAGTGCTTTCTCTCTTGAGTACTGTGAGATAACAGGAGATTCCACTTCATCTTCCTGGCCCCGAAATTTTGGTTCATGTGGTTCTCATTGCTTTTATTGTTCTCTAAAGTCTTTAAAACTATAGTTTTTGTAATTTATTACATTTTTTCCCTAGATTTTACAGTGAAGTATACTCTGCTGATATTTACTTCATCTTACTTGGAAGTGAAAGCCCCACTGATTTTTTTAAAATATGCTAAAAATTAGCCAGGTGTGGTGGCGCACACCTGTAATCCCAGCTACTCAGGAGGCTGAGGCAGGAGAATCACTTGAACCCAAGAGGCGGAGGTTGCAGTGAGCCAAGATCGCACCGCTGCACTCCAGCCTGGGTGAGAGAGCGAGACTCCATCTCAAAAAAAAAAAAATGCTATATAAAATATTGGGGTTTCCTTGATAAATGTTACTCGGGCCAACTAGTAGACTAAGTAAAAAGTAAAACCTTTGTGTTCATAGAGAGACGCTGAACATCTGTGGGATGAAAGCTAGGAGGTGTGAGAAATGGAAAATGCCCCAGGGCGGCTGGCCCTGCCCTCTCCAAGGCCTGCTCGTCGCCCTAAGCGTGGCCATATCTTCTGCTCCCTCCGGCTACCATGAGCGTGGGTAGGAGGAAGGCTGGGAAGATGGGGGGAGGGGAGCAGTGCTAAAGGGGGGCAGTGGGAAAATCCACAAGGTTGAAGAGAAATAAAAACCACAGGAGGGCCCGTCCAGAGTGTTTTCCCCACCAGAGCTGATAACCAAGAACGAATGCGTCCCACGAAAACCCAGAGTGCAACGGTGGCTGGGGCCGCTCTCTTCTCCCGACGTGGCCCTGTGTGCCCCTCCTGGGCTCCGGGGACTTGCCTCTGGTTCAGGAGATGGAGAGGTAGTCTCCAACACCGCAGAGTCGTCCTGCTGTGCTGGCACGTGGCAGGAGTTCTGTGCCTGGCACTTGTGAACTGACTGCACCCCAGGAAAGACAAAGGGAAGGACCAGTGCCGTGGTGTCTGTTTGCCTGTGAACTGCGACAGAGACACGAGAAGTGTCCCCTTGTTATCGTCAGCCCAGGGAGAGTTGTGTGGAGGATGGAGACACCAGCCATCAATCTCCCAGAGCACGGGGCATCTCTGTTTAATAGCTGATAGAGCGTCTCCAAAGGGCTTATTTTTTTTGCTCTTTGTTTAAAATGACATATAATGGGCCTGGACTTATCAGTGTCTCTAAATGCATTTTCTGTGCTCTGTCCCCACTGGGGGATTTAGTCCTCTCTAATGAATATACGCAGGATTGATTTTGAACTTGGTATAATTTAATCCATCAATTTAACATTAAATGAATATGCAAAGGGAGCCTCTTTGTGGATGAAGACCAGAAGGGGACATTCTTATTCATCTGAAATGGACTTGAGCAATGAAAATCGTCGGCTGCGATTCGTATCTGCCATGGGGTCTGTGACCGGGCCGTCTGGGGCCGGGTGAGTCCTGACGCACCTAAACAAGCCCACAGCCCCTCAGCGACTCCCGGGCACGGCTCACATTCACTCAGAATGGAAGGATGTGGCTGCTTAGGGGCCTGGCTGCCACGCTGAGAGCTTTCTGGTCAAGCCACACTAGCATTGAGCTCTGAACTCAAGCCTGGAGCCCGATGGGGACCCAGTGTGCTGATGCATCATTGAAAGTTACACGCGTGCCCAGGACTGGACGACAGGATGAAGCGATGTCCGATTTCTTTGATTCTAATGGTCTGTCAAAGCCTTTGGAGAGTGGATCATTGATAAAGCTCAAGGCCACACGGCAGCGGGGAGGTGCAGTCCTCCAGGTGCGCACAGACGCCGGGTTGCTCGGGAGGTCAGAAAGAGCCAAATGGTTGAAAACACAGCCCCTGAGCTGAGAGAGCTGCTGAGTCATTGTCGATGTGCTGAGCATGGCCGTGATTCCCTGACTCACCTCTCTGTGTGTGGGGGTGGGAGCAGGGATCCCCTTTTCCGCAGCTGTTCGTTTCTCAGGGGCCGGGTCTCTCCGAGGCCTCCCACTCTCTCACTGACAGTCTGTGAGCCTGGCAGCAAGGCCTTTGTGCCGGGGAAACCGGAAGAGTTTCTGGCCCAAGGGAACTCTCACCCGTGCCTTTTTCAGACCCATCGTGTGCACGGCAATGGGTCCCTTCCTGGGTTCTCCACGGGGACTTGAGGGCTTGCCCTAGAAACCAAGCCTCCTCTGGGATCTCAATTATCAATCATGTCCCCACCCTCCGCCATCCAGAGACTGGGCTGGGAACTTGCTGTGATGATCGGAAGGCAGCAGAGCCCACGATGACACGAACCACTATTGTACAGAGACCTCCAGGACTCTAAACCGACAGGGGCGAGCAGATATAGAGCAGATGGGCCCACAACCTGGGGCAAAAGGGAACATTTCTATTGCAAATCAACACAATTATTGTGTTTGACAACGTTTTTCTTGGCACAGACTCTTCCACTTTACTTCCAAAGAGAATATGAGAGAGACTTAGTGCACACATTCCGTTTTCATGACTGGAGACTCAGCCTCAATCAAGGAAGAAGAACTCTGGTGTTCGGGGAAACTCGGCAGCAGCCAAGGCTCATACTCCGGTAAGGTCTGTGCACTCCCTACAAGGCTAACCACGGAAGTGCCCTAGAGTATCCAGGTTCATAATCACCCCCTCCTCAAAATGACTTCAGGACAGCTAAATGACCTTCCTAAAGTGCCATTATTTCAACCAGAAAGTCTCATTTCCCACGGGCACTCACGGAACTGAGGCGGCCTCTGGCTCCCCTGTGAAGCCTTGTCCATGGCCCCACTTTCTCTCCTGCTCTGTCCTGTCACCGTCTGTGACTGCCGCGCTCTCTAATCCCGATGGCTGCCTCGGCCCCCAGAAGCCAGGCTGTGCCTCCTCCCTTTTGTCAGGGCCCTGCCCATGTGCACAGGCCCTCGGGGTCTGCAGAGCCCGGCTCAGCCCATCCCGAGAACTCCATGTGCTCACAGAGGTGCACCCCTCCCGGGTCTTCCAAATGCCTTTCGCACCCCTCCTGGCTGTGACTTGGGTTCCTCACAATTTGAGGGACACCAGTTGTGCCTGTGTGTGGCAGGACTCAGCCCAGCACCATGATCTTCCTGGACACCCGGCCAGGCAGCACAGGGTGCAGGTGGCCCGAGCTCTCCCCATCAGGCCGTCGCTTCAAGCCAGGCAGGTGGCTACACTGCCTAGGGAGCCTTCCCGACAGTCTGTTCAGAAACAGCAATGCCAGCCGGCAAGGGCTTGGTGTGCGGCTGTGAGCACTGGCCTCGTGAGCACGGGGGCTTGGCACGCTGGCACTGTGCACATCTGCAAGGCCTGGGTCTGGACAGAGGGGGACGGCGTGGTCTAGGCCTCCTTAAAGCAGCCCCGAAGCCCGAATGCTGTGGCCGAATGAGCCCTCCATGGTCAGGGCACTGCGTCGTTGCCTTCTTAGTGGGGACTGCAGATCTACGTGGGGGCCCATGGCATTGCCTGACGCGGTGGCTGCGACAGCCCTATGGACTTGAATGATGAGCACCTGAGCTTCCCCCTCCGCTGAGCTGAGTCTTTAGAAAAGGAATCTTTGTTGCTTCCCATACAAAACAAGTGAACCTGAGCTGTGGCCAATGGACACCAACGTGGACACGAAGAAGAAACAATCATATTTATTGTTATAAAGTAGACTTGCCCGGTTTGTGTGGGGTGTGCCTGGGATGTGAAGGGAGTGGAGTGTTCTCATGTCTGGGGTTCCCAGTTCACTCAGCTGTGATGGGAAGAAGCCCCTTCTAACCTCGCTTACTCTGAGGTGAACGCAGGTGGCCCCTACTCATGCCCTGGCTGGAAAAGAGCCCTTCCTTGGCCCTGAGTGCAGCAGGAGGCCAGGGGAGCCCCACTGCCTTCTCCATTCTCTTCCCAGCAGGTGGCCACCCTCCAATCTAGATCCTGGGATTGTGGGCAGATCCGGCCCCAGCCCTGTGAAGGTGCAATGCTTGCGGCCAATCCCCACTGAGCAGAGCTGACCAGGTGCAGGGGATGACGCCTTGCTGGCACAGGTGCCTTCTCCAGGCTGATTTGCACCTGGCTGGGGGCTTCGTGAAGAAGCGGGGCCAGGGAGGGAGGGTCCTTCTTCACGGTTCTCCGTGTGTCACTGCCATGTTTCTCTGGCCAGCATGGCGTCCCAGAAGCTCTTCCCCAGGCCCAGCAAGGCCGCCCTCCCTCCTTTGTCTCCAAGCTGCCGGTATGAGTTAAATGAATGCACAGCGAGTGTCCAGAATCCCCCTGCCCATCCCCCGTGCACTCACTGCTCCCTGGGTGGTGACTCTTGTTGGACCCCCTTAGCTCCAGACCCCGGCTGGGGTCATACTGGGCACCTTTCCAGAACATGCCCTATGTCCCCTCGGTTGCAGATCTGAGTCAGTTCCTTTGTGTGGGGCAGGATAGATGGCCTTGCCCAGGAGAGGTGCCTTGTGCCTGGTATGTTGGGGCCCACAGAACCCACTGGGATGCCTCTCGAGTCCCCGCACTGGGAAGGCAGGGACAGCCCAGCCGTGCACTGCGGCATCTGAAGATGGTGCTTCTGGGTTCGACTGGCCCCAGTGTGGACATAAGGAAAGAGTTCCTGTCCTGCCTAAACTTAGAAGAGCGACTTTAGTTACGAATCAGCTGTTGGACCAACATGTACATTTCATATTTCTCACGTGGTTTAGTTGCTCAAAGACGTGAAATTTTAATATTGCAGCAATGATTGTGATGATGCTATAGAAGTCACTGGAATTGTTTTGCACTTTTCACAAACACTTTGCATGGGCTCAGAATTCTTCAGAGTAAACCAGCTTCCTGGTTTCTCAGCTCCAGCTTTGATGAATCCTGAAGCTGTCACCTTGGGAAGTTACGTTGGGCTTCAGGTGTCAGGCGCAGACTGCACAGGTGGATCCCATCTCACTCCCCCGATACACCAAACTGCAGGAAAGAGAGTCTTTATGAAAAGGCAGACCTGCTGTAAGAGAGAGGACAAGAGAGTCAACATCAACAGAACATGACCTTAGAAGGTGGGAAGCAGGAGAAGTGGAGACTCACTTAGCAGAACCAAGAAAGAGTGAAATTCTAGGTATGGGTGAGAGAAGCTGAGACAACCCAATTATGCTGCAGAACCTCTGGGAGGCTCAGAGTCATTATCTCCGGCGGGAGAAAGTGGCGTGCGGGAATGCCTAAGTACCTGGTGATTTTCTATTTTTTAGGGTAGGTGGTGGGTAGTGAGTGTTTCTTTTTTTTTTTTTTTTTTTTTTTTTTTTGAGACGGAGTCTCGCTCTGTCACCCAGGCTGGAGTGCAGTGGCGCAATCTCGGCTCACTGCAAGCTCCACCTCCCAGGTTCACGCCATTCTCCTGCCTCAGCCTCTCCGAGTAGCTGGGACTACAGGCGCCCGCCACCACGCCCGGCTAATTTTTTGTATTTTTAGTAGAGACGGGGTTTCACTGTGGTCTCGATCTCCTGACCTCGTGATCCGCCCGCCTCGGCCTCCCAAAGTGCTGGGATTACAAGCGTGAGCCACCGTGCCCGGCCTAGTGAGTGTTTCTTTAACACGTAAGTTCCACCATCCTGGCTAACATGGTGAAACCCAGTCTCTACTAAAAAATACAAAAAATTAGCCGGGCGTGGTGGCAGGCGCCTGTAGTCCCAGCTAGTCGGGAGGCTGAGGCAGGAGAATGGTGTGAACCCGGGAGGCGGAGCTTGCAGTGAGCCGAGATCGCACCACTGCACTCCAGCCTGGGTGACAGAGCGAGACTCCATCTCAAAAAAAAAAAAAAAACAAAACCATGTAAGTTCCACACAAGGAGTTGTGTTGAAGACACTTGCACAGCAAGAAATCCCAAACACCACCCCCAACATCTGCAAATATGAAGTGAGTCTCAGTAAGAGCCCCTCATCCTCTGGCCAGAGCAAAGGCCAGTCACTAAACAGGTGAGCTCTCCAGAGAACCAGATCAGTCACGGGTCGGGGGCTTCCTCCGCGGGCGCCTTCCCTGGACACGTATTTACTGAGTGGTGAACGGCATCGTGCAGCCTCACTTGCTTCGTGTTGATTCAGTGGCCAATAAGAAAGATTTCTTTTCTCTAGATCTAATGTCTCCCAGGAAGTGACATTTATCAATGGTCAGTACGTTTAATAATTTGGGTTACATATTCAATTTATTTATACCTGCCTTGTCCCATGAACAGTTTCAGTAGGTTTTTTACTCATTCCTGATTGAAACGATGCACAGTCATTCCCCTTTGCAGTCTTGCAGTGTGCAATACAGGGCTAACCCTGTTCATAAGCCTAGCCTGTAATGCTGACTACAAATTGCCATTGCTTAGTCATTGTTAGCAGAACTCACGATGTGGAGAAGGAGCGGGAATCCCTTTCGATGGTGACACACTCTGTTTCTCTGATGCTGACGATCTCTCCCCTGATACCTCCAAGAAATTGTCTACAGAGATCACTCAATCTCTCCTCGAAACTGTGGGTTTGCAAAATCACACGTTGCTTCACTTTAATAATTTCATAAGTGCAGAGTTGAGCACTTGGCTGCGGAAGACCCTCTGGGGAGTTATGGAATGCAGGTCTTGGGCACTGGTTTCTACGCCGTGCCTTGTGGAACAAGGGACCCCAGAGAGAGCCACCGGGTACTGGCCCTCAATGGGCCCGCAAGTGCAAGAGGGAGACAGCCCCAACTGGGGTTAGCCACGTGCTCCAAGAGGCCTGGGGCACAGCCCTCTGTACTTCAGCATCAGTGAGAGATGAAGCCACAGGAGACCTTTTCTGCAGAGGGAGGGGCTGTGTGAGCTCAGAGGTCCAGGCAGCACCTCCCTCCCACCCTGACCACCTGCACCAGCTCCCACCTGGAATGAAAGTGCTGCTTTTCTGCAGGTTTGCTGGCTAAGGACTGGGGAGGCAGCTGCACATCCTCTCCTCTGTCGGTGGCGTCGTAGCAAATGGCTCTTCCTTTTTCTCACCATGCAGTCGGTCTTGAGGTGAAGCTCAGAGCACAGGATGCATTATTTGAAACTGGTGAGGCTGTGTGTTGTACCAGGCAGCCAGAGAAGACCTGTGGCCTTCTTTCCCATGCGATGAGTTTTCAGAGTGATGTGAAGACCTGCCCTCTTACTGAGCACCACCTCTCAAGCGGCCGAGGGCTCCCGCATGGCCCACTTGCAATGTGGGAGGTCATCCTAGCAGAGGGCAAGGGACGGGAGCTGGCTGCAAAGGTGGACAGTCGGGCTGGAAGGCCTGAGACCCGCAAGAGACCCCCTGCTACGGGACAAGGGGCTGGTGTTTCTGGAGACAGTGTGCTAACTCCGAGGGCCCAGGGAGGGCCATGCTCCCGGGAGCCAGCCTCTGCAACCTGGCTTTCTGGGTGCAGTGGGGCGGCGGGGCTGAGCCTGGCCTCTCCAAGCATGTGGCCAGCTGCCACTCCCCAGGGGTACAGGTGACATGCAGTCTGCACACAGGGGCCCAGGGGCCTGTTGCCTCCCTGAACACCCCTGCTCCCGTCCTGGGGCTGGTCAGCTCAGCCCAGAGCGCCTAGTACTTTCTGAAGTTATTTTCTCCTCTTCTGTTTATAGTAAAAGAAATGGTGGCATATAATTTCGGAAAACAAAGGTATTTGAGGGCTAATGCTTGTAGCTGGGTTTCCCAGATGCAAAGTTTACACATTTTATTGTCATCCTTCCATGTTTTGTGCATACATGATCGAGAAGTGCGTGTGTGTGTGTGAGTGTGCATGTGTGGGATGCCAATGTGTACGTGGTACAACTGTGTGTGCATAGGTATGTGTTTTTGCTCTGAGTGTGCAGTGTGTGTGTTATGTGTATGTTATGTGTTGTGTTGTGGAATGCCCATGTGTGTTATGTGGTGTGTGTGCCTTGTGTGCAGGCGGCACGTCTGTGTGTGTTACATGCCTGTGTTGTGTGCCCATGTCTATGTGATTGGTCACTGTTGTGTGTGTTGTGTGTGTCTGTGCACTGGGTACTCGCTATGTGTGTCGTGTTTATGTGCATGGCGCATCTCTCTATGGAGCTTGGTGGGAATGAAGAATCAGGTTAATCTCCCAGCTCTTAATCAGAAAATGACAACCAAAATTTGCAGTCACACAGAGAAGATGAATTTGTTAATGCCTGGCTGGACTTTCCACTCAGGTCTTAACCACCTGGAATGCTGAGGTGCAGCATATGTGATTGATGGAACAGAGACGAGGGTGGTTTCTGCTGAGCACTTCAGGCATGAAATTCAAACTCAGCAAAAGAGCCCCCTTTGCCAGCCCCCTGCTGCTGTTCCAACCCAATCGCTTGTCCCGCTCTCCTCGGAAGATGGCAGCCACACTTGAGTGGGATATCAGAGTGGCTGCTTTTCATCAGGAAGAGGCAGAGACAGGCTGAGTCAAGTGGAACCACTGCCATCCCCCACTGTCAGGCGGCCCCTGCCCCCAGCTGGAGCCCACCCAGGGGGACAGGGAGGGGGACAAGGACTCGAGCTGAGCAGGGCACTGGGCAGTGGGGGCAGCCCAGTGCACTGTGCTCAGAGCTGCCTCAACCCAAAGCCAGACAAGTAACCGGGCAATCACAGCCCCATGTCCTCCCTGCTAAGCACTGGCAGGACCCACAGGGGAACAGGAGGAGGGAAGGCACTTCCTGCTGCCTGGACATTCTCCACTCTCAGGAGCAGCACAGATCTGGCCACTCCCATGAACAGAAAGTACCCCTGCAATGCTGCCTTCCCACACCGTAGGCCACACACCTGGACATTCCACAACATATAACATACATATAACACACACACACTGCACACACTCAGAGCAAAAACACACACCTATGCACCCACAGTGGTACCACATACACATTGGCATCCCACGGTGTCCCATCTGGCCACAATTGTCTCTCCCCTGTTAATGGCTCTCAGGACACTGGACATAGGGTAGCAAAGGGCAGTGACCCAGGACAGATGACACACAAGTGAGCTGAGCCCTGACGCTCTCCAGCTTCCTGCCTGAAGAGAGTCTCTGAGCCATGACACAGGCAGAGGAGCCCAGGCACAGCCCACAGCCTGGCTGAATGCAGCAGACAGAGCCGAGAGTCTGTGGAGGTGAGAGAAAGTGACATTTGCCCCACACAGTCCTGCAGAAAAGAGACAGGCGTGGGGCGTGAGCTCCTGGGATCCACAGCAGTTCTGAGCAGGCCACAGACTGCTGCTTGGTGCACGAGAGAAAGACTCACGAAACGGGAAGGAGGCTCCAGAAAGGAGTAGAAGTCAACGCCCAGCACTCCCACTGGGCCGGCTGCCTCTCTCGCCAGGCACAGTTGAATACGCACTGGGTAGAGCACATAGGAGAGTGTTGCCTCAGTACTGGAGAATAATTCATCCTTAATTGCTCACCTCTTAGGTTCTGCCTAACGAATCTTAAAAGCAAGATCCAAAAGGATCAATCTTGTTTCAAAGAAACTCAACGTTGTCCTTGGACAACCCTCAAGAATATGTATAGAAGTACAAAAATATCCATCACCCAGCAAAGTAAAATTCTCAATATTCGGCATCCTGTTATAGACTGAATTGAATCATTCCACAAAATTCACTTGTTGAAGTTGTTTTATTAATATGGTTAATTACATTGCTGTTTTTTTTTTTTTTTTTTTGACAGGGTCTCACTCTGTTGCCCAGGCTGGAGTGCAGTGGTGTGATCTCGGCTCACTGCAGCCTCTGGGTTCAAGTGATTCTCCTGCCTCAGCCTCCTGAGTAGCTGGGATTACAGGTGCCTGCCACCATGCCTGGATAATTTTTTTTTTTTGAGACAATATTTTACTCTTGTCACCCAGGCTGGAGTGCAATGGCATAGTCTCGGCTCACTGCAACCTCCGCCTCCTAGGTTCAAGTGATTCTCCTGTCTCAGCCTCCCTAGTAGCTGGGATTACAGGTGCCCACCATCATGCCCCACTAATTTTTGTAATTTTAGTAGAGACAGGGTTTCACCATGTTGGCCAGACTGGTCTCGAACTCCTGACCTCAGGTGATCTACCTCCCACGGTTTCCCAAAGTGAGCCACCGTGCCTGGCCCATTGCTGCAGTTTTAATGTTAAGTCAATGTTGTAATATGGGCATGAACCTAATCATGATGTATTTTCCTTGTTGTATACAACTGGATGTAATTTGCTAGAATTTTGTTCAGAAGTTGTACATCCATATTAATGAGAGTTTTTTATTTTTACTTTTTTTCTGTACTTTTAAGACTTTGTGTGGTTTTGGTATTGGGGTAATACTGACTTTAAAAATGAATTGGGAAAAAAATTCTGTCTTCAATTTTATAAAAGAGTTTGTGTAGAAATTGTAGAAAGTAAAAGCTTTCCCCCTCAAAATTTAAGAATAAATCATAAGTGTTAGAAATAACAGTTTCTTTTGAAAACTAACTTCTTTCAAGCCTCCTTGCTTTGTGCTAATAACTCTTTAAGCCCTATCCTATGTAGCTGTTAGACATACACATAGGCACGTAGTACATTCTATGTCCTTGTACCTTAACCAAGATATTTGTGTTGGACGTGCTCATAGGCATGTCCCAGCTCACAACCCATGCCCCTTCCTTATTTAGAAATGTTATAACATTTCTACCTATTTTTAAAAAGTAATTATTAGCCAATCGAGTTTTAGTTTAAATTATGAGGTCTAGCTCCAGCCAACAGAGACAGGACACAGCAATAAAGACCTCAATTAGGAATAAATATTCTAGTGTCTCCTTATTCTATATGTACCCTTGCCATTATTCCATCTGCAAAGGGCACTCTTACTGCAAAAAATAAAAATTACCTCACTAAAAAACTTTTTGTCTAAATGCTAATTTTTCCTTGCAGCACTGAAGAACAAACATTTTACATTTCTAACAGAAATAGTATAATTTCTTCCCTAAATGTTTGGTAGGATTCACCAGTGAAGCCACTATAGAAAACAGTGTGGCAGTTTATTTAAAAGTTGATGGTCAGGCACGGTGGCTCATGCCTGTAATCCCAGCACTTTGGGAGGCCAAAGAGGGTGGATCACCTGAGGTCGAGACCAGCCTGGCCAATATAGTAAAACCTCATCTCTACTAAAAATACAAAAATTAGCCAGGTGTGGTGGCAGGTGTCTGTAGTCCCAGCTAGTGGGAGGCTGAGGTAGGAGAACTGCTAGAGCCCAGGAGGCAGAGGTTGCAGTAAGCTGAGATAGCACCACTGTATTCCAGCCTGGGCAACAGAGCAAGACGCTGTCTCAAAAAAAAGAAAAAAAGAAAGAAAAAAAAGTTGACCACACTCCTAACATGTATTCCAGCCTTCCCCTCCTAGGTATTTACTCAAGAGAAATGAAAGCTTATGTTTTCTCACTAAGACTTCCACTTAAATGTTTATAGGAACTTTATTTGTAGTATCCCCAAATTGTAAACAAGCCAAATGTTCATCATTAAGTGAATGCATAAACAGAGGATATGCTCATTGTCCTGATTGTAATAATGGTTTAATGGTTGTATATATCTGCCAAAATGTGTCAAATAATACACTTAAATATTTGCAATTTATCGTATGTCAATTATATCTTAGGAAAGGTGCTACAATATGAAACACTATAATATAAAATTTATTTTAATAGGCAAAAATCTGAAAACAACCATATATCTTGCAAACAGAATTACAAATGCTTCTGTAAATGTAAAAATATAACAGTAGAAAGAAAACTTTGATAGGCTGGGCATGGTGGCTCATGTCTGTAATCTCAGCACTTTAGAAGGCCAAGGTTGGCTGATCATTTGAGGTCAGGAGTTTGAGACCAGCCTGAGAAACATGGTGAAGCCCCATCTCCACTAAAAATACAAAAGTTAGCTGGGCATGGTGGCAGGTGCCTATAATCTCAGCTACTCAGGAGGCCAAGGCAGGAGAATTACATGAACCTAGGAGGCAGAGGTTGCAGTGAGCCAAGATCGTGCCACTGCACTACAGCCTGGGTGACAGAGCAAGACTCCAACTAAAAAAAAAAAAAAAAAAAAAAAACACAACTTGATAAATGAGTTAGATAGAAGAGATGACACAGATAAAGAGAGAATAAGTGGACTAGAAGATAATGCTGAAAAATTACTCAGAACACAACATCAAGTCAAAGACATTTTAAAAATGTCATATAGAGTTTGAAAGATATTGCAGATGGGGTTAGAAGTTCTAATATGTTATTGGAGTTCACAAAGGAACTAGTTCAGCGAATGAAGAAAAGTAACTATGTAGAGAGTTAATAGCTGAGAATTATCTAAAATTTATAAAAAACATGGATGCTTAGATTCAGAAACACAAATTCGAACAAGATACATAAAAAGGAATCTGCACCTAAATGCAATATAGTGAAATTTAAGGATAAATAGAAGATCTGAAAAGTATCTGGAGAAAAGATAGATTAAAGAACTCATTAAAGATTGATAGGCCAGGCGCGGTGGCTCACGCTTGTAATCCCAGCACTTTGGGAGGCCGAGGTGGGCGGATCACGAGGTCAGGAGATCGAGAACACAGTGAAACCCCGTCTCTACTAAAAATACAAAAAAAAATTAGCCGGGCGTGGTGGCGGGTGCCTGTAGTCCCAGCTACTTGGAGAGGCTGAGGCAGGAGAATGGCGTGAACCCGGGAGGCGGAGCTTGCAGTGAGCCGAGATTGCGCCACCGCACTCCAGCCTGGGCGACACAGCGAGACTCCGTCTCAAAAAAAGAAAAAAATTGACAATGGATTAACAGAATAAAGTCATCTGATCAAAGAAATTAAAGAACTACTGCAATTAGACTGACAGCTGACTTCTCCATCCTCAATATGGAAACCAGGAGTCAATGGAATTACATCTTTACAGTGCGGACACTAAGTAATGTCAACCTTTATTCATATACCCAGAAAAACTATCTTTCAAGAAGTTTTCAGTTTCATCTTAAAGAAGAAAAAAATTCAGACAAATGTAAACAATGAGACAAAGGCCAAAATTACCTTCTTTGAAGTGGTTTTCTCACCCTCTAAAAATATCACCATTGCTATACTCTTCAACTTACCAGTGCTATTCAAAATATCTGTTTTTTTCTTCCTAGCACAATCTATCCCAGAGTCTTTATCATGCTAAACTCAACAATGTGTCTCACTTGCATCACATGTGAATAAAAAACAATGAGAGATAGTTATTTCATCCTGTGTTCTTCCTGAATTCTCTACTTTACTACTTCTGTCCCTTAGGGTAAAAAAAAATTCAGAGAACATTTAGGGTAAAAATGGGAACTCCCTTAATCCCCCCAAATGTGCTAGACAGACCAACACTGTTTTTCATTTCTGCACCCACTCTCCTTTCTTTCTTTCAAGTTCAGAGCAAGAATTGCCCCCATGTTTTTATGAGTGGTTCCTCCTTTCTTCTGGGCACTTTACTCCTTATGTCCTGCATGTCTAGTCTCTCAGTTAAGAAGCTCAGCCTCCCTTGCTGGAAAGACTTTCATGTCCTTGTCTTCTGGGTCAAGTATGCATTGTTCATGACTACATCTAAGGGTCCTTTCACTATTAAGGCTGTGGGAACAATACCTCTCACCCTGGACAGGTCTTTGAACTGCAGACCCAGCACCCCTGTACAGACTTGGACCATGACTGATACAGTCTTTTTCCCATGGATGTTTTCACTTTGTCCATCTCCCTCCATTCAGCTGAGACTTCTTTTGAGCAAGAACTGCTTGTTTTCCTCAGCACCTTTGGTGCCTCATGTAACAACTGACATTGATGAGCTGCCATATAGATGTCAGAGGAATGTGGAAATAAATTAATGACATTTTTTCCTATGATTACATGTAAACTTCTGGACTGATGTGTGTTGAAGCAGCAGGAGCAGGGTGTGACAAGATACGGAAGGACCAGGAGATGCTGTCGAAGGAGGACGAGACCTGGGTGGCCAGCAAGTGATGCTCAGATCAGGCGATGCCACTGCAGCTGGAGCATTTGTGCAGGCTCTTGGTAGGAATCTTGTGTGGAGCCGTTCGCTTATCTAATGGTGGAATAGATTACCTCCAGGTCTCTACTGAACATGAGAGTCAGGATCCGTGGGAGTGCCTAGGAGTCCACTGTCTCTCTCTCTCCAGTTCATCCTCCTTTTGATAAATTAATCTTCTTAAATACTTCCAGCATTAGTTTACTGCATTGCTCACAACCCTCCAAACATGCTGCATTGCCTTTTAAATCAAACCCCCATTTTATAAAAGCCCTCCATGAGAGTCAAACTTGTTCCTGTGATCCCCCGGTCCCCATGTGCCAAGGCCATTCCGAGCATGCCCAGTAGCTTCCGTCAGCCCCTGACTCCTCCACCTGCTGTGAGCCTTCTCTTGGGAGTCACCAGGGATTTCCAAGTTAACATATCCAAATTGAATACATGACCTTCAGGTTGTTGGGTTGGGAGAAGACTTGAATTTGTCCCCACAGGAAGGGGATGTGTCACAAAGTGGCAAATTCTCCACCTCTGGAAGTGTCCAAGTAGAGAACAGACTACTGTCTCCCGTGAGTGCTTGAGAAAGGTGGGGGGCGGGGGCATTTCACCTCGAGAGGCTCCTCCCAATGCCAAGCTTCGAAATTCCCGTGAGTTTCAACAATGTGCTGGTATAGATCAATCAATCAAGTTAAATCAACTAATCATCTCTTTCGTGTGTCCTTGCATATTATCGCTTCCACCTTGGCTGCCCAAATAAGACCCCGAGGCATCTTCACCACGGCCCCTTCCTCCTGCCTGTCTGCATGGTGCCTGGCCCCCCATGAGCCCCATGCTGTCTGAGGGAGGACAGTGCTCACTCATCTTTATGCACCTGCCACCCACCTTGGAGCAAGCACAGTGCAGACCCTCAATACAGGCTCAGGACCTGTGGGAGGTGGGCAGGTATTCAGGGAGATACAAGGAAAGAAGCATGTCGCGGGGGCCAGCAAACTTTAACTTTGCCAGGTGGGGGTAGCTGCTTCTGGCACTTCCTTTGCCATCATTTCTGTCAGGGACAGGCTTTCGGAGACAATTTTATGAAACCTTACTTTCTTCTGTATTACTTTCCTGCCATTCCTAATAAGCTATATTTTAATTTAAAACAGTAATTTACAGGGTAATTCATTTACAGCAACACAGTCCATTGTGATCACAAGGCCACACATTTATGTTTTAAGTAACTTTTAATGCTTGTAGCAGCTGGGTCTCTGAAAATAACTAACATTTTTCACCTTGTGCAGCGAGGGGAAGAAAAAATCTCTGCTCTCTAATTATAGAACCACCAAAGACAACATGCAGTGAGTAGGGCAGTTATAATTGCAAAATAAGAAATGGTTTGCCCGAGAACATAGCAGATCCTTCCGTGTAAACATGTAACTGCCAGGAGCGCAGGTAAAGCCTGGAGCAGAACTGCGCCCACTACAGGCTCACAAGCCACGGTAAAGCCTGGAGCAGAACTGCGCCCACTCCAGGATCACAAGCCACTGTAATTTTAAGTCAAATTGATTAACACAAGAAGGGTTATTAGGAAGATGGAATTATAGAAAGAGTGGAAATAGTTCCCTCTAACCAAAAAGAGCTGTATTCAAAGGGCAGGAGATTGGGGCTTATTTCTGTTTGTAGTTATTAGAAACGCACACACAGCTTGTGCCACAGCCTTGCATGGGTGTGCAGCTGCAGCCGCCACTATATCCCAAAGGGCAGTACCCTCAGAGGATCACCTGTGCCCTTGCCGACCTGTGCACAGCATTCACCATTTTCTCTCTCTCTCTTTTTTGAGACAGGGTCTTGCTACGTTGCCCAGGCTGAAGTGCATCGGTGCAGTCGTGGTTCACTGCAGCCTCACTATCCTGAGCTCCAGAGTCTCCTACCTCAGCCTCCCAAGTAGCCGAGACTACAGGCGTGCACCACCACATCCAGCTGACTTTTTTATCTTTATATTTTTAATTTTAAAGGAATCTATCTGCAGAATACTTACTGGCTAATTTTTAAATTTTTTGTAGAGACGAGGTCTCACTATGTTTCCTAGTCTAGTAGGGAACTCCTACGCTCAAGTAATCCTCCCACCTTGGCCTCCCAAAGTGCTGGGACTACAGGCGTGAATCCTATACTTAGCCGCCATTTTCTTTTTGAATTAAGACGTTCTGGGAGTGATTAAGCCACCTGTGCTCATATGTAATTAAAATCCCTCATTGCTCACTTAGCACCAGAACTGCTAGGCAGGACCACACCTGCTATGCAGGCACTGGCCTTCGACAGTCACACGAACGTCCTCCACCACAGACACCTCAAATCCAAGTCTTCATTTCTTCACGTTTTGCTGACATGCCGCATGGAGGGAAGTCCATGTTGGTGTCCTTACAACCTAATGGGATGAGTGTGTCATCTCAAAAGAGCAGGCCCTTCCCAGGTCCCTTGGGGCTCAGCCCTGGACAGAGGTGCAGGTCAGATCCCCCGGACAGGGTGCCAGCGGCTCCCCTCATCTCTGCCTCTTCCCCTCCCATTTTAATTTACCCCCCAGAGAATTATGCTAAGATAAACTGACATATACCTGTGTTCCTTGCCCCCTCCCAGTGGCACACTGCACTAGGGCCATCAGAACTAGGGGAAGGAAACAGAATGTTTGGGAAACTCGTGCTGGTGACCTGCAGAGTTCTGTCCAGCCTCGCCTTCCCTCTCCCTCCCTCCCTCCCTTCCTCCCTCTCTCCCTCCCTGCCTCTGTCTCTTCCTCTGTCTCTCTCTCACTCCTCCTTTCTCTTTCCCTCACTCCCTGTCTCTCCTCTCTCTTCTCCTTCCTTCCTCTCTCCCTTTCCCCTCCTTTCCCTCTCCCTCTTTCTCCTTCCCTCCTTCTCTCTCCCTGTCTCCCCCTCTCCTTCCCTCCCTCCTTCCTTCCAGCCCTCTTCCCCTGTCCCTCCCTCCCACACCCCCTCTGGGTGGAGCCAGGTTGGAATCACACAGCTCACCTGGTTTGCCTGCTGGGCACCAGGCTGGCGGGCATAGTGTGGTTCTCCCGTGGTGACCAGGCCCAGCGCGTCTCTTTACTGCATGAAAGGCCTTCCTCTAGCCAGAGATTTATAGACCCCGCCTGACACTGCAGAAATGTAATACGAGCCACCTGCGCATGGTTTGTGAGAAGAAACATGTGAAATTAATTTTAATGATGTATCCTTTTTAACTCATAATCTCCAAAATATGATCACTCAACAAGTACTAATATACAGTTATTATTGAGCTATTTCACATTCTTCTTCTTATTTTATTTATTTTTTGTACACAGTCTTTGGAACCTTAGCACTCTTAGTTCAAATGGCCACATTTTGCAGGCTCGGGAGACATGGGGCTGGTAGGGCCATGGTGGGTGGGCAGCTCTAGACCCTAGAGGATAGTAAGCCTAAGCCAGGCCCAAGCCAGTTCAATACCTGCTTGATTAAGTAACTTACCCACAGCTAATTCCAAATGTGGCAGAGAGGCCACCAGAGTGTGGCTTGGGTGTGAACCACAGTGACCCCACCAATGAGCTTGTGTGAGGAGCTTTTTTGCAGAAGTGGTGAGGACAGGGCCTGTCCAGGCCTGTCGGTGGCCCTGCTCCTGGGCCATGCCCACCCTGCACCACTGGGTCTGCCCAGGCCACGCTCCATGGCCATGCCCACCCTGCACCACTGGGTCTGCCCGGGCTGTGCTCCTTGGCCATGCCCACCCTGCACCACTGGGTCTGCCCAGGCCCTGCTCCTCAGCCATGCCTGCCCTGCACCACTGGCCATCTCCCAACTGCACCAGTGTCACTCCAACATGAAAGCCGTGGGCAGACAATTATGCACAGGCCACCTTTATCCTTAGGCCCCTCTGAGGGGTGTGGATTGAGTCAGGACTGAAGAAGGTGCATGTGATGCAGGCTCACTGTTGCCAGGCCCAGGGAGGACTCCTGCGGCATGGAGGAAGCACACAGTGTCACTGGGCCACCCGCTGGAAGCAGCAGCAGGCACCTCTGCCCATGGCATCCCGGCTGCAGGGTGAGCAACACCTGAGCCCAGTGAGAGAATAAACTCACAACAAGCTGCATGATGCGGGTTTACTACCCACAGACGGGCAGCAAGGGTCAAAACAAGCCTCAAACTCATCACGAGCTGGTCCCCCAAGGCCTGAGAAAGCTGTCTGGGGCGCAGAGTCCACACTGTGTATGCCCCGTTTGCACCACAGCCGAGGGACCTTGGAAGGCAGCCCACCGGGTTCTACACGTCAGGGGCGGCGCTCACAGGGACCTCCTGCTGCCGGGGAGGGAGGAGCAAAGTCTGCGTGGTCCCCGGTCTGCGTGGTCCCCGGTCTGCGTGGTCCCCGGTCTGCGTGGTCCCCGGTCTGTGTGGTTCCCGGTCTGCGTGGTTCCTGGCAGCTCCTCCCTAACCTGCTTTCCTAACAGGCCTCCTCGGACGGCCTCAGGAGCCCGGGACACAGGCGCAGGCTTCCGCGCGCTCGCCGGCTGTGTTGTTAAACATCTTCACGCACCAGCCCTCCCAGCAGGCCCCGGCTGGCAAAGCAGCGGAGGAGTCCTCGGGTTCAGACACAGTCAGGGTCAGCCTGCTGGTCCTCAAAGCCGTTCCGGGTTAGTTCAGGTTGATTTTCCTCTCTGAGTGCAAGGCCAACTCTAAAGTTGGGAGGGACAAGGGCGGGGACAAGGCTCGGGCTGTGCTGGGCGGTTCCTCTGTATCTTGAGACGCTGCATTTCCCCGCCTGCTGCAGCTTCTCCCAGAACTGCCAGCAAGAAACCGAGAGCTGAGCTGGCCAAGGCCATCGGGGTCGTCCACTGTGGGTGGGAGATGCAGCCTTGCCACATGGAAGATAAACGAGGCCGAGTAGGCCCCCTCCCCTCCCCTCCCCTCCCCTCCCCTCCCCTCTCCTCTCCTCTCCTCTCCTCTCCTGGTGTACCCCGGCTTCCCCCTTGCCCTCAGCCCTGCGTCCAGGGCATGGCTTCCATCTCCAACAGAACATAAGGTCGGAAGCCCCTCCCCCAATTTGAGGTTAATGGAACTTTGGTGTTTAGGCTCCTTCTGGCTTTGGCCCAAGCTTGGCAGGTGGCCCTCCCGCCTTGCTGTTCTTGGGGCCCGACAGGCTCACCGGCATTGCAGCTCCGTCAGGGACAGGGCCCACCATCTCCAGAAAGCCAGCCTCTCCCTGAGAGCTGCAGCCCAGCAGCATGAGAGGACCCTGCATTTCTTTCCTGCGGTTGAGGTGAGGGAGTGTTCAAGGAGGAAGGCCCACCTTGCCCCCTAGAGCACCGCCTTCCTCTACACGCCCACGCGAATTCCTAGGTATACGGGTTTGTTTGGATGGTGGAGGGAGACGGGGCCATCAGGAGGCACTCTTGGGGAATCATGGAGCCATACGACTTTAGAGCTGGCCTTGGGCTGGGAGAGGAAAATCAATCTGAACTGACCCGGAATGGTTCCGAGGCCCAGCGTGCTGACCCTGACTCTGTTCGTGCCTGAGCGCTCCTCCGCTGCTCTGCCAGCCGGGGCGTGTGGGGAGGGCTGGAACCTGAGGGCCTGCATGAAAACATTTAAGAACACAGCTACGGTGCATACGAAAGCCTGCGCCTGTGTCCCAGGGCTCTCGAGGCCTTACAATGCCTGTGACCTGCGTCAGACTGACGGCTTCATCCAACAGAGCAGGGGAGCACAAGAGGAGGGAACCCGTGTGCAAACACTGCATTCCTGGGGCGCACGGTCTCAGGGCTGGCTGCACACACCACGCTCAGAACTACTCATTGTCATGGGCTCACTGTGTCTCCCAAATGCCTATGTTGATGTCCTAACCCCCAGTGCCCCCAAAGTGGCTGCATTTCTACATAGAAACTTTAAAGAGATGATTAAGGTAAAATGAGGTTATTGGGGTGGCCCCAGTTCACTAGGTCTGGTGTCTTAATAAGGAGACAAGGACACAGACACTCACAGAGGGACGGCCCTGTGAGGACACAGGGAGAAGACACCATCTGCCAGCCCAGGAGAGAGGCCCCGGAAGGAACCGGCCTGGCCACCCCTTGACCTTGGACGCCAGCCTCCAGCATGCTGAGGACGAGCTGCTGTCATTTCAGCTGCCGAGGTTTCGGTGCTTCTCCAGGGCAGCCCCGCTGGCTCCTGCTCACAGCTAGTTCTGGGGTTGGCAGATCCTGCGGACACCTGTGGACACAGGCATGTGTTCAGGCTTGAGCTGGGTGGGGTGAGGGGTGCGCAGCGAGAGAAGGAAAAGGCAGTCCTCTGGACACACGAGCTGCGTTTTCTCTCAAACCCAAACACTCCTACAAGAAGCACAGTCGGTATTAGGGTAAAGGCCTCACCACATCCCCGCTGGTTTTCCTCACAGCAAGCTTGAGATGTGGGAACCCCTGCACCCTCCACATCAGGGAACGGACTGAGGGAGGAGCTGACTGTCGTCCTGGGGCCTCACGCGGTGCAGGGCTGGGGCTGAGCCTCCCGTCCTGGGGACCCGGACCCAGGGCCTCTCTTGGGGTCTAAAACGTTTGAGGCAAAGGAGATGCAGAGATGCCCATACCCAGACCCAGCAGGCCGCCGAGGCCCGACGGGCACCCAAAATTCGATCTCAGAGATCCAGGTGACTCTGGACCTGAGGTTGCATGAGATCCCCTCCCCTGTGCCAGGTCTCAATGGCGCAGTCGTCACTTAACTTCCTGATACTTTACAGTATCAGGAAATAACTACAGAAGATAGTCTGAATTTTTGGGCAGCAGAAAACCACCAAAGTTAAGTTAAAAAGAAAGAAGAAAATCACTCTTAGAAATGCACTGTGAACTCTCCACCATACCCAGTACAGTCTCACATTTTGGCCTGGATGATTGAGGTAGGTGATTTATAGTCCAAGCACCCATCAGCTGCCAAGGGAGCACTACGGGGGGCTGCAGTCCCCACGGCCTGATTAGAAAGCAGGGAAACCGCGGGCCCCACACGGGGGCTTGGGAACAACCCATGATGGAGACTTTCCTCCGCTGTCGTCTCTCAGGCCTGGGCCTGCTGGGCCTGGACTGTTCCCTCTGCTCTGCTTCTCCGAGTCTCCCGCCTCACACCGGCCTCGGCGGGTGCACAGGTGGTCTCAGAGCTGACGTCTCACCACACCTCTCCGGGGGGCGTTTCTGTCCCTGCTCACAGGTGCATGAGGGTCAGACTCCGCCTCCCATCTTAGTCTCCAGTGAAGTGAAGGCTGAGCCAAGAGCTTGCTTTCAGCTTTAGTATTTCCACGATGAAAAGACAAGAGAAAGCTCTGTGCTCTCCCAGGGCGTCCGCTGGGTGGGAGCCTGTGGCTCCAGCTGCTCAAAGACGAGCCTTCAACTTGAAAGTTCTCCAGCCTGGAAATTCGGAGTATGTTCCGTTTGGAAAATTTCCACTCACCACATTTTCCTTCCATTTATTTTGTCTTGATATAGCAGTCCGGGAAACTGGAGAGAATGGGGCAAAGAAAAATAAAATAAAATGAACCCAACATGCAGGTTCTCAACATTCTTCCTTTAAGAACTATTAATGAGAATGAAATGTGATTTTCTTACAGTTTGATTCATTCAATGTATGTTTCCTGGGCAGTGCTCTGCCCTAGCCAAGGTGCTGGGGTCAGAGAAACACCGCGGGTGCAGCAGAAGTAGGGGTGCCTCCCACGGGCTCTTGGTAGCACCTGGCTGTACACACGAGGCAATGGACGTTAACACGGTGATAGGTGACGGCACGTGCCCTTGGCGTGATTCTCCCATTTCTTCCCTTGCCTCCTGTGGTGAACATAAATCCTATCTAGAACACTAAATATCCAGAAACGGACCCTACCACACTGTGATCTATTACTCGTGTAGAACAATGCACAGTAGGCCTGTCTTGAAGTTCTCTCCAGAATAACCATTAGTTGATTAGACATGGAGTCATAAATGGTATTTTAGCATTCTTTGTTTTATTTATTTTTTATTTTTATTTTTTGAGATGGAGTCTCACTCTCTTGCCCAGGTAGGAGTGCAGTGGCGTGATCTTGGCTCACTGCAACGTCCGCCTCCCCGGTTCAAGCGATTCGCCTGCCTCAGCCTCCTGAGTAGCTGGGATTACAGGCATGCGCCACCACACCCAGCTAATTTTTGTATTTTTAGTAGAGACAGGGTTTTGCCCTATCGGCCAGGCTAGGCATTCTTTGTTTTAATGAAAGAGTTCTGACTCTGGGACCTTGGAGAGGCGAGCCCAGGCCCACTCTGTGTCACCACTGGCTGCTCCGTTCTCCTGCTTGTCACCGATATATGCGGCATGGAAATAAAGGGAGCGCTGGTAACACAGAGGCGGAGTAAACGCACATTAAAGAGCGCCGGCCCGCGAGCCCTTATCTGCATGTGCAGGTCGGCTAGATCCATCA
The DNA here is from genome assembly GCF_009828535.3 of Hylobates moloch. Taxonomy (NCBI): domain Eukaryota; kingdom Metazoa; phylum Chordata; class Mammalia; order Primates; family Hylobatidae; genus Hylobates; species Hylobates moloch. Next base: position 1,278,374 of record NW_026652292.1, read on the forward strand.
CTGCAGGGGCGGCCGGCTCGGGATCTCAGACCTGCCGGAGGCCGGGAGGGAGGAGCAGAGCGAGGAGGTTGCCGCGGACTGCGCGGTGAAATGCAGCCGGTTCCATTTAGAAATTTCTATTGGGGGCAGGGGCAAAGTATCTATAATAATTTTAAGGACATTTCCCAAATGTTTACTTAGATAAAAGATAGATAACGGTCAAGCTCCCGAACCTGCAGCCCGATAACTAGGCTTTATTAATGACCTGCCATATGCGAGGGCTGGGTAATTAAAGTTTTTTCCCCAAAGGAAGAGAGTGGACAAATTTATTTGATGGTTTGATAACCAGGGACACTGGTTGAAAACTATTGATATAATCGGAGCTCATTCGATTTCCTCGCGACAGCCACTCCTATCAGCTAATTTCACCTGTGAATAGTTAATTACCCCAGATGCATATGGGCCGGCCATTAATAACCTGGACTGTCACGGCTCCTTTGTCACCCACATGTGCCTTTTATCTCCCGAATCTCCTTCTTCTTTTTTTTATTCCTTCCCATTTTCTCTCTTAAAAAAAAATAAAATAACGCTTGGGAAGACAGATGAGAGCTGTGAGATTCCGCGGCTGTGTTAGAGGAGGCGCCAGGGCCTGGGTGCAGAATGAGTCTCCAAGTGCGGCGTGAACGAGGGTGGGTGGCTGGAGCTCCCAGGCCAGCCCCGGCGGAGGCGCTGCCTCCAGACCCAGCCTGTGTGCAGAGGGGCTGGTGGAGCTCAGACGCCGGGCTCGCTGGCCTTTGCAGATGGACCTCGGGTGTGTCCAGGCCGGGAAAGGGCCGGCAGCTCCAGTGGGGGCTGCTCCCTCGTCACTGGAGTCCCCAGCGAAGCACTGGAGCGTTCCGTCTCCTCGGCATGTGCCTTTCCACAGTGGGACCTCACTCTTCCTGTGTTGTGCATCCTGCTCGAGTTTCTGGGTCCTGACCTTGAGCAAGTCAACTGACCTCTGTGATGTTCGTTTGCTCAGATGTAACGTGCGGTTGACAGCATCTGTGCTGCAGCACGTGGCGGCTTAAGAGCAATAGGTGAAAAGGGCATCTCAGAAGACACCCTCAGGACGCGGGGATGCCACAGGCCACGAGTGGTGGACGGTGCCCCGGCTCCGAAGGGCTCCTGAGTCTGGCTGGCTGGAGCCCGCGCATGGGCTGGGGCTCACTCTAGCTGTTCCCTCGGTGCTTTTATGGATGTTCACAGAGTGGGGTGAACTTCTGCTTCCCCCACATTTTGCTTTTCAGGGCCATGCGTCCTCTGTGACCACGGCTGTCCTGGGATCCATGGGATCTCCCTGCTGGCCCAGCGAGGAGGGTGGGCTCAGAGCAGGCTAAGGTCAGGGGGAAGGGAAGCCTCACTGTGCAGACAGATGCTCTCTGCAGGGGACGCTGCTCACTGGAGTGTGGAAGATGCCAGAGATGGGGAGATGGGGTGGGGACAGGAGGTTCCTGAGAGCTGCCCCTCCCAGGGGAGGTGACCACAGAGGGGCCTTTGTCATCAAGGGAGCCCATCCGTGTCTACAGCAGACAGGGCTGGTGCTGCCCAGCAGGTGGGGGTCAGAGGCAGGTGGAATCAGGGAGGAGGCAGACAGCCCTTCCTCCAGGACGCTGTGAGATCCGCTGGGTCCTGCACTTCCTTCCTCTTTCTCCCAGTTTTCTGCCTGTCTCCCCCAGGGTTGAATTCCCTGAAGCTGAGCAGAGCTTCCCCTGCCTCGACGTCCGCCCACAGCAGGACCACAGGGGTGCAGCAGGTGTGCAAGGAAGGCTGGAAGAATCAATGACCTGCGGAGGAAGTGCTTGCTCAGTGACTGGCAGGATGGAGCTGCTGACTTTAGGGAGGATGCGGACCATCCAGTCTCCTGGTCGTCCCTTCAGAGACCTCCAAGCCCATTTCTGTGTCACCAAGCGGAGGAGTGCTTCATGAGTTTGGGTGTTCAATGAAGGACACTTTGGGGCCCCTGGAGAAGGAACAAGGTGGGTAGCGGGCAGCCCAGGGCATCACTCTAGTTTTGAAAAGTTCTCTGATGGATTCTAAAGTGCAGCCAGAGCCATTGACCTTCTCTAGAGGACAGCACTAGTTTTCAAACTCGGTTGAACTTTGGAATCCTCCCACCCCACCCCACCCCCGCCCCAGAAGCTTTAGAAATACTGACGCCACTGTCTCACCAGAGGGATTCGTGATCAATTGGTCTGTAGTACAACCTGGGCATGGGGACTGTTAAAAGCTCCCCAGGGGATTTGAATTTTGCAGCCCCGGTTGAGACCACTGAGTGTGAGATTCCCATGCAAACTAAGCCTGGACTCCATCAACGCTCCAGGGATGCTGGGTGTGGGGCCGTGGGCTGGCCTGGCCCAGATCCAGTTCTATAAGGCCACCTGTGTTACTCTAGCCCTGGTCCTTTGAAAGATGCTTCAGTATCCCCCAAAACCATCCCTTAAGGGCTTTGAGGGGCCAAGGTGGTCCTCAAGGAGGATGAGTGACCCTCAGTTCCTTGCTGGACACCCCCTCCCTCCCCAGACACACAGATTCCCTGCAGGTAGAAGGAAAGAGGGAAACAAGGGGCTCCACCAAACACCCCTCATCCCGTCCTGTCAGCCCCACCCCAGACACATCTCCTCCCATGGCACAGCTGCCAGTGAAACCACTTTTGCAAAAATATGACTGAGACGGTGAAAGAGAGCTAACTTAACCAGCCCCACCTTGCTTCTAACCTCCAAGCTGTCCTTGTTCATTCCTGGGCGTAGGCTGAACTAACTCGGGGAGAAACTTAGTTTATAGTTTAAACAAAAACAAAAACAGCCCTTCCCCAAGGCAGACCTCCTTCTGGCCTGGGGACTGGATTGCCTTCGTAGGACTAACAGCCACAAGATTAGAAATTATGGCTTAGGAGTCATGCGGCTGGAGGCTACCAGATTCTGACCCTCCCTAAACTGGTCCTAGGATCAGTGCTTGAGAAATTTTGCAGACCCTGCACTTGATGGATTAGCTGGCATCACCCAGATTGATAAACTGGCTCATCTGATCTTGCCGCCCCCACCCAGGAACTGACTGAGCGCAAGAAGACAGCTCCGAGTCCCTGTGATTTCATCCCTGACCATTCAGCACGCCCAGCTCACTGGCTTCCCCTCATCCACTGAGTTGTCCTTAAAAACTCTGTCCCCCAAATGCTCAAGGAGACTGACTTGAGTAGTAATAAAACTCTGATCTCCCGCACAGCCGGCTCTGTGTGAATTACTTTCTCTATTGCAGTTCCCTGTCTTGATGAATCAGCTCTGTCTAGACAGCGGGCAAGGTGAACCCCTTGGGCAGTTACACCAGCACCCTTCGCCAGCTCCCACCAGGCCCAGGCACCCCCTAGGCTGACCTGGGCCCATCATCCTCTGGCCTTTGGGTGGGCCTGGCCCAAGAGAGGCTCTGCAGGCGTGGGGGCAGGAGGAGCTGCATCGGGTCCTGGTGCCCCTGTGCTACTGCCAGGCCCTGGGTGGCTGTGCTTGCCTCCCTGGCCCAGTGGACACCACTGTCCCCTGGTTCCTGCTCTCTCAGAGCCTGTAGGGCTGCCTTCTCCCCTGCCCTGCCGCCTGGCTGAGGTGCCACTACCCATGACAGCTCATTCTTGCTGCCCAGGAAGACCCGTGCCAGACAAGCGGAGAAGACAGATTTTACCCAGGGCAGTCACATGAGGGGCGGGGCCCACTGTGAAACTGAGCTCCATGGCAAACATGGTAGGACTGTAAGAGACTTGTGGCCAGCGAGCGGGGGTTGGTGGGTGGGGAGGGACCACCAGGAGACATGGAGCCCCCGTTTTTCTGGCAGAACCAACCTCACAGAATTCCTGCTGACTGGAGGCTGGGGGTCAGGTCCTGAGGGTTAGAGAGAGGAATTTTCCAGATACTGAGGGTGGCCAGGTACCAAGGGTGGGGGGTTCTTGCTACACTGACCTAGTGCAGTTCTCTGCTGAAACTGGATTGTACAGCGAAGGAGGCAGATGGGGTTCAGGAGAGCAGCTGCAATTTGGACCACAAATAATCTATCACAACCCCCCACCCCCAGCCAGCTGCCATGCTACCCTCTCCCTTAACCAGCTGAGCACCCTTCCCATCCTTCATTCCCAGAGAGTCCACTGCCCCTCACCTCCTGCCACTACCTGCCCATCTCATCTTGCAGCAGCCGGAGAGATGGTGGGAAACCCAGGCAGGACTCACCACTCCCTCGCTGGGCTCCGCAGGGGCACCCATGGCTCTTAGGACAAATCCAGGCTCCTTGCCTCGGGCACTGGCCCCATGGCCCTGACCCCTGCCCTTGCCACCCTCTCCTCCCTGCCCCCCAGGGCCCTGACCCCTGGCCTCACTGCCCTCCCCTCCCCACCCCCCATGGCCTTGACTCCCACTCCGCCCTCCCTTCCCCACCCCCCACGGCCCTGACCCATGGTGGGGCCACCCTCTCCTTCCCACCTCCTAGGGCCCTGACCCCCACCCTCTTGCCCTCTCCTCCCTGACCCCCAGGGCCCTGGATCTCACCCTCTTGCCCTCTCCTCCCTGACCCCCAGGGCCCTGGATCTCACCCTCTCGCCCTCTCCTCCCTGACCCCCAGGGCCCTGGATCTCACCCTCTCGCCCTCTCCTCCCTGACCCTCACTGCCGCCCGCATAGCCATCTCCACCCTGCCCTCAGGGGCCCCTCAGCAGCCCGCCCAGTCCGCCCAGCATAGCCACCATCCCTTCTGCTCAGGAAGTCTCGCCCAAGACACTCTCTGCAGAGGGCCCCTGTGCCCCTGGAGTGACCCCTCCCCACTCTCCACCACTTCCAAGCCTCAGGCGTCACTGCTGGGGGAGCCTCAGGCTCTCCTGGGACTGAGCTCCCTCCTCTTCCTCCTCCCACTACGACTTGGTTGGGGAATTCCATAGATGTGTCCTCCACGAATGGGGCTTCCTGAGGACCAGGGTGTTACTGCAGAGGGTGTGGCGTGTGGGGTGGATTAGCAGGATTTGACCCTGTGTTGGGGGCATGGCTGAGACATGAAGCTCTCGTGGAACCGTGCATTCCTGAGAGATGATTTTTTTTTTTTTTTTTTGAGATGGAGTCTTGCTCTGTTGCCAGGCTGGAGTGCAGTGGCACGATCTCGGCTCACTGCAACCTCCGCCTCCCGGGTTCAGCGATTCTCCTGCCTCAGCCTCCTGAGTAGCTGAGATTACAGGCACCCACTGCCACACCTGGTTAATTTTTTGTATTTCAGTAGAGACAGGATTTCACCGTGTTGCTGAGGCTGGTCGTGAACTCCTGAGCTCAGGCAATCCGCCCACCTTGGCCTCCCAAAGTGCTGGAATTACAGGTGTGAGCCACCGTGCCTGGCCGAGATGACGCTCTTAACCATGGCTGGGAGGCCCTGCCGCCATCTGCTGTCCTGGCTGTGGGGCAGGCAGGGACCCCAGGAGTGTGGGCAAGAGAAGGGTGTGGGCTGGGGCTGGGGTGATGGGGTGGGGCCCAGGAAGTGCTGCCAGAGGGTTGGAGTGAGCCCTGTCGTTAGCCAGGGAAAGTCCCTCTGGGGTGGGGGCACGGGGGCGGGGGTCCCTGGAGGTTCATCATTCCCATAATCAGGAGGTGGCAGAGCCCTGGCTTTGGGGGTTTGTCCGGACCTGCTGGCCTCCTTCAACATGCAAGAGACCTGTCTGGGGCTGGATGGGCTGCCCGGCCCTCACCCGAAAGGGATACAGTCCTTGCGAGCCCCCATCTGCAAACCTGGAGCCAGAGGCTGGCCACAACGCCCTGTGGTTCTGGTGGGGGCGGGGGAAGGGAAAGGGCCCAGCTCTCAGGGTTCCCCGTCATGCCGTGCCAGGTCTTGCTGACTCAGGGACTGTGCTGGCTGTGGCATCAGGCAGAAAGGTTGCAGCCGGCAGGGATGAGTGAGGTGAGTGGATGGGCACCCTGCCCTGGCTGTCATGAGCACCTGCGTCCAGAGAAGCTCAGCAGACATGGGACCCGATTGGGATCCTCGGGCTGAAGCTCTAGCTGTGGGCTGGGCCCTCTCAGCCAAACCCGTTCAGACGACTGCAGTCTTAAACTCAATCTAATAGGAAAGGGAGGGAAATCCATCCCCGGGGGAGGCTTAGCCCTGCAGCCCCAAGAGGCTGGCGAGGTGATGTTTGCTGTGGGAGTGCAGATTCCCGGCCTGTGATTAACTCCAGAGGATGCGCCAGCATCCCGTCCTTGATAAGAGGATCCCACAACCAGGGAGTCCTGCACAAAGACACCAGCAAGAAGGTACCTGCAGCTCTTAGAGATGGGGGGCCCAGGGAGGGACAGGAAGAAGCTGGTCCCACGCTGCCCACCTTGTGACGTTTACCAGTGCATCCTCCAGCCTAACAGCTCTGAGGTTTGGTTCACCATGTAAGTAGCTGGCAGGCTGAGCACAACCTTCCTTGGCCCTGCACTCCTGTGTGTTTCGGCAGGTGGGCTCGTAGGTGCTGGAGATGGTTCGGGCAGCATGCTGCCTGTTACACTCACCCTGGCACTGGGGAGTCAGAGCTGAGCCAGGCAGACAGCATCCATACAGGGAGGCACAGAATAAGGCAGCAGCGCAGCACCCGTGGTTCACTCCTGCCTAACAGATGCCCCCAGGGGCAGCACCTTCAGATGGCAGATGGCAGCCATGTCCTTAGCTCACGACTCTGTGGTCAGCAGCAGGGCCTGGGCTCAACAGAGAGTTCTGCCCACCTCCCCATGACCATGTGACCATGTGACCATGTGGCTGTGGCTGAGTTCTCTGTGGGTTGGAACCTGGGCTGGAACAAGCAGCCGACGTGGCTGGTCCAAGGTCTCACCCCCAGGCAGTCTCGTCCACTCGTTCTGGTGGCTTCTGGGGAGGGCTCCAGGACAAGGGGCAGCAACTCGAAGGCCCCCTGAGGCCAGGCTCTGCCCTGACATGAAGTCCCTCCCAGGGTGCTCCATTGGTCAAAGCAAGGGCAAAACCAGCTGTGATGCAAGGATTGCTATGCAAAGATAAGTACATCCATGTAGCATTTGGGACATACTTAAAGCACTACATGATTTGTTGTTTCTCTGAATTTCACATTTAAGCTGGAGTCCTGTCTTTTGTCATTGTTCTTGTTGGTGTGTTTCTGCTATGCCTGGCAACCCTATTCAAATCCGATTGATCAGAGACAAAGGCTTGGTGCATGGAAAGCTTTTCTCCGAGTCCTGGGCAGCCTCGCTGTGGAATACTTACCCTGGGATGAGGCTGTGTAGAGGGGGATACACCAGGCTTCCTTGGGAACATGTAGCTGACATCTTAAAACCACTTTTAAGAAGGTCAGGGTCCCGATAGACAACTCTGGAGCTGGTGGGTATGAAGGAGGGGTGAGCAGCCCTGCAGCCACCTGGCTTCCCCCAGTCTCCTTGTCATGAGCTGCAGTCAATGCACAGTTGGTCCCTGGGGCAGGAAAGCAATTGTAGGTCCTGGTCCTGGTGGTGCCCATGCTGACTCTGTGACCCAACCAGGCCCCTCCCTGGGCTTCTGAGTCTCACACAAAAAGAGAGAAGTCAAATCAGATGGCTTGCACATCCTATGCATCTGTGTAAGTTAATTTTCATTTGAGCTGCTATTCAGTGAGACAGAGAGGATCTTCTGGTAACTAAACTAGAATCTGATTTCACGGTTATTTTCTTTTACATGTGGATAAAGGAGGTTCTGGCTGCCTTAGTGACTTTTATGACAGTTCCCATTCTCGGCATGGTCCTCATTCTGCACCTTGCTGCTCTGTTCTATGTAACATCCAGGCTGGGAGGGGAGGGGGCCGGCCCTCCTCCTCTGTCCCAGGCTCTGCAGTGGGTGACTTGGTTCCGTCCTTGCCTCATCAGCTGGGCATGTGATCTTGGTGCTCTGAGCCTTGTTCTTTGTGCTAAGAACATGAGGATCACTGGAAAAACTGACATAGAAATGGGCTTTCCTTTCTTTTTTAGAAACAAGAAGATTTTCCCACTCCGTATGTGAAGATCTGCCCTTTCCTCTTTTTGTTTCATTTCTTGTAGTCATTTGCATCTCTGCAGCAAAGTGCATCCCTTGGGCTTTCTAGGGTTCCAACAAAGTGTCTGCACAGAGGAAGCCGGTGGGGGAGAAGCGGGTGCCTCCCTCTGCTGTCCTCATTCTCTAGTAGCCCTTGCCTCCCAGATAAAGAGGCCACTCTGAACCTGGGGAGCCTGGCCGTGGCAACCCCAGGGGTGACCCCAAATCCACTGTGGGCCCAGCCAAGGCCCAAGAGCAAAGGCCCTGCTGGCCCTTGGCTCGGTGAGATCCTGGCAGAGGTGGTGGCTGTGTCTCTACCTGCGTCTCCAAATTCCTCGAAACAGGGGGAGCTGGATGTGCAAAGCTGAGGACCCAAGATGATGGACCACAGGTCCCCGGGGCCCCCTAGTGGGGATGATGAGTGTTGACCGGCCCAGTGCCTTGATGACCCCCTTCTGCCTGGGAGGAGTCCCAGACAAGGAGCCCCTCAGCACCGAACAGAGATGGCCCAGTCCAGCAGGCAGCAGACTGCACATCTGGAAAAGGCCTCCCATGGGCAGCCCTGCCAGGCCCCTCAGGGAACTGAGCATCCTCACAGTGCCTTGGTGCCCACTCCCTCCATGCTGCTCCCTCCATGCTGCCCCAGCACCAGCCAGGCCTGGAGACCCCCTGCAGTCTTTCCCTTTGGGACAATTTGGAGACTCCTGCATCCCATCCAGGATCATGTCCCGCTGTCCCTCCTGACCTGACCCTGGGAGGCTGGAGCTCCCTGTGCGCCCTCCCTGTGGTCAGCCCCAAGATCCTGTCCTCAGCCCAGAGACCCCGAGCCAGCCGCACATGTCTACCCTACAAAGACACCTTCTTCCTGTCCCATGACCTGGCTCTGCTCCATTTATGAACAACTTGTTTTTGAGATCAAATGTCTATTGTTTTCAGAAAATTTAGGGATTAATGTGCTACACAACTCTCTTTTTAAAATTAATAAACTCTATTTTTAGAGCAGTTTTAGGTTCACAGCAAAATTGAGCAGAAGGTACAGAGTTCCAGGGACCTTCTGCCCCCAGCAGGCACAGGCTCCCCTCTACCGATTTCCCCACTAGAGGGTGTGTTACTACCAAGCCATCATCATCACGCAGAGTCCACAGCCTGCATTCGGGCTCACTCTTGGCACTGTACAGTCTAGGGTTTGGATAAACGTGTCCACCATTGAAGTGTCCACATGTGTCCACCATGGAAGTATCATGCAGAGTATTTTTGCTGCCCTAAAAAATCCTTCATGCTCTGCCTATTCATCCTTCCTTCCCACTCATGCCTGGAACCACTGATCTTTTTACCATCTTCATAGTTTTGCCCTTTTCAGAATGTCCTAGACTTGGAATCACACAGTGTGTAGCCTATCAGATTGGTTTCTTTCACTTACTAATAAGCATTTAAGTTTCCTCCATGTCTTTTCATGGCTCATTTCTTTTTAGGGCTGAGTAATATTCCGCCGTCCGGATGTGCACTGTTTATTTATCCATTCACCTACTGAAGGATATCTCCGTTGCTTCCAAGCAAATATGGACTTATTAGGCAAGGAATGGAATTATGAATGAAAGCTTTGTCCTATAAACATTATGAATAAAGCTTGTATAATGAACAACGTTTCTAAGAGCATCATGAATAAAGCTTCTATAAACATCCACATGCAGGTTTTGGTGTGGACACATGTTTTCAACCCCTTTGGGTAAATACCAAGGAGTATGGATCCTGGATTACAGGTTAAGCTTATGTTTAGTTTTTCAGAAACCACTAAACTGTCTTCCATAGTGGCTGTATCACTTTGTACGCCTACCAGCAATGGATGAAAGTTCCCGTTGCTCCACATCCTGGCCAGCATTTGATGTTTGCAGTGTTAAGGATTTTGGCTATTCTAATAGGTGTGTAGTAGTATCACCTTGTTTTAATTTGCATTTCCCTGAGGACATATGATGTGGAGTAGCTCTTCAATGTTTACTGCCATCTGTATGTATTCTGTAGTGAAGTACCTGTTCAGATCTTTGCCAATTTTGAATTGGGTTGCTCATTTTCTTCTTGTTGCATTTTAAGAGTTATTTGTATATTTCAGATAACAGTCCTTATCAGGTATGCCTTTTGCAAATATTTTCTCCAGGTCGTGGCTTCTCATTCTCTTGACATTGTCATTTACACAGCAGAAGCTTTTAATAAAGCCCAACTGGTCAATTATTTATTTTATGAATCATGTCCTTAGCATTTTATTTAAAAAAGTCATTGCTATACCCAAGGTCATCTAGGTTTTCTTCTATGTTATCTTGTAGGAGTTTCATAGTTTTGCATTTTACATTTAGATCTGTGATCCACTTTGAGTTAATTCCATTTTGAGATGATTTTTGTGAGTGTGTAACGTCTGTGTCTAGATTTATTATTTTGTCTATAGCTATTTGTTGAAAAGTCTATCCTTCCTCCATTGAATTGCCTTTGCTCCTTTGTCAAGGATCAGTTGACTAAATGTGTGTGGGTCTATTTCTGGGCTCTCTCTTCTGTTCCTTTGAGCTATTTGTCTATTCTTTTGCTGTTACCACACTGTCTTGACTACTAGAGCTTTATAGTAAGGCTTGATCTCAGGCAGCACCAGTCCTAGGACTTTGCTCTTCTCCTTCAGCACTGACATGTCTATTCTGTCTTTTGTCTTGCCATACAAACTTTAAAAATCAGTTTGTCTGCATTTGCAAAATAACTCACTGGGATTTTGATTGAGATTACACTGAATCTACAGATCAACTTGGGAAGAATGACATCGTGACCATATTCATGAAGATGGAATATCTCTCCAGTTATTTAATCTTTGATGTCTTTCATCAGAGTTTTGCAGTTTTCCTCATATGTATCTTGTAGATATTATTATACTTATACCTAAATATTTCATTTGTGGGGGTGCTAATGTAAATGGTGATGTGTTTTTAATTTTGAATTCCACTGTTCATTGTTGGTATATATGAAAGTGATTGCCTTTTTATATTTTAACCCTATATCTTGCGATCTTGCTATGATTTATTCCAGGAGGATTTTTAGTCTTTTTTTTTGGATTTTATACACAGATGGTCATGTCATCTATGAACAAAGACATGATCATAGATGACATTATTTGTTTTACTTTTTCCTTCTCAATCAGTATACCTCTTATTTTCCTTTCTTGTCTTATTGCACTGGCTAGGACTTCCAGTATGATGCTGAAAAACAGTGGTGAGAGGTGGCATCACTGCATTCCTCCTGGTTTCAGTAGGAAAGCTTCTGGTTTCTCACTATTAAGTGCGATGTTAGCTGTAGGTTTTTGTAGATAATATTTGTTAAGCTAAGGAAGTTACCCACTATTTCTAGTTTGCTGAGAGTTTTTATCATAAATGAATGAAATGAATCATGAAGTCCGTTTTGTAATAACACTATAGCACTTCGCAGGTAGTGCAAGTATCCTATATAACAAAATAACCCTAACTTTTCTTTTCCATCCCTTGTTATCATTGCTGTCATTCATTTCTTATACACAAGCATATATGTAAGCACAGTTAACTGAATGCATTGTTGCTATTAGTTTGTCAAATCCAACAAAAACCCCAATATTTTCATCTATTAATATAATCATCTGGTTTTTCTTTCTTAGTCTGTTGATGTGATGGATTTTATTAATTAAACTTTGAATGTTGAATCAGACTTGAATATCTGGGACAAAACCCACCTGGTTGTGGTGTATAACTTTTTTTACACTTTATTGGATTTGATTTGCTAATACTTTGTTGAGTATTTTTGCATTTATATTTATGAGAGATATTGGTCTTTGGTTTTTTTCCTTGTAATATCTTTGTCTGGTTTTGGTATTAAGGTAATGTTGGTCTCATATAATGAGTTAGGAAGTGTTTGCTTTGCTTCCATCTTCTGGCAGATATTGTAGAGAATTGGTACAATTTTTCCTTAAATGTTTGGTAGAATTCACCAGTGACCCCATCTGGGCCTGGTGCTTTCTGTTTTGGGAAGTTATTAACTATTGATTCAATTTCTTTACTATAGACCTGATAGTCTATTTCTTCTTTTGTGAGTTTTGGCAAATTGTGTCTTTCGATGAATTGGTCTATTTCCTTTAGGTTATCAAATATGTAGGCATAGAGTTGTTCATAATGTTTCTTTATTATCCTTTAAATAGCTATGGGATCTGTAGTGATGTTTCCTCTTTCCTTTCTGATACTAGTAAGTTGTGTCCTCTCTTTTTTCTTAATTATCTTGGCTAGAGTATTAGCAATTCTATTGATATTTTCAAAGAACCATCTTTGGGTTTTCTTGATTTTCTTTTTTTATTTTCTGTTTTTAATTTTATTGTTTCTGCTCTAATTTTTATTGTTTTCTTTCTTCTGATTACTTTGGATTTAACTGCTTTTCCTTTTCTAGTTTCCTAAGGTGGAAGCTTAGATTATTGATTTTAGATTTTTTTTTTTTTTTTTTTTGAGACAGAGTCTCATTCTGTCACCCAGGCTGGAGTGCAATGACATGATCTCAGCTCATTGCAACTTCCTCCTCCTGGGTTCAAATGATTCTCCTGCCTCAGCCTCCCAAGTAGCTGGGATTACAGGTGCATGCCACCACACCCAACTAATTTTTGTATTTTTAGTAGAGATAGTGTTTCATCATGTTGGCCAGGATGGTCTTGAACTTCTGACCTCAACTGATCCACCTGTCTCGGCCACCCAAATTGCTGGGATTTACAGGCATGAGCCACTGCGCTTGGCTGATATTTCTTCTTTTCTAAAATATATTTAATGCTATAAATTTTCATCTAAGCACTGCTTTATTGCCATTATTTTGCTATTATATTGCCATTATTTTGAACACAGTGTTACCTGTTAGATCAACTAACAATATGAAAAATAGAACTTTTTATTTAACTTTCACTAATTTCTTCTTCAGTGTCCTTTCTTTCTTTATAAAGATCCAAGTTTCTGACCTCCACAATTTTTCTTCCCTCTAAAGAATTTTTAATATTTCTTGCAAGCGGGTCTGTGGACAAGAAATTTCTCAATTTTGTCTGAGAAAGTCATTATTTTTTCTTTAGTTTTGAAGGATAGTTTCACAGGGTATAGAATTCTAGGTTGGTGAGCTTCTTTTTTCTCAACACTAAATATTTTACTCTACTCTCTTCTTGCTTAGATGATTTCTGAGGATAAGTCAGATGTGATTCTTATCACAGCTCCTCTGTAGGGAAGGGTTTTTTCCATGTCGTTTCTCTTAAGATTTTTTCTTTTACTTTGATTTTCTGAAGTTTCAATATGATATGAATAGGTGTCTCTCTCTTTTTTTTTTTTTTTTGGCATTTATACTGCTTGGTGCTCTCTGACCTTCCACAGATTCCTGAGGATCTTTGGTTTGGTGTCTGACATTAGCTTGAGAAAAATTCTTCGTCATTATTGCTTTAAGTATTGCCTCTGTTTCTTGATCTCTTTCTTTTCCTCCTGGTATTTCCATTAGGCATATATTATACCTTTTGTAGTTGTCCCACAGTTCTTACATAGTGTGTTTTTTTCTTTTTTTTCTTTCCTATTCAGTCTTGAAAGTTTCTATTATCATGTCCTCATGCTGAAAGAGTCTTTCCTCAGTTGTGTCCAGTCTACTAATGAGTCCATCACAGGAATTCTTTACTTCTGTTGCAGTGGTTTTGATCTCTAGCATGTTTTTGCCAGAATTTCTACCTCTCTGCTTATGTTACTCATTTGCTCTTGAATGTTGTTTGCTGTCTACATTAAAGCCTTAGTATATTAATCACAGCTTTAAAAATTTCAGGAATCCCAACATTCCTGCCATATCTGACTGGTTCTGATGCTGGTTCAGTCTCTTCAAACAGTGTTTTTTGCCTGTTTGTCTTGTAATTTTTTGTTGAAAGGTGGACAGGTTGTACAGGGTAAAAGGGAACTGCTGTAAATAGGACTTTAGTGAAGTGGCTGTGCTGTAGGGGGAGTGTCTATGGTCCTATGACTCGGTCTCAGCCCCAGTAAGCCTGGGGCCACGAGCTACACAAGTACCTCTCAGATTCTTCATCCCTTAGGTGGAAGAGGATGGCTAGAGTGGGCTGGAGTTGGGTGTTTCCAATCTCAGCTCTGATTAAACTGTAGCAGGTCTGGCTCTGGTTAAACAGTTTCTTCTGAAGCTTTGCTAAGAAGAGAATGCTCTGATGTATCTCAGAACAGCCCCTTTCCCTTTCCCTTGCCTAAAGCACAGGGGACATTTCTCTGATGTTCACTGTGGGCACTGCAGGGCTCCTGGAGGTAAAACTCACAAAGGTGTGTCCCCCAATGCCTGAGTGCCCTGGAGTTGATAACTCTCAGACTTGTCCACACTGAGCTTCCAGCAGTTCAAGAGGTTTCTGCTCATGTGTTTCTGCTCAGGTAAGTTGTGCTTCTCTGTATCCACTGAGGGCAGGGGCTTGCCGTGTGACCTTACTTGTCTGATGAGTCTAAGAAGAGTTGTTGACTTTTCAGTTTGTTCGTCATTTTACTTGTTTCATTAGGACTGAGGGGTGACCTCTGAGTGTCTTACATGCCAGACTCCATAACTCCTTTTTACAGCTTCACTGTTTATGCCAAGCTGGAATCTTTTTCTACATCGTCAATGCTAGATACAGCAAAATGACGACCAATGGGCTGGATACTTCAGCAGGTGTTCACTAAGCACCTATTAGGGCTGGTCCTACACACTACAGTGAGGGCACAGAGGTAAACAGCATCACCAAGGGGCCTACATCAGGGTGTTAATGACCTTGAGGTTGTTCATAGGACAAGGGACAAGTCAGGAGATGAGACAGAGGACCCAGTGCCACCAACAGGGGCACTCTCGGTCTTTAGCCCCAGCCAGAAGATAGTTCCTGGGTGCCCAGGAGTTCCCCAAATGTCCCTGGCAAACCAGTCGAGTGTGACAGAAACAAGATTAAAATAAAATGGTTCAGGCTGCTGGCCCTGGTCTCCTGCCTGGAACTGGAGCTCTGCTGAAGGGATCTGTGGGGGCCGAGGCTGTTGCCTTCACAGAAGCTGATGGTCAGGATTTCCCTACAGTGCTGAGGGCTAAGTGGTGTCCCCCATACACACTGTGTTGGAGCAGTAGCCCCCAGCTCCTCAGAACCCAACCTTATTTGGAGACAGAGGTCATACAGTAGTAGCGTGGCCCCAGTCCAATATGACGGCGTCCTCATAAAAAGGGGATATTTGGACACAGACGCACACACGGAGACCCCATGTGATGGAGAGTGATGTTGCCGGGAGCCGAAGAACAATGGATGGCCAGCAGCCTCCAGCCACTAAGAGAGAGGCTGGAGCCGGGCCTCCCTCGGCCTCCAGATGGAACCAACCCTGCTGACACCTTGATCTTGGCCTCCAGCCTCCAGAACCATGCAAAAACAAACTTCCATTGCCTAAGCCCCCATCCCCAGGAAACAAATGCATTTAGCATTGTGAAAAACAGAAACTACTGAATATCCCTATGAGGCTTTTTCTGATCTACTCTCCCTGATAGAGTCAGATGTGGAGTTTGAGAGTTCATTATTGAAATTCTAGTAAACAAGCTGACTCCACATTGATTCTGGAAGCCACTGACAGTGGAGGCAGGATTCTCTGTAAACTCCCAGTGTGGTTTTGTGGCCTGGGCCTCGGGCCCAGCTCTGCCAGCTGATGACCCGCTGTCCTCCATGCTCCATGTGGCGTCTTGCTGACCATCTGCTGTTGGTAGAGCCTGGGGAGGTCAAAGTCCCAGGAATGGCTCGTCAGCATTTGCTAACCCTAAAATGCAATCCCCAAGTCACTGACCCTTGGCATTAATTCTGGGTGCTGGGGGGTGGCCGTGGGCAGCTGGGCCAGTGTCAGTGCCTACAAACGGTCCTGGGGCCCTGGGAATGGGTGGGTGACAGGTGGGAAAACGCGTTTCCTCCAAAAGGTAGAGCCCGTATAAGAGGGGCCACTCCCAGCGTTCATCTGCCGACCTTGCAGCTGACCCATTGTCCTTGGCACCGGCTCAGGAAGCAGCTCAGCTCAGGACGATGGCCATGAGAGCCACTTTTCAGCTCTTCCCTTCCTTTCCCTCTTGAGGAAAGCCTCACTTGGAAAGCAACAGCTGGAGGGAGTGAATGGTTTTGTTACGCTTGGAGAAAGAACAGGTTTCGTCGCGGCCTTCCCACCCTGACCAGCAGCACCTTGGGATGTGGGGGGCGCTGACATGAGGAACCCCCCCAAGCAGGTCTCCCTTTCCCCAGTAAGAAGCCCCTGCTGGCCCAGGTGGCTGGGAGAGCTGCAGACAGCACCCAAACCGCTCACTGGGGTGCCACCTGCACTCTGCGCCCTGCACCCCACACCCTGTAGAGCAACCCCACGTGCCAGTGAGCGGCCTCAGAGCAGCCTGCCCATGCCTGGGGCTCATGGCTTGCCTGTTTCCCAGGTGGGGGAGGGCGGAAAGGCGAGTGTGAGGGAGCGGCTGGCTGAGAGATTAGGATCTCAGCCCCTCTACAAGATGCATGAGCCTCGCCGCTCCTGTGCGGGCCCCATTCCTCTTCTGATCCATTAGCGGGGTCTCCATCACGGCTGTATCTCCCTCGGAGGTCGGGTAGCATCCATCCTGGCTGGCCGCACCCGCATTTCCGTGTCGCATGATCCATCCAGTGCCTCTGCAGACAGCAGGCACTAGGACAGATGGGCTGGAGCTGGCATATCCTTCGGATAAACTGTTTATCACTCCACTGACGCCGCTCCACCTCCCCGCAGCTGACCCCACACTCACTAATGCCTAGATCGTGGGCAGGAGAACGGCCGTCCCTGGGGGTCACGGTGCATATCTCCTCGTTCTTTGTTGCTGAGGAAGGAGGTGGCAGAGGCCTTGGAGCAACAGAGCCAGGGTTATGGGAGAGGAAGGTGGCTGAGTGTGGTGAGGGCCCTGCCAGGTGCTTTGGAAGTCCTATGGGACTGCAGAATGAGCGCGCTCGCTCCATCGTTTGATGACAAAGGCACCCGGTGTCCCTGAGCCGAGCACGCACCGTCCACTTGGTAGGGGCATTAGCCTGTCGGAAAGCTGCCCGGTCCAGGGGGGCCTTCAGCCTGCAGGACGCCGAGAGCTGTCTGTAAACCTCTCCATGGTTGTGTGGGCCTCAGGCCGAGGCAGCCTGCAGTGAAGGAAGATGTTTTGGAGAAGCTGTTGGGGGCTGAATCCCTAAACGCAGGGGACACCTCACGCCCGTGGAATTTGGAAAACCGAGGCAGGGAGCAGGGAAGGGTGTGGGACTCAGGAGCGGGAGCAGCTGGTGCTCCTTTAACTCTCCTGGTGGCAGTTCTTGCTTCTTTGTAGAAGTCCGTGGCAGTTCAGGGTGTTTCCGTCTGAGATCCTACACTCAGCCGGGCGCCCACGGTGTAGCGGGCCGTCAGCCGGGCCCCGGGCCTTCTGGGCAGCAAGGGCCCTGCCAGGACCCTGAGGCCTGGGCCAAGGAGGGCGGCTCGCTCCGGGGCACCTGCCAGGGGCCCCACACGGCTGCTTTTAGGCCTGGGGTGGCAAAGACGCTGCTGCCGCCTGCTCTGGGCTCGGCTCCCATGGCTGTGAAGGACCCTCGTCGCTTCCCGTTGCCTGCCTGAGCCGCCCGGGGACCCTCCTGCTGCGTCAGCACAGAGCCTGGAACCGCGGCCAAGGCAGGAAGCTCCCGTGTGAAGGAAGCAAGCACGGCGGACGCCCTCACAACGCCGGGGCCCGTTTCCCTGTGGACTAGACGAGGGAACGTGACGTGGGAACGTGACGTGGGCACAGCGTGGCAGGAGCGGCGCTTCAGATCCAGCAGGGAGGGAGACGAAAGGAGGGGCGGAAGAGGGGCCCCCGGAGCCGCGCCCCTCAAGGCTTGTGTGCCGGCCCGGCTGCGGCAGTCCTGGGCGACGGGAAACAGGACACAGACCAGGGAGGGCCGGGGCGGAGCCAGGGCACCTGCGGGCCAGGACGGCTGGATGCTGGGTCCCCGGCGTCAGGGCGCAATGCCGCCTGGTGGGCGTCACCCTCTCCCAGGGCTGCTGGGACACGTGGCCGCAGCTGCTTGGCTCACCACAGCGGAAGTCGGTCTCTCTCATCGTGGAGTCCGCGCGGCTGAGGGCGAGGTGTCCTTCCGGGGGCCCTGAGGGCCTCTGTCCCCGGCCTCTCCCCTCGGCGCCCCTGCCCGGCCAAGCATTGCGCCAACCCCACCCCCACCTCACGTGGCAGCCTCCTCCCCGGCTAGGGGACTTCTCTCTGTCACTTGCAAAAACACGCGTCCTTGGATTTAGGGCTCTCCCTGTTCCCGGAGGCTCTCATTTCAAAGTCCTGACCTTAAGGACAGCTGTAGGACCCAATTTCCAAGCAAGGTGGCATTCCCAGGCAGGAGGGGTTAGGACCTGGGTGTGTCTTTTGGGGGGACTCCATTCTGCCCCCGACAGGGCCTCAGGTTGGCCACTGCTTCTAAAGTTGCATGTGGGGCTTATAGACTTGCCACGGCCATCCTGGTATTTTTGAGTATTTGAAATGACAGATTTGCCACCTAGGAAAGTGAAGCAGGTGCGGGCGAGTACTGAGGCTGTTCGTGCAGGTCCCCACCCGTCGCTGCAGCCGCCACCTTGACCCAGCCTCGCCTGTCAGTCCTTCCCATCCACCTGTTCTGGGGCCACTGGCGCCTTGTCCTCTTCGTCCCTGACCATGCTGAGGGGTCATGGCCTCTGGTTGTCAGCCTCCTTCCATGGACGTATGTTCCTCCCACCACTGGTCAGCCCCTCCTGGTGTCCACCTGAATCTCAGCTCAAGTGACTGATCCGGAGGGACCCCCCCGCCCAGCTACAACCTTGCCCTTGCCTTGTGTGTGAAGAAGTAGAGGCGCTAAGGGCTGGCAGCTGTGAACCCCTGTGGGGAGTGGGGACTTGAGGGCCTGGGCCTGGGGCACCTGGAGGAGCCCAATCACCACCTGCAGCCACCCAGGGTGCCCAGGACCCCAGGGCACTATGTGTCCATCTCAAAAGTGACTCAGACTCACAGGGGCCCCACTGCTGTCCTCTTGCATCCCCACAGACACGCCCGGAGTTCTCTCAACCTCTGCTTGCTCCAGTTCGGACTCCAGTTTGAGGACGTCCAGCCACACGTAACTTGGATGAACAGCTCTCATTTTGTGTTCAATAAAAGATAACACACGAGATCATTAGAGCAACCGTGTCAGAGTAAATGTATTTCCTTGTTCAAGAGTGAAGCTCCTTCAGGAACATTTGCAATTTGCTTTGTCTTGCTGGAAACAATATTTTCCCAGAAGACCCCAGCATGAGGGCCATTACAAAATGTAATTCATATTGCATAAGTTCCGAAGCGTTCAGCAGGAATAACAAATGGAGGGTTAGTGAAGTATTTATGCTCTGCTGTGAGCGTGGCATCTATAAGTCATGGGGGTCCCAGATGCCTGGCCCAGCACTCACTCAGTATGTGCTTGGTCCCTACGGCTGCAGCCGAAAAGAGCCCTGTTTCTTCTATGTAGGGGAATGCGGTACTTCGGGCACAGACACAGCCAGACTTGACTTTCTTGTTACCTACGGAGAAAAGGGAGGGCTGATAAGAGAAGTAAAAGACACCCTACCTAGCAGGAGGGCGTGTCTGAGATATAAACAGCGGATGAAGGGCTGGGGTCTAGAATGAGCAGGAAAGAGCCAGCCCGATTGAAAGATGCCCAAAGGCTGGCAGGGCCCTTCCTCACTGAAGAAGTGCCAACCAGAAACTCAGCACCCAGGGAGGTGGCGTCCTGTGAGCTGTTGGGGACATCCAATTTATGTCAGAGAAATGCACTGCCACCCCCACAGTGGGTTCAAGATTAGAGTGTTGATGTGCAAATGTTGCCAGAATGAGGGACGCTGAGAACTCCTTCACACTTCTGTGTGCAAATTGGCACAGCCACCTTGGAAACTGTGGGAGCTGTCCGGGCCTCCAGCAAGTCCACGCCTGGTCTGCTCTCGTCCTAGAAATCCCTCTGCACACGGACGGGGCATCCACACCACCTGTCTGTAGTGGGCCCCGAGGAAATCACTAGGCTGCCGTCAAAAGTGCATGGACGAGTAAAGCCTGGCATCGCCAGGGAACGAAAAACCGCACAGTGAATGACCTCGGCCCAGCAATCCCACACTTAAAGATCGATTGTGAAGGCATGCTGAGAAAGGCACCAGACGATTCGTGTCCAGACCTGTTCGCTGGACGGAGTGAAAAGGTGTGCAACACACAAAGGGCCGGCGGAGTGCACTGATGAGAGCCCCGGTTAGGAGAGAAAGGCCATGGGCCTTCCTAGGACTCAGGACCCAGCCTCCCACTGCCTCAGGGGCGGAGCCCATGTCTGTCCAAACTGGATGAAAGAGCAAGGCTCATTACCTTGTTATTTGAAGCACGGTGCTCTGAGGCAGTGGAGGACCAGAACCATGACCATGGTGCTGTGGACACACATACGTACATACATTGTAGAAAGAAACGCTGGGAGGCTAAACCCAAAATCAACAAATCTACCAGGCACCGTGGCTCATGCCTGGAATCCCAGCACTTTGGGAGGCCAAGGCAGGCAGATCGCTTGACCCTAGGAGTTCAAGACCAGCCTGGGCAACACAGAGAAACCCAGTCTCTACAAAAAGAAAAAAAGAAAAAAAGCCAGGCCTGGTGACTCAGACCCGTGTTTCCAGCTGCTCAGGAGGCTAAGGTGCAAGGATCACTTGAGCCCAGGAGGTTGAGGCTGCAGTGAGGCGAGATTGCACCACTGTACTCCAGCCTGGGGGACAGAGCAAGCCCCTGTTTCAAAACAAAAAAAAATTAACAAATCTACCTTGAAGTGGAGGTGTCAGGGAAGGGTCAGGGTTGGGAGAGAAACTTCTTGTGGCATATCCTGTTAACACAGTTCGTTTTGGAATCATGTTTTGTACAAACAAGAATAAAATTAAAGCCAAAAGAAGAAAATGCCATCCTGAAAATTGAAAACAAGACAAAAGAACCTAATGATATATCAAGTTGGTGACAAATCCCGAGAGAGAAGCATTGCTTCAAGTGACTTTGGAGCACAGTGTTTTGACTTCAGTCCTCCGTGGAAAATGTCATCAGGACAAATGAAGACCTGAAGAAATCGGAGGCATCACACGGTCATCATCACACAGACGTCGTCACACATTCACCTGCCACACGGTCGCCACCACATGGCCATCACCACACAGCCATCGCCACACAGCCACCGCCACATGGCCATCATCACACGGTCACCTGCAGTCAGCTGACATTGTATTGATGGGGAGCGCACACCCAGGTAATCAAACATAAAGGAAGGCAGCCACTCAGCCGCTGGGAAATGCAGATGAGGGGACTGAGCTGTAGGGAGACCTCGTGGCTTCTGGGGGCCGGGGCTTGTGCAGCCTCTTCCAGCTCACCTCATCACCTCCTGCGGGGAGCAGGTTGGATTTCTCGGGCTCAGGATGGCAAGCGCGGCTACTAAAGTGGGGTCTGTGGCCTTGGTGAGCGCAGGCCAGCGGGGCGTTTCCTGAGCATTCCGCAGCAGCTGCTTCTCCAAAATTAAAAGCATCCGAGGCAATCAGATACCATGCTTGACACATGCTCCATGACTCCAGCCTCTTACCTATTGTAAGTAAACAAATCCTGCCAGGCTTTTGAGCAACCACAGTCAGCAATCTGCTTTCCTGCCTACCGACACCTGAATTGTCACCCTGGCTCTCCCTGTTGCCCGGCCACCGGGTGACAGCTGCCGGATATGGGCACCTCCCATGGCTCCAGGACACCCAGTGTTCATGGGCACTGCCTTCCTGCATTCCCACGACCCTGTGGGGACAGTTTCCACACTCATCCTACCACCTCCAGCCCTGACTGACCCCAGGTCGAGAGTGTACGCACCGTTTCCCAGCCCCCCAGAGACTGCCCTGCATGGGAGCTCACACACCCATTGCACAGGTGGCCTGGCCAGGAGCCTTTCCCGGATTTGCTGAGGAAGGTGTGCCTTTGTCCTCTCCCTCCATGGGGACCTCCGCCCCCTTGTCCCTCACCTTCCTCCTCTGGGACCTCCACTCCCTCGTCCCTCTCCTTCCTCCTCTGGGACCTCCACCCCCTCGTCCCTCTCCTTCCTCCACGGGGACCTCCGCCTCCTCGTCCCTCTCCTTCCTCCTCTGGGACCTCCGCCTCCTCGTCCCTCTCCTTCCTCCTCTGGGACCTCCGCCTCCTCGTCCCTCTCCTTCCTCCCTGGGGAACTCCGCCCTCCCCTCCCTCCACCACCCCACCTGGGCCCCTTGCCCTCCCCTCCCTCACAGCTCAGGCCTTGGGCTTTGCGTTGCTGTGCTCACAGCTCCCTGCTGGCTGTCCTGCTGTCGTAGCAAGTCTGCGCTGCTCACTCTCCTGAGTCCTGGGTCCTCCCGCTTCTCGCAGGTCCCTTGCCTCCTCCTGTCTCCTGCTGCTGGATGTGCAGTCCTGTGAGGGCCACGGGCTTTCTTCGGTTCTCGATGCGTCATAGCACCTAGAACTGGCCCTGGCGAGGCCTTGAGGCAAAAGCACATGCACGACTTCCAGGTGCTGAGAACAACCCTGGGAGCTGTGACCAGTTGGGACCCCAGTCCCCCAGGCAGCTGAAACCTCCCCACAGCCTGTGCAGCTGAGACCTTTCCCCTCTTAGCTGAGATACCCCGTTGGGCAGCTGGGACCCCCTGTAAGGCGACCGGGATCCTGGTCCCATGGGCAGCTGGGACCCCAGCCCAGGGCAGTGGAGACCCTACCCCAGGCTGTGGGATCCCTCTTCCCAGTCCTGGGGAGGCGGGCCTGGCTGATTCTCAGCGCTTTTCCAACATTATCCCCCAGAACTGGCACCCTGACCCAGCCCAGCAGGCACGGGACCGGTCCAACCCTCTGTGCCCCTGCTCTGTGCTGACACCCTCCTAGGACCTCTCCCCATGGGCAAAGAAAAGAAAAAAAATAGAGGGACCTGGAGAACGTGGGATACTTTGGGTAGAAAGTGAACACGTCCTCCTTCCAGGAAACTCTTCTCCTCTCCACAGGGACTCGGTTTCCACTGCAGATGCTGGGGGCGGGCAGCCGTGCATGGCTCGGTGTCCTGCCAGGTACGACTGGTCCCCGTTCGCGCCGATGACGTTTTGAAGCCACTCTTTCTCACCATGAAGATGACAGACCAGGGTGTGGAGTGTGTCGTAATGCAGAGGAGTGTCACTTTGCTGTGGTCATGGCTCAGAGGAGCTGCTTCTCCGTGGATACCGCCTTCATGACGCTGACCACACCATCCCAGCCTTTGCCGCCTGCTTCTGCCAGCCTGGCTCTTCCCACACACATTTCTATCACATAACAAAGAACGGGACCCTCCAGTGCCGTGGGAAACCAGGCTCTCACGTGAGTTCTTTGGGAAAACGAGAGCTGGGAAAGGAGAGGGTGAGATGAGAAAACACACAGTGAGTTAGTCCCCTCACAAGGAAACGAACAAACTCCATGAAAACGTGACTTTGCAGGACAAGAGGCAGGACCCCGCAGCCTTCAGTGATAACATAAGAGGACCCCGGTTGAAATCCTGGCCACAGCAAACTGTTCTTTCCACTCTGAGCTCCCCAGACCTCCATCCACCCAGATAGGTTTAGCTGCCCCGTGGAGACCGGCCCCGTGGACCTTTCCCTCCAAGCCCAGATGGTGGCCAGGACAGCCAGGTGGTGGGAGGCGCCCCACAGGCCCCTAGAAGATGAGAGACCCTAGTGGGGAGGAGAGACCCAGCCCCCTGGGGGCACAGGGAGTGCTGCAGACAGGGAGGACTTCCTAGGACGAGAGCTTTTCCACCGGTTCTCTCTGGGCCTGGGGAGCCTCCGTCCTCGGTCCTGAAATGAGGTGGTCCCCCCTGACCAGGGGGCTTTGGCTCCTGGTGTTTCCTGGTCCGTCACGAAGGTCCTTTTCCTTTAAGTGCCGGCTGGAGCCTGAGCGCTCCGAGGGAGCCCCGTCTGGCCACCTTGCTTTCAGCAAACCGAGTGGTTTCATCTGGATACACATGTGTGCATCTTGTATCCAAGTATGTAGAATTGTAAAAATGAAAGAATGATCTGTAAAACTTTTAGAATGTTTTCCCTTTGAGGGTCGAAAGGGGAAAGGGTGGAGGGGATGAGGCAGAAGCTCAGGTTCTCTGAGCAGCCCCAGCTTTGTTTAGAGGCAACTTTGATTCCTCATCAGTATTTTACATAATTATGAAAGAATCAATCCCTAAAAATGGAAAGCAAAAACAAGCAACAGCCTAACTATGCATCAAGTGATTGCAAAACCACGCTGATGACTCCTGTTTCAAAGACAATAAAACACGGAGATGTGGCTGGAACTCCCCGATGGGGCAAAAGCTGGGAAAATAGAAAACAAAGGGCCCTCGACATCCTGCTGTGTCCGGGGTCCATGCTACCATGGGCAGCATTAGTGCTGGTGCCCTGGGCCCTGGGTGCGAGTGAGGGGAAAAGTAATGGGTTCTAAGGGCAGTCAGCTTGGAAATAGAGGTTTTCAGCTCAGGAGAACAAAGACACAAAGTAGGAGGCGAGGAGTTACCTAGAACCTTTTTCAGACGGAGTCTGACTGTCGCCCAGGCTGGAGTGCAGTGGTGTGATCTTGGCTCACTGCAACCTCTGCCTCCTGGGTTCAAGCTACTCTCTTACCTCAGCCTCCCAAGTAGCTGGGATTACAGGTGCACACCACTGCACTTGGCTAATTTTTGTATTTTTAGTAGAGACAAGGTTTCACCATAGTGGCCAGGCTGGTCTCGAACCGCTGACCTCAGGTGATCCACCCGCTTCTGCCTCCCAAAGTGCTGGGACTACAAGCGTGAACCACCGCGCCCGTCCATGTTTCTTAATAAAACACAATGTACGAGGACGGTGTCTTTATTCTGAAAAGCACCAGTTTATACAAAGTACAGGAGACAGAGGAACCTGACTCAACAGTGATTCACCATCCAACCCCTCGGCAGGGAGACGCGGGGAGGACCTGAGCTGGGCTTCCGCAGGGAAAGGCTGGGAGGACCTGAGCTGGAGAGCATGGCCACTTCCAGGGCCGCTTGTGTTTTTCTTTTTCTTTTTTTTTTTAGACGGAGTCTCACTTTGTCACCCAGGCTGTAGTGCAGTGGTGCGATCTCAGTTCACTACAACCTCTGCCTCGTGGGTTCAGGCGATTCTCCTGTCTTGGCTTCCTGAGTAGCTGGGATTATAGGTGCCCACCACCACACCCAGCTAATTTTTGTATTTTTAGTCGAGACGAGATTTCGCCATGTTGGTCAGGCTGGTCTCGAACTCCTGACCTCAGGAGATCAGCCGCTTCAGACTCCCAAAGTGCTAGGATGACAGGTATGAACCGCCACGCCTGGCCTGGGTGGCTGGTTTTAGTCAATGCCCACACAGGGTCTGGCACCTTTGACCTTGGCAAAGCCTGCGAGCCTGACTGTTTCCTTAGCTGGCCTGTGCTGTGGACTCATCTCTCCAGGGACCTGCTCTCCCTTACCCTGCTCTGATCAAGGGTTTGGCTCCAACTCAAACCACCATTGCCCCTGCTGAGGATGGAGTGTTCGTGCCCCATGAAATTCGTAGGGGGATCTATCCTCCATTGCAGTATGTTAGGAAGTGGGGCCTTCGGGAGGGGACGACGCCAAGAGGGTGCAGCTCTCGTGATGAGATTAGGGCTCCTATGAGAAGAAACACCAGAGCCTCCTCTGTCTCTGCTATGTGAGGACACAGGGAGGAGGGGCCGTCCGTGAACCAGGAGGGAGCCCTCCCTGCACCCCACCGCTGCCGGCATCCTGACCTCAGACCTCCAGCCTCCAGACCTGTGAGGAACCCATGTCTGTTCTTGGAGCCCCCCAGCCTGTGGCATTTTGTTATTCCAGCCTGAGTTGGCTAAGATACCCCGGAAAGGGAGGACTTTGTCCCCTCTCCCCAAAAATAGTCCACACTTTACCTTTGGCTTTGAGACTAACGTTCTAATTTAGCAATCTAAAGCCTTATGATTTTTTTTCACTCTACTTGATTTTTGCTTTGTTTTGCTTTCTGATGTTTTAATTACCAAAGTAGTGTATGCTCATTGTAGCAAGTCAAATAATGTGATGAAAAAGTTAGCGATCTCCCTCCCTGCCGTCAAACACACCTGTGAGGTGCAACGTGAGAAACTTGGTTAATCATTAATCTGTCTCTGTGCCTTTCTCTGTGCGCGTGCAAACACACACACACACCTCACATTACACATATGCGGGGGCTTCTTTTCTGTCTCATTATTTTTAAGCAAAACCAGGACCCGTCCCACACTGGACTCTTAGAACACGATCTTCTCTGCTTCACATCTCCAGCTGCTGCTGAGCCAGCTCTTTTGGGGGACAGCTGACCTCAGGAGATCAGCCGCTTCAGACTCCCAAAGTGCTAGGATGACAGGCATGAGCCGCCGCTCCTGGCCTGGGTGGCTGTTTGCACATCAGCAGTATGGGGACCAGGGACCCTGGAGTTGGCCGTGGCTTCACATAAAGGAAAGCCCCTTCCTCCCGAGGCTGGCTGAGGACAGGCGCCGTGTTCCCCTCAACGTCTGCCAAAGGCAGGCAGCCGGCAGGGCTGCAAGGTTTTGTCCTCATAAAAAGGCTTCAATAAACACCCCTAAACCCCTATGGTAATGCACAAATGCTAAAACGCCTGCGTGATACTTTTCCCCTGGCCCCCGGCCCCCGCCCCACTGAGCAATCACTGGATAAATCACATTCACTTTTAATTTAGCGGACACGGCCAGATAAGATTCTCAAAAGATCATTTCAGTATGCACTTCTGCCAGAAACATGAACGAATTCCCCGCACCCTCAGCAGCTCCAGAGGTGCGGAGTTCTGACGTTTGCTGTTCCAAAGCGGAGAAGCAGGCTCTGCCGTTGCCAGACTTCACATTTCCCTAACCCTGCACCGTGCCTCATTTTAAATTCTTATTAGTTGTTCGTGGATCGTCTTTGGCACGTGGCTAGTTCCTGTTCTTTGCTATTTTCCCCATTGCATTGCCTGACTTTTTCTCAACATTAAGTAAGAGAATTTGGTCTATGAAGGATACTAACCCTTTATCATATGAACTGCAAACATTTTTCTCAGTCTATCACTTGTTATATTGCTATAATTTGTACTTGCCATGTAAAAATACCTAATTTGACATTGTAAAATATATTTAACTTTTCTTTAAGGTTTTGGGTTTTCTGTTCTGGTTAAGGGAAGATCTCCCAACTTCCAGGTTACAAAAATAGTATTTCAAAACTTCTTTCTAATACTTTGTTGTTCTATTTGTAGCATACTTAAGCTTTCGTGCTGTTACATCTTTTTTCTTTCTAAAGTAGAGGGCTCTGTTTGTTTTCGTTCAGCCGGAAGACGCCTCAGTGCTCAGCCAGCCCATCGCCTTCCTCTATAATGTTTAATTTGCATTTCGTGCCTTAGGTCTTAGATCCCAAGTCACTTCCTCAGAGCTTTGAACGCCCAACTTAATTAGCTCCTTTTCCTGCTTGATCCAAATCAAACTGGAAGACCGAGTAAGTGCATACGGTTCCTTTCCACTCAACATTTGTCCAAATTGAGAAAATATAAGTTAAAAATAATAAATCATGGCCAGGCGCAGTGGCTCATTCCTGTAATCCCAGCACTTTGGGAGGCCGAGGCAGGCAGATTGCCTGAGCTCAGGAGATCGCCACCAGCCTGGGCAACATGGTGAAACCCTGTCTCTATTAAAATACAAAAAATTAGCCTTGCGTGGTGGTGTGCGTCTGTAATCCCAGCTACTTGGGAGGCTGAGGCAGGAGAATTGCTTGAACTCTGGAGGCAGAGGTTGCAGTGAGCCGAGATGACGCCATTGCACTCCAGCCTGGG
>NW_026652292.1:1306713-1322795 GCF_009828535.3 Hylobates moloch
GGCCTCCCGAAGTGCTGGGATTACAGGTGTGAGCCACCATGCCCAGCTCATTATCGCAAAATTTTAATTTGTATCAGAAGTGATATCTGAGAGTCTAATGCATTCATAAAATTAAACAAACAGGCCCCACCGAAAACAAAGATTAAAAGACTATCAGAAATTAAAAATCTGAACATCTCCTCCAGCAAAAACTGCAAGAACAAGTCAAGTCAGCAGCATGAACATGGCTGAAGCCCAGATTAATGAACTGGAAGTTATGATCAAAGAAACCTCTCAGGGTGCAGAGAGGAAAGTAAACAGACACTGATGTTCACTGTGTGTGTTTTACCACAATAAAGAAAATTCAGAGGAGATGACACTTACACACAATCCAGGGTATCCAGCGTTTCTCTAGGATTTCCAGGAAAGAAAACAGAAAATTCTAGGAAGAATAACAGAGAATTAATAAAAGATCTCAGAGCTGATACGATACAAAGCACTGGCTTTGACTCAACAGGGGTAAAGAGGTTAAACAACACAGTCAGGTGGTCCCAGACCAGTAAGCTCTGAGTCTCTATTCTACCTGAGACTGAAACACCAAAGACAAGAGAAAGCATTGCCATCTTCCAGAGAGAACAGACAGCTTACCTAGAAAGGAAGAAAAGCAAACATACATCAGACCCTCCTCATCGTGTTGCTGGATACCAGGAAGAACAGTGAGCCTGTCCAGGGGCAATTTCAGTATCCATTAAAATTAAATCAGTCTCATCTTTTCCTGTTTTATTTCTAGGTAACTTTCTTAGAAATATACTTGCAAATGGACCAAAAAAAAAGAGAGAGACATATGCAAGGATGCTCTTTGAAGCTTTGTTTATGTGAGAGAAAAACTAGCACACACATGGCCGTGAATAGGGAAAGTTACAACAGGTCTGCTGGGTTTGTACGATGGAGGGCCAGGCAGCCGTTTAAAAGAACAAAGTAGAACTGCGCACACTGCTGGGGCGGGATCGTCAGGACGGCCAAGGAGCTACAGAGAAGTCAGGTCCCATCTAAAATATATTTCTACAAATATATTAATATTAATAAATATTCTTAATAAATATATCCTCTCTCTCTCTCTCTCTCTCTATATATATATATATGTATATATATATGGATTTTTTTTTTTTTTTGAGACAAGGTCTCATTCTGTCACCCAGGCTGGAGTGCAGTGGTGTGATCTCGGCTCACTGCAACCTCCACCTCCCTGGTTCAAGCAGTTCTCCTGCCTCAGCCTCCCAAGTAGCTGGGATTACTGGTGCCCTTAGATGCTTACTAAGGTCCCCTGTGGAGGTTTTGGGAAATGCCCTGCTGGTCTGAATTCTGTGCACACTGAATGCTCAGGATGCCAGGGAGCCTGGTGGATGGGATTGGGTGGGGCTTGAGGCAGGTGTTTGCTAACTCCCAGGGTACCAAGGGTGGTCTCCCAAGCAAGTCCCATCAGGCCCTGTGACAAAGGCCCTGTGACAAAGCCTCAATGGGCGGGAAGGGGCGGGCCCCTCTACTGTGGGGCTGGGGAGTGACCACCTGCTTTTGTAAATGGAATCACCTTGAGAGGTGGCCACACTCATCGTTCACTCATCGTGTGAAGCTGCATTTGAACAAGAGCAGAGCTGGGCAGTGGAGACAGAGCCTGTGTGGTCTGCGAGGTGGAAAGTACTTGCTCTCTGACCGTTTAGGAACAGGCCTGCTCCCCTGCCCAGGGCATCTGTATCCTGCGGAAGCTACAGGTCACCTGCAACTCAAGCCTCGGGTGCCGAGAGTCTCAGGGAGGAGACTCCAGGACCCCAGGAGTAGAAACTTTTGCAAAGAAAAGTAACTTTGTATTTTCTATAAAAGGGTTATACAATATCATTTAATTATTCCAAGCCCGTGGTAAAGCCCACATTCTCACATTCTCCTGGTGCTGTCAGCCCATTCCAATGAGAGGGTGTTTATTTTGACAAATGCAGTGTCTTACTGAGAACTGTTAAAAATTAATATTGAGTTTAAATATGAAAAGTGATTGTTGCACGTGACTAGTAAATTCCACATTATTTGAACTCTTTAAGGGTCTCCTTTCTTTCCAAATACATTTTCCATCCAAAATGTGAACACAGTGTTAAGTCTTTACAAAATAGTTTAAAAAATATTGTTTTAAAAAGTCCATTCTTGCTTAGAGTTTGGCAGCAGAACAAAATGAAATCCCATCCAAATGAAATGTTTTACCATGTTCAGTTCCATAATGAAAAGCTGGCGAAGTCAATGGGATGGGGAGGGGGTGGCAATCACATTTGGTTTAATTTATAACAAGAAATCCAATCCAATTTTAAATTCAGGAAATACTAAAATGCAGACTGTGAAGGCCAACTCCATGTGGACTGCGCAGCCCATAATAGTCGGCTGATTTAAAACCTGACCAATGTGAACTACCCAACTAACGAGACTTGAAAAACCAGTATAATTAATTAATAAAAGTAAATGTAATAGTTAGAAACGTACTGAAATAAAAGGGAGCATTAGAAGTAAGTATTCTCAACAAGCTGCAAATGCGCCCCTCAGCAGGGCTCGCCACGCTGGTGGCCCCTGAGTCCTTAGGGAGAAGGGCTGTGGCCTCCCGACAGGGACCCTGGCAGCCTCACGGGGGAGGATTTTGTTCATCGGTCCCCTTGCTCTCCGATTGTTTGCAAGCGAGGACTGAAGGAGAAATCCTCGTGACTTCTGTGGTCTAGGTTAGAGTGACACAGACTCACTGTGCGGAGACCGGAAAGCCTGCTCTTGCCCTATAGGTTCAGCCACACTCCTCCGACTGGGGTCTGGGTGAGGAGCGAGGAGCCAGGCCCTGGGGCGGGGAGAGGGGTTTGTGGTGCTGTCTCGGCTCGGGCTCCAGCAGTGCCTCTGGGGCAGGTCCTGAGTTCCCAGATGCCGTCGGGGCTCTCCCAGGCGGCGTGGACTCTGTGGTTCTGCACGTCACAGACTCTTTGGGGGTGTCCACAGCCCTTTGCGCTTGAGGCTGGTCTGACAGGCTTGGCAAGGGCAGAATCACACCAAGTTCACGCGGCAGCCTCAGCCACCTGGTTGCTCCGTCTACAGACTTGATAACCGAGGGCCCAGTGGTCTCCTCCCAGGTCATCTGCTCAAGCCCCAGGCAATGTCAGGTTGCTCGCTGCTCGTGGCGTGGTCCCTGGGCGGCCACGTCTCTTCACCTGGAACCCACCAAATCAGCATGTGCATTTCAACAAGTTCCGCCTTCCACGTCTGAAGCTCCCCCCTCAGACTCCCCTGCTGGCTCCTTCTGCACCAGCCCTCGGAGGCAGTCACTCCCAACCCCCAAAGCCTCCTGTGCACCCTGTGACCCTCAGAAACACCTCTCCACATGGTGACCACTGCCCGACTCCCACCTGCCCACTGCACCTGCCTCCGTTTGTCTCGCCGGCCATGCAGGCGCAGCTCAGAGTATCCCCCGTTGCCTGCTCTCCTGGAGGGGCGCCTGGCCACAGGGGTGGTCACTTATGTTCTCACAGTCATCTTAGGTTCCAGAGGCAATGGCTTTTAGTGTCAGAACCCATCAGATTAAGGAATGAGGTATATTAGATATTTTTAAAAATTAACACTTTTATTTTTTTCTCATCATAACATTTAAATGATCTAGAAGTTTACCAAGTAAAAGCGAGAGCCAATCCTCACACCCTCGGGCAAATCACCAGCTTCCCCAGAAGTGGCCTCCGGTAGCTGTTCTGTGTGCACCTTTTTTTTTTTTTCTGAGATAGAGTCTCACTCTGTTGCCCAGACTGGAGTGCAGTGGCACAGTCTTGGCCCACTGCAACCTCCGCCTCCTGGGTTCAAGAGATTTCGGCTAACTTTTGTATTTTTAGTAGAGACAAGGTTTCACCATGTTGGCCAGGCTGGTCTCAAACTCCTGACCTCAGCTGATCCACCTATCTCGGCCTCCCACTGTGCTAGGATGACAAGCGTGAGCCTCCGCACTCAGCCCCTGTGTGCACCTCTGTGTGTATGTGCTTGTGCATGTGAAACTCTATTTTTAAGTATGAACGGGATCTGACTGTTCTACAGAACAGTCTCATGTGTTTACCCTCTCAACACGCCTCGCACAGCAGCATGCACAGTTGTTTTGTCCTGTTAAATGGCTGCCTGACCCGCCATCATACGGACTCAGCAACACTGGTGGAGCTTTCTCTATTCACGGCCAGGGTTCGGCACAGCAGGCGAGGGGAGCTGGAGCCACTGCGCTGAGTGGAGGAGGCAGAGGCAGAGGCAGAGGCAGGGGTGTTGCTGCAGCCCAGGGGTCCCTGTCGGAGGCTGGACGCAGGCAGAGCTGACCCTGCTGGTGACAGTGGCTCCTGTGTAGAGGTCTGTCCCCGCAGAGGGCTGTGAACTAAGGGGAGGAGAGGACTGGCCTCACGTGTATTTTCCGAGCAACCTTCTCCCAGTCAGAACGTGTAAAAGCAATGCCCGGTTTCCTTACCCATTCACCACTCTTGACCATCTCCACATGGCAGACGGTGTGTGCAGCCGACTATCAGCTCTGCCCAAGCTTTCGTGACTGCCCCCACTTCTGACAGTCAGCACGTAGCATGGAGTGGTACAGATTTCCAACTGACCAGCTTCCCCGTCAGGGAGATGAGCTCTGATCCAGGACTTGGCCGGACCCAGGGAAAGGAAATGGGAGTGCTCACAAAGCAGGGTCACGCCCTGGCCTGGCAAGGTCGGCAAAGCCAGCCAGTGACCGTGCCCAAAGGATGAGGACAGTTTAAGTCTCAGATATAGACTTGAAGCCAGAGATTTTCAGCCCTAGGTGTGGCTGCCTCCCTCCTCTCCCTGGAAGCCACACTGAGGACCCCACACTGAGGACCCCACAGGGACCCTCAGGAAGCACCTGCTGGGTTTGGGGTTTCCTCCTGAAGCAAAACATCCTCCCAGATTCGGAGAGAGAGCAGCAGTGGCACTGGTGTCTCCAGACCTGGCAGCTCATAGCCTTCTCTTCCTATCCCTGGGTTTAAAGTTGAGTTTGCAGCCACGCAGGCAGCAGCTGTTTCTCAGGTGCATTTTGTTGTATGACATTGACCTGCATATCTTGTTCTGGACTCCCAGATAGACCCCTCAGAAAAGCTGCCTGTCCTCCTCCCGTTTCCTCATCCTTTCTCTCTGACTGTGGATACCTCTCTAGACACAGAGGGTGGCCGGGACCAGCTCTGCACAGCATGTGGTGGCCTTGTGTGTCATGCGTGTGGAGGAAAGGCTCTTTCTCCCTGCGGTCTCCTGGCATTCCCCAAATCCTGCTGCTGTTTGAATCTCAACCTGGAGCCCTGTTGGCCTGAGAATCTCCACTGAAGTCTGAGAGTTACAAGCCATTGAGGGCCGTGGAATGAGGGCCTGACTCTCTGCGTCCTGCTCCGGTGGAAATGGATGGAGACCACACCCCCGAGCCCTGCTGGGGGGCCTGAGAGACACGAGCAGAACATGCCCTTCTCTGCTGGAGGCTGTGTCATTCAGGAAGCGACGTTTATGTCCTCGGGTTCACATGCGGCCTCCTGTCCAGCTGGAGGACGGGGAGCTAGAGAACGGGTCAGCCGCAAGGCCCCGCGTGTCCATAGAGGGCAGTCTTGGTTTACCGAACGGATACTACACTCCAAATTGCATTTGTTCTCACTTAGTAGAAAAATATGCTATAAATTTGCCATTACAACACAATCAACATGTCTTTTTTATGAGGAGTGTCATACAGCCAATTATTTGTGTTTCTGTTACAGCTGTGTGTTGTTCCTTTAGAACAAACAGTACTCCCTTTCTGCTGCAGAAACAGCATTTGTTGGTTTGAAATGAAACCTAGTAGCAAAAAAGTTGAACGCTGCTGGATGGCGAGAACACCCTGAGCGCACCGGGTCTTGGTAGAAGAAAATGGGGAGGCAGCAGCTCGTCGCCTCTTCTTCCTTGACAGTAGAGTGGGCGAAGCTGCGTCCGTGAGAGGAGGAATCGGGGCAGAGAGCCTCCATGTCCACAGCCCTGTTGTTTTCTCTTGTAATGTCCTCCTCCATGGGGCCCCAGGAGGACAAAGCTTGTCCCTTGGCACCACCAAGGCTGAGGACACCAGGGCAGGAGCCCCAGGCTGAGGACGGGGCTGGAGATGAGCGGCTGTAAAGTGAAGCGGAGCCCTGACCACAAACGCAAGGCCCGCGGGAGTCAGCACGTGCTGCCGTTTTAGCCGGGTAGCCCCTTTGATTGTAAAATCACAGAAGGCCCATGAGCAAGCTTCGTAGTTAAAAAAAGTAGGTTGCAAAGAAAAGTGATGAGTCCCGGGAAAGGACTCCTTCCTGGGCCTCCACGAGACACGGGCTGCCTCGGAGGAGGAGCCGCAGCAGGAGAGTTGGTCGCTTTTCTCTCGAGACGCAGCCCCACTTGTTTTATATTTGACTTTTATGATTTTTATTTGCATTCCTGTACCACTCTTTACTATAAAAACAAGCGGGGAGCAAATAACCCCACGGCTCCGGCACCTCCTCGCTCTCTTCACCCGGTCGCCTGAGTTGGAGTCCTGGGGTCGTCCCCGACTCCTCACGTCCCCGCCTCCACCACCACAAGCCCGACCGTCCTCCCCTTGGGTTCTGCTTCTCCAACATCATTGCCAAAACCTCACTCATTACAAATTCCAACTTTGTCCCAGAATAACAAGCACAGCTAGGATTGTTGGCCACTTGCTGGGCTGTGGTCCCTACCCTGTGCTGGCTGTTTGGCACAGATGCTCTTTAACCCTCCTAAGAAGCATCCCCAGGAGCCCCTCCTCCTTCTCCTGGCATGTCTGGATTCTCTGCAGGTATTTGGGGTGATACACCCACCTGTCTTTCTTCCCCCACAGGTGCTGGGTTCCTGAGGCAGGGGCTCAATGCGCATGGTCTTAGCATCTGACCAGTGCCAATAAGTGACAGCAATGTGGTGCCTGACTGATTTATGAAAGAACGCATCAGGCATGAGCTGGACCTCAAGCTCTCTGCATTCCTCCTGGGTGGCCGCCTTAGTCTGCATCTGTCTCCACCAGGGAGGAAGGTATGCAAAGCTACAGAACCACATGGGGTGGGGCCACAGCACGGGCACCTCTCAGCTCCCCCCAAGTGAAACTTGCTTCGCGGAACCAGGTGTCAGGTGGAAATGTTCTCTTTGGCACCACTGATCCCACGTGGAGGAGGAGGGGCGGGGGCTGTTGCAGAAGCCCAGGTGGGAGCTGCACAGCCCTCTGGCCAGGTGGGGGATGGCTGGCCTCTGTTCGGCACAGCCCGCTGCTGGCTACACATCTCACAGGTCTTGTCCTAGCCTGTTTCTCCCACCATCTCTCAACAGTTAGGGAGGTTATGTTTTTAAAGATGTTTTTGCTGACTTCAGTGGTATGACAGACTCCCAGAGACCAACCCAGTCGAAGGATTTGAACCCCTAGGGGTCTGTCCCCCCTTGAACCTCCTACAGGGTGGGAGTTGGGCCATTGCCAGGGCTGGGTCTGGTGCTCTGTGAGTTAAAGACCACGCTGTCTGCCTCTTGGTCTTCCTGTCATCCTTTGTTCCTCATAGTTGCAAAATGGTTGCTGGAGCTCCAGACGTGGCCCACATCTTCCTTTTGTCAGAGCCCTTCTGACGGTGAATTTTGTGTATTGACTTGGTGGGGCCCTGGTGCTCAGCTGTTGAGTCAAATGCCAGCCTAGATGTTTCTGGGAAGTATTTTTTAGATGTGATTAACATTTAAGCTAGTAGACTTTGAGTAAAGAGATTACCACCTCCCCTCCCACCATTGTATGGTGGGCCCCATTCAATCAGTTGAAGGTCTTAGGAGCAAAGACAGGTTTCTCCTCAAACCTGTACCACAGACTTCCTGCCTGTGTTACTAGTTAACCCAGCAGATTCCAGACTCAAGATTGCAGTGTCATCTGGGCTGGGTGCGGTGACTCATGCCTGTAATTCCGGCACTTTGGGAGGCTGAGGTGGGCAGATCACTTGAGGTCAGGAGTTCAATACCAGCCTGGCCTACATGGTGAAACCTCGTCTCTACTAAACATTAGCCAGGCATGGTGGTGTGCACCTGTAGACTCAGCTGCTTGAGAGGCTGAGGCAGGAGAATCGCTTGAACCTGGGAGGCAGAGATCACAGTGAGCTGAGATTGCAACACTGCACTCCAGCCTGGGTGACAGGGCGAGACTCTGTCTCAAAAAAACAAACAAACAAAAAATAGAGTGCAACAGCAGCTCTTACTGAATTTCCAGCTTTCTCTGGAGAGCTCTGATTACATCAGCCCTGGATCCATTCCTGCTCCCACCTAGAGGGCAGGTGGCCCATCCCAGGTGTGGAAAACTCAGGTGTCTCATCACACCTGTCCCGCCTCCAAGGTGGAGATGAAAGAAGGGGTTGTGGTGTCCTTTGGTTTCCTCCCCCAGGTCTGCAATCCAGATGTGGTGGAACCAAAGAGAACCAGGGCATCCAGAGTGTCCTCACCCCGTGCCCAACAGCATACCCAACGTCATGGTGGGGTGACAGTCCCATGCCTCAGTCATCACCACACCACGTCACCATGGACAGGGTGGTCTCAGGAAATCAGACATGAAAGCAGGAACCCAGCTTGCAGGCTTGGAAGTTTTCCCCGAGCGTTTGGTATTAGATTTGCTTGCAAAGTGCTCAGATAACTAGGAAAATAGCAAGATTTTCCAGTATTTCCCAGTCCCTAAAATTCAGTTTCTGCTTCACTGCACATGATCTCACCAAGAAGGGGATTAATACAGTTTTAAGATCTTTTCGCTGTTATAGTCATCACTTTCCTTCACGTGTGACTATGTGTGAAAAAACAATAAAACCATTTTAAGAAAAAAAGAAACATTTTGTTGATTGAACTGGAAACTAATTCTTATTTGAATCTGTTATATTTCTAGATACGTAAATAATTTATTCATAGAAATGGAATAAAATATTCTTATAAATAGAATCCACAAGGCTAATTTAGCATAGTATTGCTCATACACAGAAAATGCTGGTACTCTAAACAAGCAGAAAATATGGTCATTTTCAAAATAAACTCCATGCTTTACACACAGAATTTTCTGTGTTAATTAAAATTCTGAAAAATCAGATGTTATAAAAAGGTAGCTTTATTTACTTTTTCTTCTGAAGTAGAGAAACAGACATTTCAGTTTGGCTAAGATATTATTTTGGTTGGGAGTGAGAAAAAGAGATAAAAAAATTCCTCGTTAAAAAGCAGCAAAACCAATAGAAATTAAATCTTATAAAAATAAGAGCCACATCTGGAGAGAGAGCTCACAGCCAAGTGGGGGTTTCCCTGGCGGGGTGCGCAGGGCTCCTTCTAGGTGAGGTGAACTCTCTGGTTCCATGCAGAGGTGAAAGGATAAGCTATGAGCTACTGCAGACAGGTGTTGTGGAGGGAGGCTGATCCCTGGGAGGGCCCTGTGTGTGGGGCGGCCCCCCCAGGCCTGAGAAGGACCAGGGGAGAGTTTCTTGGGGAATACTTGAAAGCATCTCTGTATTTTTAATGGTTTACATGGATTTTACAGAGATGAAGAGTGAGCCAGAAGGAGCCCCACTGAGGGTGGGTGGGCTGTTGCAGTGGAGGCCGGCCCAATGCCCCCTCCTCCACCCAAAGGGGAGGCTGGCCCCATGCCCCCTCCTCCACCCACAGGGGAGGCTGGCCCCATGCCTCCTCCTCCACCCACAGGGGAGGCTGGCCCCATGCCTCCTCCTCCACCCACAGGGGAGGTTGGCCCAATGTCCCTCCTCAACACACAAGGGAGGCCAGCCCGATGCCCCATCCTCAACCTGCAGGTCCCCTCCTCCACCAGTCTGGGGCCCTGGGCTGAGGGAGCCCTGGGCTGAGGGAGCACGCAGGGCCCAGCCAGGGACCCCCAGGCGCAGCTGCCCACAGCTGCTTTTGTCCAGGGGCTCATGGGGCGCTGGTCCCTGAACTGTGGGTGATGGACAGGTGTAGGCAGTTTTAGGAAGGCCATAGTCTGGGTTCTGGAGGTCCACCCAGGTGGAGCAGGACCCCTGCCATGGGGTCTAGAGAGCCTCATCTAACCCAAGGAAGAAAAGGTATGTGGATCAGAAGCCAGGTGGGTGGCACAGACCAGCCAGATGGGATCAGGAACCAGGGAAGACAAGGGGGGTGCCCGGCTGTGGGGGCACTGCACTGACGTTGTTGCTTTGGGCATCAAGGCTGAATCTGGGCCCTGCCCACGGGGCTTCCAGGGTCAACTCAGATGTGTCGAGGGGGCTGCTCTGCAGCCGAAGGTCACACAGGGTCACTTCTATCCAGGGAAAGGAATTCAGGAGCAGACAATACCCGCCCACCTGCAGCCAGCGTGGCGTCCAGGCGGAGTGGAGCCCACAGATGCCGGCTGGGGGATGAGCTCACAGCCACCCTCGTTGTCACGGAGGCTGTGGGGTGTGTAGGTGGGGCTGAGGGGCTCCTGCCATCCCTTTGCTGCTAGCCAGGACTTGATGAGGGGAGGGGAGCTGACTTCCTAGAGATCGCACCACGTGCCGTCCACCATTTCTGAAGAACCCACCGATGAGGACCAGCCCCGGTGGTTACAAGAAATTGGTGCCTGGCAAGACGCCAGTGACGTCCCACTCGATCACTCGGCAGGTCCCACCACACCGCTGGACCGCACCGCTGGACAGCACGGCAGGACCGCACCAAGGGACCGAACCGCAGGACCGCACCGCTGGACCTCACAGCAGGACCGCACCGCTGGCCCGCACCTCTGGACTGCACGGCAGGACTGCACCGCTGGCCCGCACCGCTGGACCGCACCGCAGGCCCGCACCGCTGGACAGCACCGCAGGACCGCACCGCTGGCCCGCACCTCTGGACTGCACGGCAGGACCGCACCGCTGGCCCGCACCTCTGGCCCGCACCGCTGGACCGCACCACCGTCCTGGCAGGTGAGCATGCAGCCTGGCGCTCCCTAGCGACGACCCTGGTCAGACTTCCAGGAGCGCCCCTGCGGGTAAAGTCACAAGTATGCTCTGTTCTGGGCTCAGCAACTGAGCCTCAGGAGAGACTGAGTGGCCTGGGGCCAGGTCCTGAGTCCGAGGAGCAGCTGGCTGGGCTCTCCCTCGGCCACGAAGCAGCTCACACGGAGGGCAGGAGCAGAGCCTCCTGACCCCGGGCGGAACCCCACAGGAGGGCCTCCCTGAGGCCGATGTCTCTGGCTCCACCTCCCGCAGTGTTCGCTGGAGCCCGTGGCCATGCAGGGCCACACGGACCCAGGGGCTGCGCAGAACTGGGGCCCTCGTGCACCGTGGGTGGGAATGCAACGTGGTGCCGCTGCTGTGGAAAACCACAGGGCAACTCCTCAAAAAGTTAACACAGAATCTCTATAGGGCCCAGCAATCCCACCTCTAGGCCTATACACAAAAGAATCGAAAACGGGGGCTCCAAGAAGTACGTGTACACACAAGCGCATAGAAACCGCATGTGCAGCAGCCCAGAGACAGAAGCAGCCCAGACGTCCCCCTGACGGCTAAACTGACGGCTAAATGGATAATGGGGCCTTCATAGAAGGGAATATGTTTCCGCCACAGCAAGGGACGCCGCACCGACACGGGGAACCGCACGAGTGAACCTAGAGACACAGTGCTCAGTGGGGTTCGCCAGACACACAAGGCCACAGAGTGCACAATTCGTTTTACATGTAATATCCAGAACCGGTAATTCCGCAGCGACAGGGGGCTGCCTGGGGCTGGGAGAGGGGAACGGGAATGACTGCTCGTGGGTATGGGGTTTCCTTTTGGGGAGATGAAGATGTCCTGAAGCCAGAGGTGGCGGCTGCCCACAGCGAGTGTGATAAATGCCATCGAGTTGCTCACTCTAAAAGGGTTAATTTTGTGTTGTGTGAATTTCACCTCAGTTTTAAAAAGAAGAGGACCCTGCCCGGTCCCCCGAGGCCACCACGACCCCTGGAGGTATAAAATGTGCGTGCAAAGGGCTCACCCAAGCTCTGCCCTTCTGGGGTGAGCACAGCCCCGGCCAGCAAGCACCGTGCACTTTGGATCTTTCGAAGGCTCGCCATGGAGTGCTTTCCACACTTTTACTGTATTCAAGTTTTATTTTACAGAAAAGTGTTTGGTGGTTATGTGTGGACCCAAGGGTTGAGACACTGCTTGTTTGTTTTGAGGCATGTCGTCTGGTTTTTCTAAGGAGCTCTGAGAAGGGCTGGAAACCCGAATTCACGTAACCCCCACCTCGCCGGGTGGTGCCTGTGTGGCAGTAGCAGCCGCTGTGACAGCACGCACAGGTGGCGGAAAACCTGCACGGCTTCCTAGAGAAAGGTGAAAGTCAGGGCATGACACCCTGGCTGTGTCCTGAGGCACATCCAGCAGCCTCTCCTTTCTTCAGGCTTCTGGGGACGCCTGTTTTGTGAACACAAGTTCCCTTCGCTATCAGTAGTGCAGGTTTCTGAAAAGCTGTGGGGAAAATCTTCTACATGTAAATTTAAATATCAAATGAATGGAGGACACCTCAGTGTTTAATCAAACCCACCTTTTGTGGAAAAGAAATAATTCATTTGTGAAACAAATCACCAGTCCCAAAGCATCGGCTCCATGACACTGGCATTTTCTCTGCCACTCACTATGATTTTGACCTTGGACTTCACCTCCTCAAGCTTCAGTTTCCTTGTGGCTTGTTCCATAGTTTGTTCTCATGTGTAACTGTCTGAGGGAGAGGAGAGCTCCTTGGAATGGGGAGATGTACTTTAGATGGCTGATGGTGAAAGAAAAGGGGAAGGTAGCTGATGATAACGCACTACTGACCCAGGGTGTTATCAAAGAGTCAGAAGGAAACAGAGCCCCAAAGTTGCC
Organism: Hylobates moloch; assembly: GCF_009828535.3. NCBI lineage: Eukaryota > Metazoa > Chordata > Mammalia > Primates > Hylobatidae > Hylobates > Hylobates moloch. The sequence continues at coordinate 1,319,580 of NW_026652292.1, forward strand.
ATTTATTAAATACATTGAACTTTACTATAGCAAGTAAGAGGGTGTCTTGACCTATAAAACAGGGATCATAATTTTCATCTCACAGTGTTTTGTGGGGATGAGGTGAGATCATGGAGCAATGGTGAGTACACTCACGTTTTTGTGAACATTCCAGTTGGTGTGAACTAGCTCATCAAAGTCAACAACTGAATTCTATGCCTGTTTTTTACAGTGCAGAACAACCATGTGCAACATTTAAATGTAAGGTGACGCTGCAGTCGTTACAAGATGTGATTGATCAAGATTCATCCAGCTGCGTAGGAAAGCGGGGGGGGCCCACAGGAGGTCCCCTTGGCAGGGCTGGGAGCTCTGTCAGCAGCAGGACAGGGTCTCAGTCACAAGGGACTGGCCCAGGATCAGAAGGACCTCATGGGGCACATCCAGGCAAGCACCTGGCTCAGATCTCAGCCATGTGAGGGCTCAGCTTTCAGGGAGGGCTCGCGGGGGTGAGGCGGGAGTGCAGGTGAGTCCTGAGAGCCGCCACACAGCACCGAGGTTGTAGTAGGAGGAGCTGCGGGATGCATGCTCTCAGGCTTGTCACCGAATCAAACCAGGTCCGTTTGCTGGTGCACAGTGGAAAGCTGAACACTGAAGCACTGGGTTTTGCAGCAAGAAAGATTTTTTGCTAGTTGACTGGCCAGGAGACAGGAGGAAGTGCCCAGATCTGCCTCCCCGAGCTGGGGTTGGACCGGGTCTTCCAAGCATGCAGTAATGAGGTGTGCTGCCATGGGGCTGATGCTGGGGCCCCACTAATTGGATCCTGGATCCTCATTCGGTCCCCGTTCCCCAGCCCCAGTACTTAGGTTCCCCCATGTTGCACGTGTGGGTTGTCTGGGCATGCTCAGGTTATATGACCTTCAGCCTGGGGGTCCATGGCAACTGAAGAACAAGTCACAACTCCATTACACGGATGTTGAACCAGATTGGCCAGATGTGGCTATAAGCTGGGCATGGTGAATCCTGCCTCGGCCAGAATTATGTGCAGAGTTGGAAATGAATGTGTTGCCATGGGCTGAGCCCACGTGGCTGCCGGGTTCTGGGGGACGTGGACCCGTTTTGTGTATGTGGCTCATGCATCTTGCCAAAAGGTTCACTGGTGTGGTTTATCCTCAGCACATGTCCAGGGAGGCCAAGTGCAGTCACTCCACAGTACTTTTCTGAGCCTGCCAAGCCATTGCCACACCCGGGAGGCCTGGACACCCGCAGCCCTCATCAAATCAGCCCTTATACCTGGGCATTCATTATTCTCAGTCTGTGTCCCATGTGCCACACAGGTGGGGTGCTGGGAGTTCAGCTGCAGACACTCCAAGGTGCAGTGTTCAATATGAGTGAGGGAAACTGAAAAAGGAAATGAAGAAGGGGAAGGGGTAGCTTCTGGGACCTATTGGATAATGACTGTCCCTTAGATCCAAATCTGTCCACATATCCTCTGTAAAAGCACAAAGAAAGCAAACAAAACCACCCCCAACCAAACAGAACACAGAGAACAAATAACACAAACTTCAACTGACACATGAAAGATGAAACAAACATTTGAACCCATCAGAGCTGGCGAGGGGCCCACAGCAGAGCAGAGTGAGTTGGAGTGTGCTTGGAAGACAGGAGGGTTTGCAGTGCCCGTGTGTAAGAGGAAACCCATGACATTCACCAGAGGAGACGTCTGCTCCCCAAGAGAGGGACACAAAGAGGAAGTCTAAGGTGGATCAGAAAGCTGTGCTGGGAGCTGAAAGGACGATGCTTGGAATGTGCACAGGACCCATGGATGCAATCCTGTGTACAACTGTCTGGGGAGAAGAAAGATTCTTGGAAGGGGGAGATGCCGCTTCGATAAGGGCGCTACTGACCCAGGGTGTTATTGAAGAATCAGAAAGAAACAGGCCCCCAAAGTTGCCATTTATCAAACAAACTGAACTTTACTACAGCCAATAAGAGGGTGCTCTTAAACTAAAAAATTGAGTAAAACATCCAGACTCCCTCCACAACGCATCAGCTACTGCTGGTCCAGGAAAATCTGACACAAATAATCCTGAACAAAATAAGAAATCAGCATCCAGCCATAAAAATTGACTATAAGAGAGCCAAAATTGAGAATAAGAATGGAAATTTCAGCAGGAGAAAAACCTACCTCAAAAAATCCTCAAAGCTAATGAAAAGTGTACCACAACCTTCCAATATAAACAAGTAATTGCAGATTTAAAAAGTCATCACAAATCAGAGGCTCAAAAACTCAGAATACAAATAGATAAATACTGGAAGTTATAAAATTACAGCTAGCAACATTCAAGTAAGAAACTGAAGAAAAAGATAGAAATCATAACAGAAAGTAAGGATAAATTATGGGGTGCCGAAGGGAAAGCATATATAACCAAAAGCACAGTAAGAGACTTAGAGAACAGAAATAAGAAGATACAAATAAGAAATTAAAATGAAAATAAGGGAAATTAAAAATATGAGAAAATAATAAATATAAAAGCCTGTCAAAGAATATAGAACACAGATGCAATTGGAGTAATGAAAACTAAATTAACACAATGGAACAGAACTGATATTTAAAACTATAATTCTGGCCAGGCATAATGGCTCATGCCTGTAATCCCAGCACTTTGGGAGGCTGAGGCGGGTGGATCACCTAAGGTCAGGAGTTTGAGACTAGCCTGGCCAACATGGTGAAACATTGTCTCTACTAAAAATATAAAAATTAGTTGGATGTGGTGGCATGCACCTGTAATCCCAGCTACTCGGGAGGCTGAGGCAGGAGAATAGCTTAAACCAGGGAGGAGGAGGTTGCAGTGAGCCGAGATTGTGCCACTGCACTCCAGCCTGGGAGACAGGGTGAGACCTCATCTCAAGGAAACAAAAACAAACAAACAAACAAAAAAAACAAAACACTGTAATTCCATACCTATAATCTCAGCACTTTGGAAGGCTGAGGTGGGAGGATCCCTTGAGCTCAGGAGTCTGAGACCAGCCTGGGCAACATGGTGAAACCCTGTCTCTAAAAACAATATAAAAATTATCCAGGTGTGGTGGTGCACATCTGTGGTCCCAGCTATTTGGGAGGGCTGAGATGGGAGGATGGCTTGAGCCCAGGAGGCCGAGGTTGCAGTGAGCCAAGATTGCACCACTGCACTGCAGCCTGAATGACAAAGCCAGACTCAGTATATATATATATATATA
>NW_026652292.1:1322869-1350008 GCF_009828535.3 Hylobates moloch
CGGGAGCCTGTGTCACACCTGGGGCCCATCGATGTTGACGAGATCGGATTCATGGGAACTTGTGGGCAGTGATGGGAAAAGGTGACGGGAGCCTGTGTCACACCTGGGGCCCATCGAAGTGACCGAACAGCACTCCAAAGGCATGAGCACTTCCAGGTATGGAAATCATTCCTCAGTTTCCAGAAACATCCACATTTGTTTTTCTATGAATGGTGGGATTTTATTTAATTATATTTTATTGCTCAACCCTGTCTGTGTTTTGTAAGTTTTCTGAATTTAATTCTACCTATTGAAAGATGCCCATCATATACTCAAGAAAATCAACTTGGAACATTGAAATCGAATACAAAAATTGTGGGATGGAGCTAAAGCAGTCCTTAAGGAGAAATTGATTAATGCCTATATTAGACATGAAGGAACAGTTTAAATTGATTATCTTTGCTTCCACCTTAGGGAGCTAGTTAAAAAAGAAAAAAATTAAGGTCAAGGTAGGTAGGAAATAAAGAAATAATAAAAACAGAAGGAAATTTAATGAAATATAAAACAACAGAGAAAATTTACAAACCCAAAATTTGTTATTTGTAAAGATTAAGGCCGGGTGCAATGGCTCACACCTGTAATCCCAGCACTTTGGGAGGCCGAGGTGGGCAGGTTGCTTGAGCTCAGGAGTTCAAGACCAACCTTGGCAACATGGTGAAATCTCGTCTCTACAAAAAAATACAAAAACTAGCTGGGCATGGTGGTTTGAATGCCTGTAGAACGAAGCTACTTGGGAGGCTGAGGTGGGAGAATCACTTGAACCCAGGAGGCGGAGGTTGCAGTGAGCCAAGATTACGCCACTGCACTCCAGCCTAAGAAACAGAGTGAGACTCTTTCTCAAGGGAAAAAACAAAAGATTAATAAAATTGAAAATCCCTTAACAAGACTGATTATTTAAAAAAAAAAAAAAAGGAAAGACAAATCATCAATGTCAGGAACCAGGAAGGGGCATCACAACAGGTCCTGCAGACACGGAAAGGGTAATGAGTGATGACACGAACAACTTCACGCTGATGCATTTGACAGCTTAGATAAAATGGACAAATTCCTCGAAAGACACACATTACCAAAATAAACCCAAGCAAAAATAGAAAATTTAAATCGCCCTATATTTGTTAAAGATATTAATTCATAATTAAACTTCTTACAAAGAAAATTCCAGGCCCAAACAACTTCACTAGTAAATTCCATCTAGTATGTAAGAAAGAAGTAACATCTATTCTATATAAACTCATAAACTAGAGGAGGAACTATCATTTCCTAAAATATTTTATGAGGTTGCTATAACCAGAATTCAAAAACTAGACAAAGGTATTATAAGATAGGAAATTGACAGACCAATATCCTTCATAAGCATTGATGCAAAAATCACTATCGAAACATAAGCATATCAAATTCAGCAATAAGTAACAAGAATAAGATATCATGATTAAGTTGGACCACTTAATCATGATTCTAGAAAATTCTAGAAATGCAAAATCTGTTTAACATAAGAAAATAAATCAATGTAGTTCACCATATTAACAAACTAAGGAAGAAAAATTATGTTGTCATTTCAATAGATACAAATCAATTATTTGAGAAAATATAACACTGTTTTATAATTGTGAAAAACTCTTAGCAAATGAAAAAAGTTGGTAAATTTTTCAACCTGATAAAGAGCTCTTACCGCTTCTTCTCAGTATGGTACAAGAGGTACTAGCCACTGCAATAAGACATGAATGGGAAAATGGAAGTCATGTTAATTCAAAATAAAGAAGTAAAAGTTCCAAGGGAAAGAAGCTGAATGCCAACTAGTTTATACTGAATTATTTCATTTATATGAAAGTCTTGAACAGATAAGACTAAACTTTGTTGTTGTTGTTTGTTTGTTGTTGACGAGATCGGATTCATGGGAACTTGTGGGCAGTGATGGGAAAAGGTGACGGGAGCCTGCGTCACACCTGGGGCCCATCGAAGTGACTGAAGAGCACTCCGAAGGCATGAGCACTTCCCTGTATGGAAATCATTTCTCAGTTTCCAAAAACATCCACATTGGTTTTTCTACAAATGGTGAGATTTTATTTAATTACATTTTATCGTTCAATCCTTTTTTTATTTGTAAGTTTTCTGAAATGACTATGCATTACATTGGTAAATCAAAATATTAACTAATCCAATGTAGTCCAAACAGTAAAAATATGACCTAAAATTATCTCAAGGTATAAATGCTTAGCAAAGAGTGATGCAGGGCCTAGCTCTCTTCTGAGCTATTTGATGAGCTCTTTCTAGAAGATGTTCTTATAATGAACTTGGGTAACAGAAGAAAGGATTCATAATTATAATTAAGGCCTGGGGACGAGAGGGCATCAGGTCAATAAGAAATTGGCCCTAAACCTCGGAGGTCCAGGCCCAAGGTTGGTCAGTCACTCCTCTCAGGTCAGCCTTGGAGGCTGCTGCCTTGTATTGGCTTCTTGACTCTTTGTCCTTCCTCTTCTCCATGTGTTTTGGGTCACAGTTCCTTTCTTCCTAAGTTTCACAAAGTCCTCACTGAGGTCTTCCTCCTGCCATGTCCTCAGTTACCTCCTGGGCTCAGCCTCGCAGGAGGAGCTCCCTCTGTTGCTGCTCCCCTGGGCATCTGGCATCTGGCATCTTCAAACACCGCACGGCCTTCCAGTTCTTCTCCCACCCCCACCCACCCATGCCTCCGTGGGGAGGGTGGCAACTCTCCCGGGTCTTTGCCTCTGGAGGGCTGAGGCCCCACTCTTTTCCCAGGATTTGTGCCAATTGCTTTGGTGACACAGACACACGGGATCCCGTCTGTCCTGTCACTCCCTGTCCCCTCTCAGAGCTTCCTTTCTTTCTGACCCTTTCTGGATGCATTCAGGGCAGGACACAGCAGGCAGTGGGAGCTGCGAGAAGCCTCTGAGCACATGGAGCTGCCTCCTCCAGGGCTGTCCTGAGGGGCAGTGGACACAGCCCACAGCGGACGCCGGCCTTGCTGAGCAGGGAGACTAAGGACAGCAGCCTGGTGAGACCAGGAGCTCAGCTGAGAAGAGCTGCGCCCTCTCCGGGGAGAGGACTGCGCCTCCCGTGCGGCTTCTGCTATGGTGGATGCTGCCAGCAGAGAGCGACACTGTGGACTGAGCGTGTCCTCCAAATTCATAGGTGAGGCCCCAGCCCCCACGGGACTGTATCTGGAGCTACGACATTGAGGGAGGGAATTAAGGTTAAATGAGGTTGTGAGGAGGGCCCTGACCCAATAGGACGTGTCCTTGTAAGAAGAGAAAGCGACACCAGGGATGTGTGTGCGCAGAGGAGCGGCTGTGGGAGGACACGGGAGAAGCCACCGTCTGCGGGCCATGAAGAAGCCTCGGGAGAAACCGCCCAATGGCCCCTTGGTTTTGAACTCCCAGCCCCCAGACTGCGAGGGAACGATTTCTGGTGTTGAAGCACCGGCCCGTGGTGCTTTGTTACAACTGCCTGAGCCAACAAGGCCGGATGAAGAGGAAGGACAGCAGTGTGCCAGGTGTGTGTGGGCCTTGCACAGCTGGGCAGGCTCTGGTGTCAGGAGGTCCTGTCTCCAGCCTGGCTGGGTAGTGCTGGTGAGTCAGCTGACATCCGGGGCTCTGTGTTCATTGCCTACCTGGTGGGCAGCAAAGCAGATGACCCTCCTGCATCGAAGCCCCCTGGGCCTCTGGTCACCCAGAAGTCAGAGCCAGGAGACACACACCTGCTGTCCATACCTGCTGCCCTGGTGCAACTGCAAAGAAAGGCAGAGACCCAGGGGCATCGGCTATGGCACCAGGATGCAAAACACCAAGCGCCTCTCCCTCCCTGGGAACACTGGCAAAGGCATAGCGAGCCACAGCCTGGCGTAAAGATGAGGGTTGGTCTGGGCCATGCTTGCCTGCTGTCACTGGCTGTCCCAAGCAAGCCCTTTGTCTCTGAGAGGGCAGGGTGCATGTGTGTGCATATGTGTTACGGGCCCCTTCCCAGGAGGAAAGCGACATGCCAGCTCCCCTCACCCCACTCGGGGGGCCAGTTTCCACGGTCTCAGCTTGGTTGGGGGTGTGGGTGCTCCCTTGCCCTAACCCCTGAGGAGCACATTTTCCCAGACATGAGGACAAATCAGGCCGGCTCAGCTGGGGACAGCCAATTTCCTGCATTTATTTTTTTCTCCCGAAAGAAGGCTTCTGTTTGGTTCTAATGAGTAGCTTTTCCTAAAGAGAAACAATAATAACAGCAGAAACGTAAGTGGATTCTGTAAACTTGTAATCATACGTGTCAAACACAGTGTGATATTTTCCCCTGCAAAATAGAAACGGTGGGAAGTCATACAGAGTGGGTGCGGGAAATTGTGTTTTCTCTGACAGAAGTTAATTCTAAACTAAGTATTCCCTGAAAGGAAAGCAGGGAAACATTTTTACATGTCTATCATTCGTCCTTAGAGGACACAAAACAAATATGTTTTTTAACGCTTGACACCGGCATTATTCCGGGTGGCCTCGGGCTATATGCTGTTTTCCAGTTTGTAGAATTGGGGGAGAGGAAAACATCTCTGCATTAAGAGGAACATATTGTACAGGTTAATCATAAGCGCGCAGAAATCAGAATGCTGCCAGCCGGCAGGATGGAGGGCCTGGGCGCCAGGAGTCGTGGGAAGGCAAGGAGGCGGAGGTGGCAGCAATGAGGGGCCAGACCAGGGTCACCGCCCCCGTGGCAAACGCTTGCGGATGTGCCATGGGCTGGAGCTCTTTTGGGTCCCTCTCCATCAGGAAGCCGCCCTTCACAGGTCTCCCAACGATGCTTACACGCAGAAGGAAGCTCCTTGGGAAGCCGAGGGTCATTTTATCAGAGTCCATTCCCCAGGAAGTCCCCGTCAAGGAGCACTTGGGCAGTCAAGTCCTGGGAGGCAGACGGCACCATCAGGGCGAAGGCCCTGGGGCTGTCCCAGACCCTCCTGCGAGTGTGGTGGGAATTACGACTGCTCCCCCAAGTGAGCCCAGACGCACACATTGCATAAAAGTGTAGCGGCCACAGAGCCGAGGTTCCGGAGGGCACTTGTTGCTTCGGGGTGTGTGTGGCCCCACCTCGGAGTCTCTTCTCCAGCTTGGCCTTCAGTCACTCCCACCCCAGCCTCTCCTGCTGGGAGGCAGGCCCGTGTGCACCCTTTCTGCGGGGCGTGGAAGTCTTGCTTTGGCGGGAGGCAGCCCCACCTGGGATTTCCACTTCGAGGTTCCTTCTTTTCCATGGGATTAGGAGTGTTTCATCGCTGACCCTGGGGCCAAGCCTCAGAATTTCTAAGCCCACCGTCCCCCATGAAAACCCAGCCCACGTGGCTGATGCTGGGGGAGGGCTCTCAGAACAGGGGCTCTTGGGGTCCCTGCCCTGTGAGGGTTCAGCAAGAGGTCAAAGTGTGCGGCTACTGGCCCTGGTCCCCACTGCCTGCCAACCTCCCTCCCCCACCCAGCCTGTCCTTCCAGGGGCCGCAGCAGGGCCAGCAGGGCACACATAGGCCTTCCTGGACCCCCACAGGGGAACCCCAGCCCGTGCACCTGCCCCATCCTGAGGGCGATGGAGGCTGAGGGGCCCCTGGCCACGGGTCCCGTTCCTTCCCGCCTCCTGCCAGTATGGCCTCCCGAGCACAGGCCCTTTACCATCCTTCCGAAATTCTCAGCAGCAGCTAGAAGGGAGCTGGAAACATGGCCCAGGGAGTGAGCTGCCCACAGAACATTCTAGCCCGATGCCGGCCCCAGCTTCCCTTCTTCTTTCCTAGGCTTTGTGCCTTTACTCCCAGAGGCATCCGGCCACCCTGGCTCCTGTGGGGTGGTGTCTCTCCCACCCTGTCTCTGTCTGTCTCTGTCACACATTCACGCTGTGTGATGGCCGATTTGGTCCAGCAAGAAGGTGGCACTGCGACCCCTCCCCTCCAGAGCATGGCTGCCACCACTGCCCAGGGAGGGTGGGAGGAGGGACGCTCTGTTCTCAGTTCCAAGAGGATCACACTGAACCCCAAACAGATCTGCTGTTGGCATCAGAGATGCCCGTGGAGGGACTCGGCTGGCAGCCCCTGGTTCGGGGCTCAGCATCCTGCCAGGGGTGGCTCCTGGATGTCCTTTGCTGGACTCCGGCCTCGCCACTTCCCTGAGGACTTCGACATCCACAGCCCTGGGGGACAAAGCAGTTTCTGTTGATAAAAGAAAAACTTCAGCCAAATTAAATGTAAAGGAATTCAACTGAGCAATGAATGATTTGCGAATCGGGCAGCCTTCCCAGCCATAGTAGGCTCCGGGACTCCAGCGCAGCCTCGGGCAGAAGAAGATTTATGGACAGAAAAAGGAAAGTAACACACAGAAGATGGAAGTGAGGCCCAGACACAGCCGGATTGTTACAGGTTGGTGTTTGCCTTATTTGAACATGGTTCAAACGGCTGGCTACATGTGATCGGCCAAAACTCAGTGATAGGCACAAGTGTAGGCTCTGGCTTGTTTACACCTCCACTTGTTACAGTTGACGATGTGCAGAAAAACCTTTAGGCCGAACTTAAAATATGTGAGGAGGCAGCTTTAGGCTAAAGTTGATTTAGCACCGTGCATTTTGAAACTCACATTGGCAAGAATCTCTTTTATTCACTTTCCCCAAGATGTCTTCTTGGGTCTTCCGACGGTGCCTTGCTGCACTTCAGGATCTTTCTCTGGGAACATCAAGCAGGTGACTGAATGGATCCTGCATCCTCGTTCTCAGCTCAGCCCTTCCCTCTGTCAGAAGTGGGGAGGGCAGAGACACTGTTTCTGGAAGGTTCTTCTGTATCTGCTCTCCCACCCCCATCTCACCCTGGCCCACACCCTGGGACCTGGTTTCACGAGGACCTGGCAGAGCAGCCTTGGGACAGACCCCAGATGCTGGAGGGCGGTGCAGCTGCCTCAGCCTCACCCCCAGCCTCAGCCTCACCCCCAGCCTCAGCCTCACCCCCAGCCTCACCCCCAGCCTCCCCACCCCACCCACCCCCACCTCACCCCCACCCCCACCTCACTCACCACCCCCACCTCACTCCCCCACTCACCTCACCCCCACCTCACCACCCACCTCACCTCACCCCCACCTCACCCCACCTCACCTCACCCCACCACCCCACCCCCCACCTCCCCCCCCCCTCACCTCACCTCAGCCCCACTCACTCACCTCACCTCCACACCTCACCTCACCCACCCCACCTCCACCCCCCACCTCACCTCACCTCCCACTCACCCCCACCTCACCCCCCCCCACACCAGCCTCAGCCTCAGCCTCAGCCTCAGCCTCGCTGGCTCCCCTCTGCAACTCCACCAAGCCCCAGGATGGCTCTGAGCCGTGCTCACTCTCTCCTGGGCCAGGCTGCAGACGGCACTGCCAAGCCACCACTTCCCCACGATCTCAAACAGCAAAGACTGCAAATGCTTGGGTGACTTTTCAGTCCCCAAAACTTTCTGGACTCACAACTGAGAAGGCAACTCTGAGGGGAGCAGGGCTACAGCTGCCCAGACCAGGAGGGAAGCTCCAGGGCTTGGTTGCCCACCTGGTTCCCAGCCAAGGTGACTTCTCACTGGGGCCATTTAGCTGAGCTGGTGTGAGACCCCTGAGGCCAAGTCCCCCAATCTCCTGGGCTGTGTGTGGCGGTTCCTGATCCAGCTGTCCCCTCCTCATGTGTGAAGCACGGGTGGCAACTGCAGGCATCACTCAGGAGCCTGGGGGGGTGGTCTCCATGCAGCTGCCCATTCGTGCATCCTTGGTGCTGTGTCTCAGCAGGAGATAAAAATGTCACCTGACGTACCCCTCAGAAGAACCCCCCCTGCCTCAGCTGGTCCTCCCCTAGACAACTCCTAAATAATGTCAGTCTCCTTGGTAGGAGTTAATAAGGCCCCTTACGGAACTTGGGTGATCACTTCAGAGGCTTTCAGCGTTAGAGTAATTCTGCCATTGCACCATCACCCTCGGGAACGTGGGAGCACCCATCTTGTCTCAGGAAACTCACATTGATCACTGCCCACTGGTTCAGAAGAAAATATGGTCTGGACTGTTGAAGTGGAAGCCCCAGAAATGCTTAACGCCTTTTTCAGTGCTTTCATTTTCCTAAACAGGAGGGATCCTCCAGTGTACATATGTGTGCACACACACACTCATAAACACACCACACATGCAAACACATAAACGCACCACATGTGAACACACACCTGCACATGCACTAACATGCCATGTGTGCATGCATATACCACACACAGGCACACATGTGTGAGCACACATACCACCCATGCATGCACCCTATGCACTCACACATGCACATTCACACGTGTGCTCACATGTACACACATGCACAGCATGCAAACACGCCACACACACCACACATCTGTGCACACACATGCTCTGCCCTTCCACACGAGATTCAGTTGTTCCCTTGCAAGCTCTTGCCCTGGAGTGGGCCCTGTCCCCAGAGATCCCTAAGAAACAGCCACGCACAGTTTGTCTGAAACTGGGCTCTGGACACAGAGCTCTGGAAGGGGTCCCCTGCCCTTGGAAAGGCCACATGACTCTCACCAGCGTGTAAGGACTTGCATGTCACAGTGTGGGTTTAAAACAAAGACGGGTCCCTCTGGTCTGTCAGATACCATGATCAGCATTGCCCAAGTTGCCCCTCCCCTGGCTGCTAGGAAGGGTGAGGCTGGTAAGGCTGGATTACTTATCAGTGGGGGAATTTTCAGGCCTTTTGAAGTGGCTTTGTGAGTCTGGAGGCTCTGAGTTTGGCCTGGCGCCTGCTGTAGGGGTTGACACATGCACCTATAAATAACAGCGGTGACAGGTCCCCTGTCAGCACCCGCTGATGGACGGCCCCTTCTCCCGCCATTACAGCCTTGTGACTGTGGGAAAATTAATTTAAGTGGTAGTTAATTTCTAATGAATTCCACTCAAGCGGCTAATATGGTCCCTCGGCATTATGGTAACCTTCATGGATCATTGCATTATGTAAATAAATTCTACTTTATGCTGGTTTATTAAAAAAGAGAGTGAAGATTGGGAAGCCTGGTGAAATCTTCTCTCAGACGCACATGACTAACAGACAGCAGGGAGACGTTTAAGGAAGGGAAGCTGCCCAGCCCACAGGTGCCTTCCTGGAAGGCTGCGCTTCTCACCTCTAACTTTCCAGATCGACCGCACTGCCCGCTTGTAGGGCTCTGCACACGTATCTGCAAATCTCCAAATTCCCTTTTGTTTTGTTTGACATGGACTCTCACTTTGTTGCCCAGGCTGGAGTGTAGTGGTGCGATCTCGGCTCACTGCAACCTCTGCCTTCTGGGTTCAAGTGATTCTCCTGCCTCAGCCTCCTGAGTAGCTGGGATTACAGGCACGCGCCAACACACCTGGCTAATTTTTTTTTTTTTTTTTTTTTTTTGTATTTTTAGTAGAGACAGGGTTTCATGGTGTTGGCCAGGCTGGTCTCAAACTCCTGACCTCAGGTAATCCGCCCTCCTCCGCCTCCCAAAGTGCTGGGATGACAGGTGTGAGCCACCACACCTGGTCTCCAAATTCCCTGTGTCATCATTGCATTCCAAAGGGAAAGAGGAGCGCTCTGCCTTAAACCACATGCAGTTCCTAATAACCCTCAGAGACAAACCTTGGGAGTGCCCTGATCGGAAGCCTCAGTCTGAGGACAAGTGCAGGCCAGAGGACCTGGGCGTGCTTCGGCTTTCTGGTCCAGCATGGAGAGGGAGGGACAAGCAGACTCCCCATAAAGTCTTCCATGCGACCCTCAGCAGCCCACCCTGTGGAGGCCCCTCCATGGCCCTCCCTTGTCCACTCCTGGTCACTCCAGGAAGCTGCCGCATCTGAGCCCACCCTGCTCAGTCCCCGGGTGGCATTTGCTGAGCCAGAGATGCCCTCCACCCTGCAACTGTTTCCTGTCTTGGCGCCCAAAGCCCTCCGTGCTCCCAATCTTCCTCCAGTGCCTGGGCACCCTGCTTTTCCCCTGCTGTGGCACCATCTTTTTCTATGGGGGAATCCACAGGGCTGGAGCCAGGACCCCTTCTCTACCTACACATTCTCCTGGGGGACAGCATCCGGCCCTTGGCTTTCAGTATGCTTTGTTCAGTTGTCTAATGCTGCGGTCAAGCCACCCCAAGGCAGGAGCTTAAAATAGTAACGACCTTGCGTGTTGTTCCCAGGTCTGGGTTGACTGGGCTCAGCAGGGCTGCTCTCGTTCAGCAGCGGTCAGATGGTGGCTGTGGCTGGGGTCGTCTCCTTCATCTCACCTGGTCCTCAGACTGAAGCTCCCATACCTGGGCTCCTCTGGCGCACCTCTGTCTCAACGGCCTTTCCGTGCAGCAGCCTCTGGGTCTGGCCACTGAATGCTCCCGGGGTGGGGGCCCAGGACAAGCCCACAGAGGCTTCCTTTGTTTCCCAAGCTCACTTTTCATTGTATTGATGGAGACGGTCGCAGAAGCCCATCCAGGCAGGAGGCATAGGGGCAGAGACCTCACCTCCTCAAGGGAGAAGGGTCCAAGAATTCTGGGCGCGTTGCAAAACTGCCCACTGTTCCTGTGGCCTGGACACCCAGATCTTCACCTCCAGACTCAGGTCCAGCCTCTGGTCCTCTGTCTCGGGGACTCACGCACATGGGCTGTTTGAGGGTGCTTTAGCCTTCCTCCCACTCAGTTTCCTGCTCACGGTGGGTTTAGCCGGCGGCAGGTGCTAGCAGATCAGAGCAAGACGGAGGCTTTGCTTCAGCTCTCCCTGCATGCAGCAAGCCTGGGCATCTCGGGGGCCCCTCTACACAGCTGCCCTCGGCTCCGGGAGCTGCCCTTCCCCTGCCCTTCCTGCGACTCTTTTTAAACCCTGTTCTATATTTACGAAAGCTGGTGGCCGGGTGCGGTGGCTCACACCTGTAATCCCAGAACTTTGGGAGCGCGAGGTGGGCTGGTCACTTGAGGTCAGTAGTTCGAGACTAGCCTGGCCAACATGATAAAACCCGTCTTTACTAAAAATACAAAAATTAGCTGGGTGTGGTGGCACGTGCCTGTAATCCCAGCTACTTGGGAGGCTGAGGCAGGAGAATCGCTTGAACCGGGAGGCAGAGGTTGCAGTGAGCTGAGGTCACACCACTGCACTCCGGCCTGGCAATAGAGTGGGACTCCACCCCAAAAAAAAAAGCTGGCTAAAGCTCACCTGTAATCACCCAATTCTCACGTGCCATCTCTTTCCTGCCTGCCCCGACCGACGCTGTTTCTCTGAACAACACGATGGGACCCAGCCCGAAGGCACCATTTTTCCTTCCAAACTCACCTCTTCCCACTGAGCAGAGGGAAACACCATCCACTCAGGCGCCCAGTCAAAAATGAAGAGGCCAGGTGCAAATTCTCCTGTTTCATCACCACATCCAATGCACAGGTGTGTCCGGTCTACACCCGCGTCTACCCTGGAGTCTACCCTGGGGTCTACACTGGGGCCTACACTTGGGTCTTGCCTTGGGTCCAGGGGTTTCCCTGTCGTCCCCTGCCAGCCACAGCGCCCTCTGGTTGGGCCACCACAGCAGCTCTGCCTGACTTCCTGCTGCAGTCCTGGTTTCTGCCATCCGTTCCACACATGGGGCCGGATGACCCCCGGAAGCACCCATAGGGCTTCCCGTCACCTTTGGGACCGCGCCCACCCATGCCCAGCCTCCAGGCCCTGCCCCATCTGACCCCCCAGCTTGGGTCCCTGCCCTGCTCCAGCCACCACCTAGACCCACAAACATGCCTGGGAGGGAGACCTCCCAGGACCAGCACAGAAAGAGGCAAGCTGCACACAGGCCAGCATCGAGAGCATTCCAGAGCAGAAGAAGGAAAAGTAGAAGGCGAGGCTGGGGATTTGAAACAACTTTGCATTATTTACTATTAATTGAGTCCAAACAAACGGCACAGGAGCAACTCCCCTAAATCTCAAACCAAACCATCATGTCTAGCGGCTCTTCCTCTGCGCCACTGGCGGCCGTCCATTCTACAAAAGACTGGCCCACCTGCCTTAATACATCCTGACGGGGCCGAGGGAAGGCGGCATCCCTCGTGTGAGATGCTGTGGGTGTGTTCCGGAGATTTCTGTGGCCGTGTCACAGGCAGGGGCATTCCCCGTCCACCTGCAGCTCTTGCCTTTGTCAGATTCTTCTTTCAGCACAGGGGGTGCCGGTTTCAGGTGGAGCCGGGGCTGCATGGTCCTTCTGTTTTCAGGCCACACCAGTGTCCACCCAGCAGATTTCTGGGTTTGATGGCTCTGCTCAACATTGGAAATAAAGAAAACCCAACCACGCCCCCACTGGGGAACGGGACCTGGGCTCGGCCTGATTTGATCCGTGCTCCTGAGGCCTGTGAGTCCCAAGGCTGTAAGGGGCATGTGCTCCGGGGTCTCTCCAGATAGGGCTTTGTCTGCGGTCACACGAGGCTGTCAGGGGCCTAAGCTGGGCCCGGATTTCCTAGGGAGGCCCTGGAAGGAGGCCATCCATGAGGCTGGAGCCTGCAGGAGGTGACTTTGTGGGGAGCCTGCCCTGCGGGAAGCTGCTCTTGGCAGACCTGGCAGCCCCGGTCCTTTGCTTGTCTTTAGGTGAGCTTCCAGCAAGGCTGCAGCAAAGATTTACAGGCGCCCAGGCTGCTGGGCAGGCGGGAGCTGGGCGAAGCAGCGCTCCTGGGCAGGTGAGTGTGAGCTGGGTGGTGCCTCCCGGCCAGGCCTGCTCTGCCTGCATTCCCCACGCAGCCCATGGCTTTCCCAGGTGAGGCCGAGGTAAACACAAGGAAACTCGCTGTGCAGCAGTTTCCTTTGCCATGCACTCTTCCACCAGAGATGGCCTCCAGCCTACCCCCAGCCACCTCCCATCTTCCATATCCCTGTCCTGGAGGGCTGCCTCGCCACCCCCATCGGGCCCCCTCTGTCCCTGCCACCTCCCCACACAGAGCAGACCTGCCCTGGGCCGGTCCTCCCTTCCCAGGAACGTCTCCTCCCTTGCCCCTGCTGCCCCGAAGCTGCTGAGCCGGAGTGTGAATCCTGCCCTGCCTCCGCTGGGTCCCGGGGAGGGCAGAGCTCTGTGGGTCCCCCTCCCTTGAGCCCACCCCGCCCACGTTCTGGCCAGGACTGGGGCGCTGGAGAGGAGAGGAGGGGCTGGAAACCAGTCTTCCTTCCCTCCTGGGGGTGGGCTCCAGGATTTTTTTGAGACCTCCAATTGCTGCAGGGCCCAGACCAGGAGGGGTGTCTTCCGGTGGACCGGTGGCCTTTACCCACGCGCCCAGCACCTGCCTTCAGGTCTCCCTGACACCCTGTGGCCCGGGAGCTGTGGCAATCTCATCCTGTCTTCCCTCCTCCCTCCGCTCCTGCTCTTTTTCTGTCTCCATTTCTATCTATCTCTGTCTTTGTTTCTCTGTCTCTATCTCATTCTCTGTACCTATATGTCTCTGCCTATCTCTGTCTCTTTCTCTGCATCGCATCCTCCAGGGGTCCCCATCAGCTTAACGGGGGTGTCCCCCCTCCACCCGCCCTGGGGTGGTACACTTGGTAGGGAGACGGTGTGGTGCAATGCAGTGGATTTGAGATGGGGGCGCAGATCCAATCACTGGCTGATGGTGGCCCCTCCACTTAGAGATGGGGTGACCTGGGGAAAATCACTTCACTGCTTTCATCTGTAAAGTGGGAGTACTGGTGACACCTGCCTCCTGGAGTCACTTTGAGGGCTGAATTGATGAATGCACCCTGAGCAATGCCTCATGAGTGGGCCCCGTGTAAATGCTGGTGTGACTATTACCCAGGTCCTGGAGGATACCCAGGCACGTGTGGCTCCTGTGGGGTTCCTGTGGCTGAGACTTGGGGAACATCAAACAATATTCATAGCAACACCTCCAGCACCTCCAGACTGTGAGCCGTTAGCACCTGACCACAACAAGGCCTGCCTTCTCTGTGAGTAGAGACAGAGATTACATTTTGTAGTGGGAGGTGCAACTTCAGGGTAGCCTGGGTGATACCTGTGAACTCAGCAGCTACGATAAATACTAAAGCAAACAGCAAAATTTGCATTTCAAAATAGTGAAAGTAAAAAATCCAAATTAAATTCTGATGGTATTGAGAGCTGAAAGCCATTTGTTAATAAAAGCCTTCCAATGAAAAGCATTAGAAAATCTAACAATAATTATTGGAATCTTACCACGTGCAGTTCTTCGTAAGCAAGTTTTACTGCAAGTCCTATGAGAAGGTTCAAAGGTTCTGGCCACAGAGCACCAGAACCAACAGATGCAGCTGCGAACAGCTAAGGGCCACCCCCTCCTTTCCTCACAGCAGCCTCCGATGAAAGCAACGTCCAGGTGACGCCGGGAGAGCTGCCTAGAAGGATGAGAGGAGCAGGGGCAGCGGGTGTTTCCTTTGTCCTCCAGCTCTTCCGCGTCTGACTGCCTGGAAGGTTGGGAGTAATCGCTAGAGCACTGGCTACCCTATCGTGCTAGGAGTTTGTCATGAGGATGGAAAGTAAGCACCAAGGTTGGCTGGTGAGGGAGAAGGGAAGAAAGAAACTGGGAAGTCCAAACAAGGAGATGCTGCAGCCGCCCAGAGAGCCTTTGGACGGCCTTCCTTGAGGTAGGCAGACAATACGCTGCATGTTTGGTTTAAACCATGGCTGAGGCAGGAGAATAGGGTCTGGAGGCGGGGAACCTAAGGCTGATTCACGCTGGCTTCCTAGAACTAAATCAAAAGGAAAACCCCAACTTTCCATGCCCAAGTAACCAAAGGACCAGAGGCTACTCTCTTTGCAACCCCTCCCCCTTTTTTCTGAGTGGCAGATGAAAAATTGAAAGTACCTCTGATTAGTCCCCTCCTGCAACCAGTCAGGCTGCTCTAGGGCTAAGTCTTCATTTGCATAGGAGTATAATGCTGTAACTTCACTTCAGCCTCTGATTGGTCACTTTCCACAACCAATCAGACATTTGCATAGGGTATAACTTTGTAACTTTGCTTCAGCCTCTGATTGGTCCCCTCCCACAACCAATCAGACTGATCACGGGCCACAACTTCATTTACATAGGGTGTACACCAAGTAATCAATGGGAAACCACTAGAGGGTATTGAAACCCCAGAAAATTCTGTAACTGGGCTCTCCAGCGCTTGTTCAGGCCTGTTTCCATCATGTGGGGTGTACTTTCATTTTCAATAAATCTCTGCTTTTGTTGCTTCATTCTTTCCTTGCTTTGTGCATTTTGTCCAATTCTTTGTTCAAGACACCAAGAACCTGGACAACCTCCACCACTAACACTGCTATTTTCATCCCTTCTCATTTGAGGTGGACACAATTTACAACCAGCTGTTCATCTTTGGATGATCAGGCAGGACTCTCCTAATACATGAATCTATATACGTACCATGCATTTGGCACAGTGCGTGATTCAAGATAAAAGCTTAATAAACATTTGGCTGGATGAGTAAAGAATTAGAGTTTGATTCACTGACCACAGGAAATGCCTTTATCCTATCTCAAACAGCATGCTAGTTAATTAAACTGATAAAAATTATACATAAGAAATCGATGACAATTTTGGAATAGGTGACTGCATTCTTAACCACTGAAATGAACCATTATGCTTTCGACAGAAACCTTAAGAGAAAGTGTGCCTCCAGACTTCCTGAGAGACGGCAGACAGGCCGCCAGGATTTCTGGGTAGCTATTCATCCTATGTTGACTCTTAACAGCATCACTCTGTAAGGAAAAACATGCATCGCTTTCTGAGGAAAAGACAATGAATCTTTAGTGGTGGCCAGCCAGGGGAAGCAATTCTCATCTCCACCCTGGGGAGCTGCTTGGGTGGGTCCTAAGGCTGCCGGGGTTGGCTTCCTGACAGCATGTTTCTGAACACTGACACAGCCAAAGTCAGTTTCTCATGCAATGCAAAACAGCTTTCTTTGTTGTATGCATTCCTCATTTCTTCCATGCATTTTAAATAGGAAATGACAAGTGGGAACTGGGAGAAAAAAACAATTAACCTCTAATTGGGAATCATGACCACTAATTATAAAATAGGGGGAAAATGCTTTAAAAGTCACAAAGAGGAGTGAGAAAAGATAAAATTGTGCATAAATGCAGAAAAACACCCTCAGTCATAAATAATGCTCACAATATCCTAAACCATCTTGAGAAAATGAAGGACACAGCCACCTGGGGGAAGAATGGGGATGCCCCTGGGTCACCGGCAGGAGCTGCTGTCCAGATGCAGCCTCAGGTTGCAAGACGGTGCACAAGACAGGAAAGAAACAAGAATTGTAGGCATTTGTTTAGATACTCACAGGATAGAGCCCAGAGGTCCTGCAGGAGCGAATAATCCTGCTGGCTTCTAGACAGAGAAACTGGGTCTTACATTCGGGAGAGAACTTCACTATCTCCTCGGGTGTCTTTTGCATTTTGAACCATGTGAACACATTATCTAGTAATACCAATTTAAATTAAAATTATTTTCAAAAACATTCTATACCACTGTGGCGGGTTGACTAGCATCTCCCGCAAAATTCATGTCTACCTGAAACCTCGAAATGTGATCCTATTTGGAAATAAGAATCTTTGTAGATGTAATTAAGAATTTCCAGATGAAATTATCCTGGATAAGGGTGGGCCCTAAAGCAATGACGGATGTCCTTCTAAGAAGAGGAGAAGGCGCAGATTCTGGAACAGAGGAGAAGGCCTTCTGAAGACAGAGGCAGAGGTTGGAGCCCTGTGGCCAGAGCCCAGAATGGCCTGGGGCCACAGAAGCTGGAAGAGGCAGTAGGAATCCCCCCCAGAGTCTTTGGAGGAAGCACTGCCTGGCCCACACCTGGATGCTGGACATCTGGCCTCCAGGACTGTGAGAGAGTACATTTCGTATGTTACAGTTTGTAGTAATTTTTTATGGCAGTCACAAGCAACTAACGTACCACTTCATTCCTTTTTAAATCACCTTAGCCTCTAAAGAAGTATACTTGAAGTGTAATTAACAAAATAAATTTCCCCCCACTTTTTTTTTGTTTGTTTTTGGAGATAGTTTCGCTCTGTCCCCCAGGCTGGAGTGCAATGGCACGATCATGGCTCACTGCAGCCTCAACCGCCCAGGCTCAGATGATCTTCCCAACTCGGCCTCCCAAGTAGCCAAGACCACAGAGGTGCACTGCCATGCCCAGCTAATTTTGGTATTTTTGTAGAGACAGGGTTTCACCATGTTGCTCAGGCTGGTCTTGAATGTCTGGGCTCAAGCGAGCCTCCTGCCTCAGCCTCCCAAAGTGCTGGGATTACAGGGATGAGCCCCCGTGCCTGGCCTTTCTCCACTTTTCAATCTTAAATTTGTCTTCATCTGGGATGAACAAGAGAGGTGTCTTTCTAAAGCTGACAGGCATGTGATGCACAATAATAAAATATTATACAATTTGTTTCTCACCCAGCCACTTACTCAACAAAAGCCAAAGAGAATTGCTATATTGGGTATAATTAGAAAAACAATAATAAATAAATAATATCTGTCACAGTTTTTTTCCAAAGTACTTTTATATGAAAACTGGTTCCCTGAGTTCTTAGGGCTTTACACCTTAAATTTAGGGAGAGCACATTCTTTCAAGATTTAAATTTTGCAACAACACAAGTCAAAAATAATTTGAGTAATGAAGGGGAGTGTCATCCTGCCTGGGACTGCGTCCAGGCAGTCCCAGAGACATGTGCAGAGCATGTGCATGTGTGCAAGGTGTGATGTGATGTGAACATACGAGTGTTGCTCCCGATAGGGAGGAAGGAGAGAACCTGGCGTCTTCTCTAAATCTTTTTGTTTATCCTTTTTTTTTTTTTTTGTTTTTTTTTTTTTTTTTTTTGAGACGGAGTCTCGCTCTGTCGCCCAGGCTGGAGTGCAGTGGCGCGATCTCAGCTCACTGCAAGCTCCGCCTCCCGGGTTCACGCCATTCTCCTGCCTCAGCCTCTCCGAGTAGCTGGGACTATAGGCGCCCGCCACCACGCCCGGCTAATTTTTTGTATTTTTAGTAGAGACGGGGTTTCACCGTGGTCTCGATCTCCTGACCTCGTGATCCGCCTGCCTCGGCCTCCCAAAGTGCTGGGATTACAAGCGTGAGCCACCGCACCCGGCCTTTGTTTTTGTTTTTTTGAGACCGAGTTTTGCTCTGTCCTACAGGCTGGAGTGCAGTGGTGTGATCTTGGCTCACTGCAACTTCCATTTCCTGGGTTCAAGCAATTCTCCCACCTCAGCCTTCTGAGTAGCTGGGATTACAGGCGCCCACCACCATGCCTGGCTGATTTTTCTTTTTTTTTTGTATTTTTAGTAGAGACAAGGTTTTACCACGTTGGCCAGGCTGATCTCCAATGCCTAACCTCAAGTGAACCCCCCGCCTCGGCCTCCCAAAGTGCTGGGATTACAGGCATGAGCCACTGTGCCTGGCCTAGTTATACTTTTTGACTTTTAAAAATGAGTAACGGTTGTTCAAAGGTCTTTAGAGCAGAAATGAGAGTCTCAGGGCTCCCCAAATCTCTGCACACACGGCTTTCAGAGTGGAATTACCCTTGCGCACACACAGCTGCACACAGCATAGCTCTGATAGCAGAGGGCGCACTTGCTGTGGTGAATGTCCTAGAATGGAACAGGGTTGGTAAATGTTTTCTGCAAAGAGCCCGAGAGCAAAACCTTTCTGTGCCCTGAGGCAATGACTCAACTCTGCTGTGGCAGCAGGAAACACACACACAGACCACGGGATGCATAAATGAGCGAGGGGGCGTTTGCCAATAAAACTTTATCAACAAAAACTGGCAGTGGCCCAGCCACGGACTTGTGGAGGAGACCATCATTTGATGCAGCTGGCCACACTGAAGCTCAGACACGCCAACGTAGTAATGAGGCAGAACGTGGATTCCACTCCACCCTTTTCAGATTAAAGACATGCTCAACAAAAAGTGATACTAGTTCAAGTATTTACCAAGTTATGTGGTGAGTGAGCTGGTGAGCCTGCAGTCCCAAAAGGAAGAAAAAGAGAATGAACACAGCAGACAGCTGCGGGAGAAGCAACCGTGCAGTCACCTCGGGTGGGCGGGGGGGACACGCAGGTTTCCCAGGGGAGCTGCCTCCTGGCAGGAAGCGCTGGAATCCACCTCAGGAATTCCCATGAACTCTGTAACACCAGGAAGGTGGGAAAGGAAGGCAGCTGCAGCCCCTGGTGGAGGGCAGGGCCCTGAGACTGGGCTCTTCCTGGGTACAGGTCTCTGCCCAGAGCTTCCTGGTGGGGCCCTCAGCTCCTCTTCTCCAAGGCCTGGAAACGAGCTCGATGGGGCTGAGAATCATCGCTGTGTGTGGGAGACACATGGTCAGTCTGAGTAAGCGGAAGAAATGGTGAGTGGCTGCAATTGGAAGGAAGCCCCAGAGAAGGCGCTTAGCCTGACTGGCAAAGGGCAGGGCGTGGAGCGGGTGGGGAGGGCTTCACTTTTCCTTGATGATAGTTGTTTCATTGCTCAGATTATTTTGGCAAAGCATATTGTTCACCAATTTTTATGTTTTTCTAGGTATCAATATAAAAGTAAGATATAAACACAACTCCTCAACAAAATTAAAACCCACAAAAAGGGAACCTCACATTTTACTCCCACCCGTCTATTCTCCCCTCTCCTTGAGAAGTAAAAACAAGTCCCAGCTACTCGGGAGGCTGAGGCAGGAGAATGGCCTGAACCCGGGAGGCAGAGCTTGCAATGAGCCGAGATCGCGCCACTGTACTCCAGCCCGGGCTACAGAGCAAGACTCCATCTCAAAAAAAAAAAAAAATCAGTTTTGCAGTGTTGCTCCAGAACTTTTCTTACAAAGTTACCTAAACACGGCTTCGAAAAACGTGCTTAGATTTGTGTTTTTTACTTAAATGGAAACGTACTTTGCACACGGTTGTACAACTTTTTTTGCGTATTTAATATTCAGAAATATGTCTTGGCGTGAGTTTTGAGATGGCTTGTGGCGAGCCATGCCATTTGCCCTAGGGCTGCGTGGTTACCATTTGTTGCAGGATTGCGTGGTTACCAGGAGCCTGTGTGACCACTGATTTCGCATCTGCCCTTCGCTGAACGTGTATTTCTAGAAAACTCCAGTGTCAAACTTGTCTCACACTCCAGAGGTGCCAGAGGTGCTCAGGGTTCTCTTGGGCAGGGCGTTCAGCAAAGTCCACAGAGCAAAATGTGGGCTTGACCTTAAAAGGGGTGAGCAAGGAGGAGACGGGCCTCCTCTCGTGAGCAGGCACGGAGGTGCTGGTCTGCCTTCGCTTGCTGAGTGCCCACTGCAGGCTGGGCTGGTGGGAGATGCTACGGACACAAACACGGCTGGGAAGCAGGCTCTGCCTCCACGCAGAATGCTCATCTGTTCAGGCTGCAATAACAAAATTCCACCAGTGGCCTGGCTTACAGACAAGAAACTTGTTCCTCACAGCTCTGGAGGCTGAAGTCCAGCCTCAAGGCGCCGGCAGCTTCCGTGTCTGGTGGGGCTTCCTGGCTCACAGCCGGGGCTCCTCACACGGTGGACGGGGCGAGCTGGCTCTCTGGACTCCCTTCTCAGGCCCAAACCCCATCACGAGGCCCTGGAGCAGGACTGAGTCACCTCCCGAAGGCCCCGTTCCAAAGCACTCCCACGGGGGATTAGGTTTCAACACAGGAATTTTCCGCGACAAACATTGAGACCACAGCACCCAGCTCTCTGGGTTCCCAGAGCCCTGTGGGAGGGCTGGGTCGCGCCTGCCCCCTTTTAGACACGAGGCTTCCATGGAAGCTTCTTGCCGGAGGCTGGACACTGAGGAATGGACAGCAGCAACTCTCTTCCACCGGCTCTTCCGTCGGCTCTTCCACCTCCCGATCACTTCCGTCATCGCTGGGGGAGGAACGAATGCACCGTGTGGTGAATGCTTCTGCTGCAAAGCACATCACCCCTGCTTGGAGACCTTGTTGGTGACCCTCAGCCAGCCTCATAGGCCACAGCAGGTCTCACAGCCATGCCCACTCGCGGGGAGGCAGGGAAGCCCCAGCCCCCACCGGTCCGGCAGAGGAAGGAGACCTGGACCCTGGGAGTGCCGGTCTTGCCTCCCACTCTCCTGGGTGAGTGACAGCGACGCTGCCAGGTGGGTGGTCTGTCAGACCTGGTCCATGAGTAGCCCCCTAGGTGGATACAAACATGGCAGTGTCCCACAGAGCGTCCCGGCTCCTGCTCAGTGGCACCTCGCCTCCTTCCAGAAATGCATAGACAGCTCCTATGTTCTTCTCTCCATCTGGGCATCATTTACTTTCCCTTCACTTGCACTGCTGTCCCCAGTTGATCTTACTTTAAAAGTCCCTCAGAGAATAACCTAGTAACATACACCTGAATAGCACTTCTAACTTCTCACAGTATTTTCAATCCATCTTTCAGTTCATTGGCATCACACAAGAGACAGGGAGGACATTGGCAAGACAGGGCTGGCATCTGGCAGGGTCCCAGCCCACCTGTAGGTCTCGAGAGTGCAGGAACAGCTCCTGACAGGATAACCCTGCCGGCCCACATGCCCACCCCTCCTCTCCCTGCAGTTGCCCTTCTCTGTGCCCATGAGGACCTGCTCAGCCCACCTTTGGGTGGCTTGGAAGTGCCTGGGATTTAATCCCCACACGGTGACCCTCAACCACGAGTGATGAGCATCTGTGGATAAACGCCCCCCCCGGTCCTCATCCCCTGCAGGACACCAAGGTACATTCCGCCAGAGCTCAGGGGACACACAGGGTGGCGCCCGGTGCCCCTCTGGTTCTGTGCCCTGGAAGCTCCTCTCCCTCCTTGACTCATATCCCCACTCCCCATCCTGACTTCCGAGATCACCTTCCAATGGTGCATCTGAATCCCAGCCATCGTCATGAGGTGTGCCCAGTTAGGACAGGCGGCAGCAACCCTGGTTCACTGTTGGGGAAATGTGTTGCCCCCCCGCGGAGTGCTTGGCAGTGTCTGGGGCACTTTTGGTTGGCCCCGCTCGTGTGTGGGGTGCTCCCGACATCTCGTGGTGGAGCCCAGGGATGAACACCCGGCAGTGCCCAGGATGGGCCCAGAGCACAACCCAGCCCCAGACGTCCACAGCGCTGATGCCCAGGATCCCTGGCCTGGTTCTGCAGAATTCTTTTATTAGTAACTTATTCTGGACTGAAGGCTGGATAGGTAATTATCAGCCTTAGATTTCTACTCAAGCAAAATTAGAAGAATCCCACCTTTCCCCGTTGGATCAAGCGTGCCGTGAAATCCATGCCTTCTTTATTCCTTCCTGTTGGCTCCTGTGCCACGCTGCCTTGCTGGGGATGTGTCTGTGCCATCGCCAAGAGGCCACGACTGTGTGCCCATATCTGCATGGCACGTGAGCACATCACACCCAACTGCAGGCATGCAGCCGGTGGTCACGTCTCCCCCCAGAACCCCGCGTGCTGCAGAAACACATCCAGTTTTCATCCACGCAGGATGGCTTGGATGTCCCCTGCCCATGCCCAGCCTCAGGCCCCTCCTCGGGTTGCCTCCCCTGCAACCAAAAGTTTCAGCTTGGCCGTCATCCCCTGCAGGGGAGCATCCTGGACCTCTGCCTCGGAGGGCCTGGCACGCCTCACACATAGCACTCACCAGCCTGTTTCACATGCTCCCGTGCAGGAAGGGTGAGGGCAGCAGCACCTCTTCTCCTCACCTCAGGGCCCAGGCGCGAGAAGCATCAGCAAGCCATGCTGGGGGCTGTCAGGACCCTGTGGTTCTCAAAACCACATCACCCACCCTGTGAGAGATCAGAGACATGGAGAGCACA
Source organism: Hylobates moloch (assembly GCF_009828535.3). NCBI lineage: Eukaryota > Metazoa > Chordata > Mammalia > Primates > Hylobatidae > Hylobates > Hylobates moloch. The sequence goes on from NW_026652292.1 coordinate 1,345,697, forward strand.
CACTGGCTGAAGGTCGCAGTCCACTGAGGGTCACTACAGTGGCTCCGCTGACTCAACACACCCTCCCGCACTGACTGTTCAGGTGGTGTATGCAGACACACGCGTATATATGTGGACACACTCATGCATGCACACACACGTGCCACATACACACATGCACGCACACACACACGCTTGAGGAAAGTCCTCTCTGTTGCTGAACTATTCTCAGTCCCATTGCATAACAGGTCTCCTAGTGGGGTCTGGCTTTTGACACTTTCAGGGGCCCCCGTGACACACACTCTAGTGCATCAACTCCTAACTTAAGAACAGCTCAAGAGAGGCTTCCCTTTCACTGCACAAAGAAGCAGGCTCTTCGCAGAGCTGGTTCCCTTTTCTTTCAGGTAATAATGCCCTCCACCTTCAACTGGCCAGACGCCTGCGGGCTGCACTGCCCACGTCAAGCTGCTTGCAGAGGCCCTTCGTGAGGGTGAATGGGCACAGCACAGAGTTCACAGCAACCCACACCAGCGTCTGCTCCCCCTGAAGAAGTGATGTGGGTGCTGGGGAGGAGCTTTGGCCCTGATGTGGCCATGGTGCCCCCTCTGCCGCCCCACCAGTCCTTTCTGGGTGACCTTGCTGCACCCCTGCTACTGATCTGGGTGGGAGGGCGCTCCCCGAGGGCTAGGCTTCTTGCATGGTCTCCTGTCTCACGAAACTCCTTTCTGGGAGAAGGGGAGGTGTCCCTGGCCAGGAGGAAAGGAGCCGTGAGAAGGCTGTCCCCACATCTCAGCATCTGCTCTGGGTTGGACTGTGCTCCCCACCCCCAAATTCATGTTGACGACAGCGCTCCCCCAAGGCATGGGGCTCACTCAACTCTGAATCCCAATGACCAGGGCAGGACCAGTCCACTCCATCCCTCCAAGTCCTTACCAGTTGTAGGTGTGGCCATCCTCTAGCAAGGGGAGCTCCTCGCCTCCCCCTGAATCTGGGCTCACCCTAGGGACTTGAACTGAAGGAGTGCGGCAGAAATGACACGCTGGGATTTCTGAGGCTGGGTCATAGGAAGCCTCGTAGCGTCCGCTTGGGTCTCTCAGGACACTCTCGGGAAGCTCACTCTGGGGCAGCGCAAGCCACGCCGTGGGCCCTGCCTGAGGAGGTGCTACGTGCAGCCTGAGGAGCACTGAGACCCCAGACAGGAGAGCCGGTGCCATCTTGGAAGTGGGTCCTGCAGTTAATGCCACACAGATCAGACAAACTGCTCAGCTGAGCCCAACCCAAATGCCTCACAAAATCGTGAGCAATGTAAAATGGCTGATTTAAGCCACCAAGCCTTGGCTTGTACAGCAACGGGTGACCAAAACACTGACCATTTCTTCCAAGAGGCTCTAAGCAGTCTCATGGAGACATAGAGAAGTCCCGCCCAGCCTCACCCAGCACCATCCAATCCCTACCTGCAGCCAGAGTTCAGAGAGGATGAATGAACTAAGCTATTCAGAAGGTCTATTTTAATAGGAAAATGTTTTTTAATTGGAACGTTTTGGAAATAAGATAATGCAACGTCTTCTATAGTTACTCATTTACACTGAAACGTGATGGGTAACTTTTAGGGCGTTTGCTTCCAGTCACTTTCCCCCGACTCCTTGATGTGATAATTCCTTCCGTAAGATACAACCATTCTCCCAAGTGACGCGATGACGAGTATGTGCGTGACTCTGGAGGGAAAGGGTCTACATCTGTCTCTGCTTGTGCCTCGGATGGGTTTTACAATAGACGTACCACCGACCCCGCCTCTTCACCAGGTAACAGTCCTTGCAGCGCTTCTTAAGGACACGCTTGTTTTTGAACCCCAGCGCGGGCAGCAGGTGGGGCAGGAGGCCGGGTGAGAGAAGTGAGCGTACTTCTGCCCTGGGTTCCACAGCCACGGGAGCTGCACCTCGAAGGGATCCAAACAGAAATGTGGAGAGGGCTCGAGGCTTCACTGTGTGACGACTGAGATACAGCAGAGGGTTCACCATTTTCCTTATAAAAAGATTTGCCATGTTGTGGTGAATCTATGGGAGAGAGAGAAAAAAAAGGTGTTCTAGCTTCTCCTGCGTTTCCACCTGCTCTTTACGGCTTCCTTTTCTCTGTTTCACTGAGGCTTGGGAAGGCAGGGACCTCGGGGTCAGAGGGTGTTCCCATACCAGCTGCGGCCTCGACCTGAACTTTAACACTGCCTTAATCAGCCAAATGTGCCACAATAAGGGGCAGTGGACGGTGGCTTCCTTCCCTTTCCCGCCTGCTGCAAGTGTAGGTGACTGTGCAAAGCCCCGCGATGTTGAGGAGCGGCTCACTTGGCTGGGAGGGAGCTTAAACTTAGGCCGCATCCCTTTCCAAACAGTCACACCAGGTCAAGGGCGGTTCAACTGATAAGCTCCTCCCTCCAACTATCCCCAGACCCAGGGGCCCTCCCTCGGGCCAGTTTCGGGACAAACCCCCGAGACGGGGACCCACCGGCCCCCGCTCGGGAAGGGCACGGAACTCTGGCAGCCCAGTCGCCCGCCTCTGCTTCCCCCACGCGCCCCGGCCCTTAGGGCTCAGCGGCCCCGGCTGGGAAGAGCTGGGTCTGCAGGGCCCGGAGGACACCGCGACCCAGGAGCCGACCCTGCGCGAGGGCTGTGGGGTCGCGTTCGGGAGTCGCCGGGTCTCCCGCCCCGGGGACGCTGGACACCCCCTCCTGTCGGCCAGGTCGGGCGCCCACGATCGGACCAGCACCCCCCACCCTGGCCCTCCGAGACAGCCAGGCCCCGGCCCACGCTCCTCTGACCGCAGCCCACTCGGGGAGACATGCCCGAGGGTCCCAAGGTGGCCGGCCCCACCCTCTCGCAGCCCCAACTCTCAGGACACCCGGGACCTCTGACCTGAGAAGACGGCGCCCGTACCCGGCCGCGCGCCCTCACCCCGCGCCTGCCCCTGCCTCTGCGCACTGGCACGCGGACGCTGCTGCCAGGAAGGAAGATGGCGGCGGGAGGGTCACGTGGCGTGCTGACGTCTAATGCGGGGCGCAGAGACGCAGCCGCGAGTGCGCAGGCGCTGGAGTGCGACGTATCACTCCCCGACTGCGCACTCCCTGCGGGCCACCGGGACCGCAGCGCTGTTTGACTGGAGCGCTCTCGAGGAAAAAAATGCAAAAAACAGGAACGAAAATGGATATCCGCGACGAAAAAGAAATTACAACCAATCAGACCTTAGAAAAAACTGGCAAATACCAATGTCAAAACAAACTGAGAAAGAGGACATGTTTTTAAGTGGACAGGAGAAATGTAAACAGGCTCCGGGAAACGAGTAGAGACAGGCAGTAGTTTCAACTGGTTACGGCTGTTTTCCCCAACATTATGAAAAACTTCAGACATAGAGAAAAAGGGAAAGAATTGTACGGTGAACACCCATATACTCGCCACCTAGATTCTACACTTGGCTCGCTTTTCAGATATCTACCTGTAACTCCATCCGCCTTCCTTTTTCTGTGTGTCCAGGTGAGTTGCAGACGTGGCTGCGTCCACCCCGCGCTCCCTGCAGGCCCCAACGCTTCATCGCAGCGCCCACTTTTTCCACCTGACCCGGTGAACACCAGGTGGGCCGCTGGAGTTTATCAGCTCCAGGACAAATCTGTCTCTGACCACCACGTTTGCTGGGACGTCTTTCCGTTTTCAGGAGGTTTTCACGTGCATTCTTGTTTTTCATGCCTTTCCCCCTCTTCATCATGTCCCCCACCACTCATCCATCCCCAGTGTTTTGTTCTTGGAGTCACCTGGTCCTCAGGCTCTGACCACAGCAAAATAAAAGCTGGATGCTGGAGCGTTAAGCTGGGATTTATACCCAAGTCAGCTCTAAGCAAAATGGGCCTTTTTAGAGGCTGTATTTGCGTGCTGTAAAATCAATTGGTGTACTAGGCTCTGTTGCAGAAATCCCCCAAATATACGTTTCCTCCGCGGCTCCCCATAACCACACACAGGAACGCTTGCCTTCAACGAGGAGCATGCACTTCCAGTCTCTTCTGCTAAGCAGTTGACTCCTTCACCCAATAATTTTGATATTTAAACGTCTCATGATTATCGGTTATCATAAGAATATAAACAATGTATCTTCAGTTTACATCCTCCCCTGCCTGTCCGCTAAATAAGAACCACTGGGTACTCCTAAGCGCTGAAGATTTCGCACACCATTGCCTGCCTCATCAGGGCCCTCGCTCTAGCCTGTGGCTGCAACTGCGTGAGGCTGCATCTGCCGGCGCAACGGGGCCGCTTAACTTTTAGGCCATTGATGAAAAGTCAAACAAGTGCACAGTACT